>NC_135535.1:17327109-17661276 GCF_045843805.1 Urocitellus parryii | reverse complement strand
GCCCATAGAAGTCACATAGTTGTAAGTTATAAAGTCAGAATTTGAACCCAGACATTCTGGCTTCATGGCCTATATTTAACTACTGTGCTTTTGGATCTGTCTTTCTGGCTGCTTCTAGGATGTTCTCTTTGTTTTTTTAATATATTACTCCTTATTAACCCTGTTTGAGATGTGCTGTGTTTCCTAAAATCGGAGGATTCTTTCATTAGATCTAAAAAGTCTTAGAAATTACTCCTCTCTGTATATACGTGACTGCATGACCAATGTGATTCTGCAACCTGTACACTCAGAAAAATGAGAAATCATACCTCATCTGATTCAAATGTATGATATGTCAAGATCATTGTACTGTCATATGTAACTAATTAAAACAAATTTTTTTTAAAAAAAGAAATTACTCCTCTGCCATTTTCCTCTCTATCTTTTGCTGGAACTCCAATTACACATTACTCATCTCATTCTATTATTCAGTAAACTGCTTTCCTAATATCTATCTCTTTGACTGTTAAATGCTGGGCAACTTTCTCAGATTTATCTTTCAATTCATTCTTTCATCACCTTTATCTAATCTCCTAGTTAAAATCATTCCACTGGGCTGGGAAAGTAGCTCCGTGGTAGAATAATTGCCTAGCATGTGTTAAGTCACAGGTTCAATTCCCAATACCATAAATTAAATTTTAAAAAAATCATTCCACTGATTTTTTTTATTTCAAAAATTAAAAATTTTAGAGATTCTATTTGATTTTTTCTTAAAATCTGCCTGATAATTTTAGTAGTTCTCATAATTCCTGCTTATATTTTCAATCTCACCTTTTATTTCTCCAACAGTTTTAAACATTATCAGATGCCACTATATATAATCTTTACCTAATAACCCAAATTTCTGAAGACTTACTCATACTAATTCTGCTGTTTGCTAATCCACCTGATTCTCACTTAATCTGGTTATCTGTGCATTTTTAAATTTTGGATTGTGAGCTCATTTCTGGTCAATCTTGAGAATCCTGGGCACATGAGTTTCCATCATCCAGGGAGTTGGTGTTTGTTTCTACCAGGAGTCCCAGGTCACTATCACTCACTTCTAGTTAAATTCTCAATTTGGGGTTACTAAACCAAATGTTTTAAGTCAGCTTTTTGTTGCTGTGACCAAAATATCCGACAAGAACCACCTGGAGGAAGAAAAGTTTAATTTGGGCAACGGTTTCAGAGGTCTCAGCCCATGGCCAGTGGACTCCACTGCTCTGAGCCTGAGGTGGGCAGCAGTCATGGCAGAAGAGAGCAGTGGAGGACAGCCGCTCTGCTCAAGGCAGACAGGAAGCAGAGGGAGAAAAGGGAAAGGGAACACTCGGAAGATGCACCCCCAGGATCCACCCCACCTTCTCCAGCCTCAGCCCACCTGCCAGCAGTTACCATCCAGTTAGTCCATTCAAACTTGGATGAACTGATTCATTTACAGATCTCAAATCCGATTATTTCATCTCGGAACATTCCTGCATTGACATGGGAACTTTCAGGGGGACACCCTCTTATCCAAACTATAACACCCTACCAGCACAATAAATTCAATCTCGAACCTATGGGAGACTTCAACAAACATCACACACAGGAAAAAAGAGAGACAAAGGTCCCTATTGTCTCCCTGCAGGGAAGGAAACTCTTTACTACAGCCACCAAATTTACAAGAGCATCTCAAACAGTATGTGTGAGCTAGCCCAAGGCGAGTGTTCCCTGCCAGCAGCAGACCCGGGAAAGCCCAGCACAACCCCCAGGCCAGTAGCTCGCTGGCCTGCTCACCATTCTGACTTCAGCCCCCTCTTCATTGTTAATCCCTAGAATTTCTCTCCACCATCTCAAAGTTCAGTTAGACACTTAAAAAAAGGTCCTTTGGACTTTTTTCAGCATATAAAAAGGTTCTGGGGCTAGCTAGCTTACCATACTGCTAGAAGGCAAAGTTCTAAGGAGGACTTTTAATGGGAAGAGGATATTTTTAAGAGTTCAATAAAGGATTAGTTTCTAAATCCAGCTTATAAAAACACAGATTCCTGGGCCCTGCCCTGAACCCTATGAAGCAGATTGCCAGGGTCAGGGTCTTGGAATCTTCATTTTTAAACAAGCTTATCCCAATGTGTCACCAAGTTGGAGAACCATTCAATTTTTTAAAAATTCTTCTTTGCTTCAAAGGGTGACAACAAAAATATCATTGAATCTCCTTTTTACATTTTACCTCCCTTGGATTCCTCTTTCACTAGGGCATAAATCCTGTTTAGTGTAGAGAAGAAAATGAATTCTATATCTCAACTAATAATCCCCCTGCCATCTCCACAACAGTTTCAGAAAACCGTGACCCTCGGCAGCCAGTCAGGTCAAAGATGGATTGATATTCTGCCTGAGCAGGCTTCTTGATATTAGGTGTAATTTTTAATCTCGAAGACTATCTCCAGCCGAGTTCTTCCTGCACAAGCATGCCAGCACCTCTGTCCTTCATCCTTCCAGCCTAACGGAGGGCCCACAGGAGACGTGGGACACCAGGAAAAAGAAATGCTCCAGGTCCCCCTGAAATCATGGGCAAAACAGTGTGTGCATGGAAGTGTGATGTGTGATAGTGCAAATGTGTCTATTCTAGAGATAGCACACACAGCTTCTCCAGATTCTCAAAGGGTGCTGATTCCATTATCCTGAGGCACAGAAGCATATTTCTGGTTGAAACTTTCAGCATTATTACCATACATTCTTGTCGATGCATTAAAACTTCCCAAGTGTATTCTTTAGAACCTCAAAATAGAGTTAGTGCCTCCAAAAAATGGCTCCATGATTAAACTGATCTATATTCTCCCTCTTGAAGAGTCACTATACTAAAGCTGGTGCTGAGAAGACCAACTATAAAGGAATTTTAGTGTATAGCTTCTGCATTTCTTTAACTACATTTCTCAGAAGATGGTAGAATACAATCTGTGAAAAAACTGGTTGGATTTTCAAATTATCCCAAGAGTAACTTTTTAACTCACTGCAGTTCTTGAGAAATTTATGCTTACTACCATTTTTTATTATGTTTATATGCCTATTACCCCTGCGTGTCATGATTATTTTATATATGATGCCTTATCCCTGCGTGTCATGATTATTTTATATATGATGCCTTTTTGTCACTGTGTCCTCACTAGATACACATTTTTTACTGAATATTAAACACTCTCAACCCAGAACTTTGAAATCCTTCAGCCCCCTTCAACACTTAAAAAAGCCAAAACTCCACACTAATTGCCAGACTTCTTCCCACAGCTTAATACATGCCACGGCCTCGGGCAATTAGCCAAATATATTCTAAAGAGCCCAGTCTCTGAGGTTATTTCTAAAATTAAAAAAAAAAAATTATCCAAATATAAAACTGGAGCAGTCCCTCTTGGAGAAGCAGGGATGCTTCATTCTGTACGTACCCAGCCAGGCTAGGTATCTGATGGGCACACACGGAAGGCTGGGATTACACTACAAGAATACACATACGTGCCAGTGCAGTAGCACACATCTGTAATCCCAGCAACTCAGAAGGCTGAAGCAGGAGGATTACAAGTTCAAGGCCAGCCTCAGCAACCTAATGAGACCCTGTCTCAAATTAAAAACTAAAAAGGGTTGGTGATGTGGCTTGGTGGTGGAGGGCCCATGGGTTCAATCCCCGGTGGTGGTGGTGGTGCTGATGGTGGTGATAGCGATAGTGAAGAGGAGGAGGAGGAGACAGAGGAAGAGGAGGAGGAAGATGACGACCATCACCACACATGGAGCATAAGAGAACATAACATACTCAGCTCTTTAAATTTTAGGCACCCAGCAATTTCTTAGAATTTGCAGTTTAGAACAGGGTTCTTCAACCTTGGCACTATTGACATTTGGAGCCAAATGACATTTGGAGATAAACTGACATTTGGAGATAAATCTGTTATGGAACTTTCTCCTACACACAGAGGATATTCAGCAGCTTCCCTGGTCTCGACCCACCAGAGGCTGGCAGCAGACCACAGCCCTCCCTCAGTTGTGACAAATTAAAAGGTCCCCAGGTCTCCAGACATCATCAAATATCCTCTGGGGGGTGGGGGGGAGCTCAGTGGTACAGCACTCATCTGGCATGTGTAAGGCACTGGGTTCAATCCTCAGCACCACATAAAATAAATAAATAAATAAAGGTATTATGTCCACCTACAATTAAAAAAATATTTTTAAAAAATCCTCTGGGGTGAGGAGGGTCACAAAACTGGACCCAGTGCCACTGAAAACCACTGTCCTAGTGAAGCATCTACCACTTTTGCTAGAGGCTATAAAGCAATTTCCTCTCCTAAAATACAAAGAACCTTTCTTTTGGGCTGAGTCTGAAATATGCATAAACATCTTTAACTACATAAACATGGTACTTAGGAAAGTCTCAGGGTAAAATCATCAGGAGCCAGGCATGGTGGCACACGCCTGTTTTTCCAGCTACTTGAGAGACTGAGGCAGGAGAAACTCAAGTTCAAGGCCAGCCTGGGCAGCTCAGTGAGACCTTGTCTCAAAATAAAAAGGCCTGGGAATGCAGCTCTGTGGTAGAGTGTCACTGGGTTCAATCCCTAGTACCAAAAAGAAAAAAAAAGAAAAAGAAAAAAAATTAGAAGAAATTCCAATTGAGGGACTTTTTACAGTGTGTGACCAATTCTCCTTAAAACTGTAAAGGTCCTTAACTTGTCCAAAGAGCCAAAGGAGACATGACAACTAAATGAAGTGTGCTGTCCTGGATGGGATCCTAGAACAGAAAAAGGACACTCAAGTAAAAATAGAAAATCTGAATCAACTATGGGTAATGTATCGATATTGGCAGTGATCACAAACACACACTCCACAGTAAAGTGAGAGACAGTCAACAGGGGAAGTGGGCGCAGGGTTTACAGAAGCCAGACATTTTATCTGTAAATCCAGAACTAATCTAAAAAAATAAAGCTATTTTAAAAGAATTTTTTAAATGGGTAAACGGGAGAATGGGAGAGAAGGGGTTAAAACAAAAAGAAAAAAGTGGCCCTCGCCTGCTCGGCTGCCTTCTGGAAACCCTCCAAAGGAAGACACCTGAACGGGCTGTGGCTTAGGGGAAGAGATGGGATGGCCAGAAAGAGAGTGAAAAAATAAATTTCTATTGTCAGAATAAGGAAGAAAATAAAACTGTTTTGTCTTCTTGTAACTTGGGGTCGGGGGGAGAATTGCTATGTTTCTATATGAATTTTGATATGAATATCAGTATGCCTTCTGACCTCTTCTTCCTTGAAGACACAACTCAAGGGTCAGCTTCGGGAAGAGGGAAGCATTCCCTGCATCTCCAAGGACACAGGCCCTACCTAGGCCCCTGGCTGTCACTCATCTGTTGACAGACTCACCATCCTTCCAACACTGGTCTACCACTGGGCCCAGGCAGGTACTCAGCCACTGGGGCCCTCTGACTCGCCCATCTGTGAATCAACAGCCTTTAAACCCACTGCTGGCTGCTAAACAAATGGTAAGTGAATGGACTCAAGCCAGGGCACGTAGGTTCACGCAGACTTCAGCTGGAGGAGGCTAGGAATGGTACAGCCCCAGACAGCACAAAAAAGGAAAAGTCAAGTTCATGGCCTTGTGTGCAGGTGCTGGAGGCCTGAAGAGAGGATGGGGTACAACATAACACACCTGCAACACTTGAAGAAACTTAGTGTTCATCCAGTGGCCTTGTTTTACAGAGAAACCAAAGCCAAGAGAGGTTAAGTGACTGGTTCAAGGTCACAGAGCCAAAGGAGACTAGAACCCAGAGCTAAATTACCCACCTCCATCTGTATCTATGACCAATAGATATTTAATAATAATAGCTACTCTCCACTGAGCACCTGATGAGAGCCAAGCCCAAGCTAAACCCCGCCCCCTGCAACCTCCCTACTGCAGCTGAGGAAACTACTGTTGGGGAAGAAAGCACTCAGGCTGTCAACCTCCAACACCCCCGTGGATCATCACACAGAGCCCAAACTCTGGTCCCGTGCTCATCTTGATCATCCAATGCTTCAGCTGCAGGCACTACTCTGAACACCCTTCTCAGATGGACTAATTTATTCCTCACCAGAACCCGAGCACAGATGAAGAAACCGCAGCTTCATGACCTCTTCAGTTCTCACAGGCAGCAAGCAGCTAACTTTGTTCTTATAAAAACTAAAGATGCAATTATTATTCAACCCAGCAATTGTACTCTTGGGCACTTAGAGAAATGAAAAATGTATGTTCACACAAAAAACCCTACATGATATTTACAATTTATATTTACAATTACATTTATATTTACAATTGCTTTATTTATACTGCCACAGACTGGGGGCAGGTCAGGTGTCCTTTCGACGAGCAAACTATGGTTAAACAGTTTATTGTACTTAAACAAATGGTTAACCTATGGTACACACATAACATGAACTACTATTCAGCACTAACAAGAAGTGTGTCATTGCCACAGTTCACACAACCGCCTGGATAAAACTAAGGGGACTGCCAGGTGTAGCAGAGCACGCCTGTAATCCCTGCAATTGGGAGGCTAAGGCAGGAGGATGGCGAGTTCAAAGCAAAAGCGAGGAGCTAAACAACTCAAGGAGACCCTGTCTCTAAATAAAATACAAAATAGGGCTGGGGATATGACTCAGTGGTTAAGGGCCCCTGTATTCAATCCCTGGTACCAAAAAAAAAAAAAATTGTGGGGATTATATTGGGGAGGGGGGGCAATCAGTCCCAAAAGATTACATACTCTATGATTCCATCTAAGTGAATTTTTTCAAGTGACAAAAACAGAAATGGAGAACAGTAAATACTCCAGTGGCTGGGGACAAGGCAGCATCAGGAGGGAAGACAATATAAAGGATTCTTATGAACTGTTCTGTACCTTGATTGTGATGGTGGAGACAAAAACCTACCTGTGACAAACTATTACTCACACACACTAGTAAGAATAACCTGTGGGCTATCAGTATATACTCCCTATGATGCTGTACTGTCCTTTTATAGAATGTTACCATTGGAAGAAACCAGGTGAAGGGTATGCCAGATCTCTTTGTATTAACTCTTAAAACTACATGTTATTTCCATAAAAACTCCAATTAAAAAAAAATCTTGCCTATCTCAAAGCTGGGCTGGATGATATTCTATATTTCTTTCATCTCTAAGAGCTGTAATTCCCAATGTCCCCAAAGTGAGTCCTCTTTCCATCACACCATACTACAGCTTCAAAGCCAAAGCAAAATTTGGCAAAAGGAAACTTTAAAAATCTTCATTAACTACTTCAAATTCACTCTGAAAATTATTCCAAATGGGTTTTATTTCCCTAAACTGACTTCTGGCCAAAAGATGGAAAATATGATCCCATAAAATGTTCTTTTGTGCCACCTCCACTGCCGCCCGTCAAATAATCAATATATAATATCAATTCGGAATCTTCCCTGAAAACAACAACGCAGGTGGATTATCACTGGTCCTTTAAACCAGTTTCCAAGTGGCCAGCGGCTACTGGAAATCAGCGCAGCGTAGGAGACAGGCAGTGGTTTAGGGACTGAGACAGACCCTTGGTCAAAGCATCACCTTGGCCTGGCGCCTTAAACGTGAGATTCGCCTTTCCCATCTATAGATGGGATGTGGGCACCTCAATCAACCTCCACGCCTGGCACTCTGGTCCCCTTTTCTTGCGCTTAGTAACAACTCAAGCTCACTCCACGTTCACCTGGCCACAAAGCGCTCATCCACTCCCCTTCCTCAATGAGGTTAGTAGATAACCCGACCCGACCCGACCCTCCCAGGTCAGACAGAACATCCCCTCCCCTCCCCTCCCCTCCCCCCGCCCCCGCAGGAGGAAAGCGATCAGCCTCCAGATCCTGCCACCTGCCCGCAGCCCCGCTCCAGGGCCGCCCGGCGCCGGCCAGGCTCGGGCTGCAGCCACTGTCACTGCTGCTCAATAACAATACCCAGCGGTGTGGAGAGGGGTGGCTGTCCCCCAGCGGATGCCCGTGGACTCCACCGGGCAGCCCAAAGGGCTACCGATGCAGATTCCTAGCTAAAAATCCCAAGAAAAATACAAAACATCTTTCCCGGCAGAAAGGGAAGAGTTGCGAAGTTTCTGGAGTGGCATTTTTCCACGTTCCCGAAGCCGCTGGGCAGAGACGATGCTGCCCGCAGCCGGGGTACGTGTGGGAGTACGAGGATCACGATGCCCAGGAGGTCAGCTCGGCTGGCCCGCTTCCCAGCGGCGGGCGGGAGGTACCCCGAGCTGCAGGGCAGCGGGGCGCCGCCGCACTCACCGTCCGTGCTCCTCTTCGCCTCCTGGTAGCGCTCCCACAGGTAGCGCTTCATGTCCGGGGCGGTCCCGGGCGCGGTGCACAAGGGCCGAGCGGGGCCCGAGCGCGGCCGCCTTCCGGCCGCAGTCCCGCCGCCACCGCCCCACAGGGCCGCCACGGCCGCCGCCCTCACCCCGGCCCCGCGGGCCACCGCCGCCGCCGCCGCCGCCGCAGTGGTCATGCCTGAGGCTGCCGCGCTGCGAGTGGCGCGGCGGGACCAGCCTGGGTCGGCGCTCGGCCCCGGGGCGGGCAGCTCCCTACGTGGAAGCACGTGGCGGCGCGGCCCCGCCCTCCGGCGGCCGCGGGCGGGGGACCTCGGGGGGCGGGGCGGAGTCAGGGGCGGGGCGCGACCGCAGCTGCCCGGGCTCTGCGCCCAGCCTGCCGCGGTCACTTCCTGACCCTGCGGCGTGTGGAGGTGGCCGTGCAGTGGTGTGGAGGCCACATGAAAGGTGATGACTTGTCGCCGACCCCGGGCCACGAGATAGGACCCTAGTGCTGCCCGCCGCGCTCCACTGCACCTCCTTCCTGCCTTCTGTGGAGGTCTCCCAAATCTAGCTAAAGGGATAGTGTAACCCCCACCCCCATCTGTTCTGTCCCTGTCCTGGAGGTGACCTTCCTCCGCCTTCTTGGCCTCTGAAATCTAGACCTCCCCTAGATCGTGGAGGCCACCGAGGACAAGCCCTCATTCCCAGCTTGGATCCATCCAGGCCCGCCTTTTAAGCGGTGGCTGTCCAGAGGCCCCACAGATTCCAGCCCCTTAAATCCCTACGTTTGAAGGGCACCCCATGGCCCTGAGGATGCTTGGCCTGGAAGGCCGGTGCCTCACCCTAGATTTGCACTTAGAGAGAGGTCCTCTGGACACATCATCGAGCTCCAGCCCACGCCTACATCCTAATGCCTGCTCTGCTTCTGGGCTTAGCTGCACCTGTTCAGTGCCTTGTGGTTCCACAGAAGCCCAATAAACCGTAACCTCCCCACCAGGCGCGTTTCTACGTGGGCTGACTCAAGACTCTGCTCCTGCAGAACAGACCTGTGTCGCCCTGTACTTCCCTGGATTTCCCAAGCTACCCATGTGACCACTAAAGCCAGACGCTAGGGGCTGGGGGAAGGGGAGATAACTCAAGGCTGGCACTCTGCCAGGGAGACGGTACTACCATATGTGAAATAGGTGGGGCACACTTTAAGAAAAACTAAGGCCTTAGTGTATGCTCACAAGAGGGCTGAAGGAATGGGGAGATGTTTCATGTTAAAAGGTTAGTGACAATAATAACTGCCATTAACCGAAGATGTTCTCTGCCTTCTCGCATGCAGTCCCCTCAGTAATCTTGAGGAATACGTGCCATAATTTCATTTTACAAATAATCAAACAGAAGCTAAAAGAGGTAAAATAAATTGCCTAAAGTCACAAAGCTAAGCCCCCTTCCAGATGCTTCCTAACTCTGTAGGTAGGTTTTATTTGTTTGATAGGAGAGAAGGGGCCAGTTACTGGTTAATGTTTTACAAATCACTGATAAAATGGAGGCGAATAAAATGCTCAAAATAAATATAACAAATCCATGGGCTCAGTACTTTAAACTCTGTTTTTAATGTATAAACTAGAATACTTTTCTTATGTTTAATAAAAAGGTATGATGATAGTAATTACAAATTTTGTTTAGATGAAAAATCCATAAATTCAAAATGAGTAAACTATAGCAATGTAAAAATAACACAATTAGAACTTTAATAACATTGCTTCTATATTTTTAGATATGGGACCCTGTGAGATCAATATGAGATCAATACCATAGAAATATAATTCACTTAAAAACTGTTCTTTCAGTTAAAATATTTCAAGGGGTTTAAAAAAATCAAATCTCTAGGCCTTGATTATTATTACTCCTAAGTGTCTTAGAAGAAAATATATAATTAAAAGTACTTAAGTGGGAAAAGATTACACAAAGAACCCACAATGTTTTGTTTTGGTTTGTTTTTATTCCTTATTAGTTGAGTTCTTCAACGATTTTGTTTCTGCTTGAGATTTTCTCTTCAAAATACTCTTTGGAGGAGTCCAGTTGTAATCTGGATTATGAAAAAGCCACTTTTCTGATATGAGCTCAGATATGGAGTGCCAGGAATCATTTGTGGTAAATGGCCCTAGTAGGGGAGAATGGTAAATTGTAGTGACATGGCCTTCACCACTCCTACTTTCATCAGACAAAATCCTCTGCTTTGAAAGCTTTACTAAGCCACTCTTTGTACCCGAAGGTAAAACCTCTATGGAATAATCTTTCTTTTTCTTTGATGCTTCCTTTCTTGGGCTATTCCATATTTCAACATTATTCTGTGCCTTCTCTTGGGTCTTTTTCCCAGCAGAAATACAAATAATGGGACTGGAGATCTTTTTCCTTATAGCATACTTTGATTTATCCGAAATCTGATGTGGTGCTAACTGTAAGCTCTTAGCCCTTGTTAACTTAGCTGCATTGATGCACATCGCAGAGCTTACTGTGTTAGAACTCTGAGCACTGTGGTAGTCTAATTTAAGCAGGTGTTCCCATAATAAGGAGCCATTCTTAGAACCCTCAGGAGATTGCTGTAACATGCCTAGAGGCCAAAATTTCCTACTGCGGGTCCGCTCAATTTCCTTCAGAAGGCTGCAAAAGATCAAAAGTTGTCAAGAGGTCACTACATAATGTTAATAATCAGAAGTATATTTTTGAAATGTGAAACAAACTCACTGCATGATTCCATGGATGGATGAATGAGAAGGTCCCAGATAGGTCTCCCTTAAATCAAGTGACCTGTACAAATAGCCTATTGCCTCAATCATGACATGATGACAAGAGTCACTTGTCAATAAATAACCTGCTGGATATATAAAAATAAGAATATTAGAATTTTTTTTAATTTTTGAAAAGATTTCAAAAAATTTATAGAAGGTAGAATTGGAATGTTACCTGTGGTAATATTGTGCCAAAACCATTTAACCTGTTTCTAATCATAAAGATGTAATAAGAAGCTGGTGATATGGCTCAATGATAAAGCACTTGCCTAGCATGCACAAGGCCGTAGGTTTCTTCCTCCCCAGCAAATATATATAATTCTGTATCAAAAAGTAAGCAGTATGGGGGCTGGGCTGTAGCTCAGTGGTAAAGCACTTGCCTAGCATGTGTGAGGTACTGGCTTTGCACCCCATAAAAATAAATATACTGTGTGTTCATCTACAACTAAATATTTTTTTTAAAAAGTAAGCAGCTATAAAGGACAGTACTAGGATACATGGGAAATATGGATATGGACTATAGAGTAGATAAAAGCCTTATGTAGTAGTCAGATTTCCTGGATTTGATTATTATATCATGGCTATGTAGGGGAATGTCTTTGTACCCAGAAGACACATGCTAAAGTATGTAGAGATAAACGTGTTGTGCTTGAAACTTTCAGATGTGTGGGGGGAACTGTGTGTGTGTGTGTGTGTGTGTGTGTGTATTTTAAAAATGCAAATGTAGCAAAATGTTAACAAACTGGTGAAGCCAGGCACAGTGGTGCACGCCTGTAAACCCAGCAGCTTGGGAGCCTGAGACAGGAGAATCAGGAGGTCAAAGCCAGCCTCAGCAAAAGTGAGGTGCTAAGCAACTCAGTGAGACCCTGTCTCTAAATAAAATACAAAATAGGGCTGGGGATGTGGCTCAGTGGTCAAGTGCCCCCGAGTTCAATCCCTGGTACAAAAAAAAAAAAAATGGTGAATATAGGTGAAGGTTATACAGTGGAGTTTTTGTTTGTTTAATCAGTCTTAAAACCTTTCAATAGGTTTAAATTTTTCAAAAATAAAAAATCCCCTGAAATTTGAGTTGTAGATGGGAATACGAGAGATGGTCTTTAACTCTCTTGAAAATCTGTTCTCAGAGTCCTCTAGCAGCTCCCCTGTCAACCCCTGGAGCATGGTAGACAAGATTTTCCATGCCCTAGGCTTCCCTGATTCCTCCAATGTCACCTGCAAACCTCCCCATTCCAGAGTTTCATATAACCTGATTCATTTTTCCTTGCCTTTGTTCATGCTGATCCTTTTTGGTTAAAACACTCTTCGTGACCTTCATCAGGCACTAGTCAGGACTCTCAGTCAAGTCACTATCTAGAAGGTCTTCCTGATTGCCCCTCATGTGCTTCCCCACGCCCTCGCCAGTGTCTGTCACAGTGCACAGCCCATTGGATCACAGCCATCTTTATGTACCTGTCTCCCCAATGAGTTGCCAGACTTCAACAGCTCACAGATGGTGGTAAAGGCTTGGGATTTGGACTCAGAGGACTGGATCCCAACTAATTCTCCAACTGAGTAGTTTTGAGGTTTGAGGATATCACCTGGTCATTGTGAGCCTCAGCCATATAATTTCAAATTCACAAAATTCTCTGATCAAATATACTGGGGTAAGTCATATAGTCTATATCTGCTATTTCCTCAACTTCAAATTAAGTCAGTGTGATCTCTAGAGTCCCTTTCCAGTGTTAAAAGTTATCTAAGCTTTTGAGGGCTATTTGACATTTTTTCTGCTATAAATAGCATTTACAAACTTACAACACATTGAAAAGGATTGAGCCTACATAACAAGTAAAAGGAAGCTCTGTTGACGGAGTAAACTGGCTTGCTTAATTAACTAGGGCCCTCTGCTTCCTCTTTTAAAACATACTCTCCCTTACCCTGAGCTGCTAAGCTTTTTGCTACTTGTACACCTGTTCCCAACAGCTGGGTTCTAGATGACCCAGAGTCAGCTGGGCTCATTAGTCTAATTAGGCAATTAAATTAAGTAAAATACTAATAAGATATGCATATGAAGTGAAAGGAGTTGTTTTTTCTGAAAAATAAGACTAAATACTTTGGAAAGACTCAATGCCATGAGCTGCTAAAACAATTTTATTTAAATATGAGTGGGCAAGACAACCATAAAAGATTGAGGGGAAATAAAGCAGCATTGTGGAAGGATCCTGCGCATAGACGCTTCACAATTGTTCTCACTCTGCAGCAACCAGAACTAGAAATTGTGAGTAATGTGTTTTGAAAAAGATGATGTCTAATTCCAGAGGGCCCACCTTAAAAAAGAGAATTGATTTGACATTTAAAGGGGGGGGGCATTTATGTCTAAGTTAAAATTAAATTGTAAGTTTTGTCTTTATTACTTACCTACTTTGTGATTGAGGGACCAACTGCTATAGAAAAGAGGGTTCTGGCTGAGTTAAGCATTTTTAAATTAAATGATGAAAAGGGACTGACTCACCCCAGTGAGAGTCACCCACCGGTGCCTTTGTTTAATTTCCTCCTTTTAAACTTGACTGAGATGGTTGGCATTTCTTTTTTAAAAGAATTCCAAGGACAGGGAAGTAACATAATGTTCATCTACCATGCTTCATCCAAAATAAACAATTCAGTTCAGAACACTCTGCGTGACAGAACAGCATGTGAAAAGCCACATTTCTGTCCTTTTTCCCCCCTAAAATCGTTTCTCAATAGGCAGATTTAAAACACTTATCAAAGAAGGGAAGCAGTAAGATTGCTCTGTGCCAGGGATAGCATGGAACATAAATCACAAAAGCCCTCTTTTCAAGTCAGGATTCCTACCAAAATCACCAGGATTAACAGTTTTATTATGTCAAGGTTTCTACTGGGAACTGGATCAAAGTTGTGAGGGGATGAGCTATGAAGGATATGCTAAACAAAAAGAGAGCTCATTAAAAAAATAAAACAAAAATGCTCAACCCATGTTCTATTTCAGTGCCAAAAAAATTTTTGGAAGACTGAGAGAGAGAGAGAGAGAGAGAGAGAGAGAGAGAGAGAGAGAGAGAGTTAGTTCATGAGTTCATTTAAGAATAAATGCCAAAATTCAGGAGGCTGAGGCAGGAGGATGACGAGTTCAAAGCCAGCCTCAGCAAAAAGCAAGGCACTAAGCAACTCAGTGAGACCCTGTCTATAAATAAAATACAAAATAGGGCTGGGGATGTGGCTCAGTGGTCGAGTGCTCTTGAGTTCAATCCCCAGTACCAAAAGAAAAAAAAAAAAAAAAAAAAAGAATAAGTGCCAAAATTTAGAATTTGTTACTCTCTTACAAATCCTCCATTTTAATACATGCTTATTATAATCTCCTGCATAAAAATCTTGTGTTACAATTTAAAATCTTAACTCTCAAAAATTCCTTGAAGCCCACAGTTCTCAGTGGAAGTATGCTGTATCTTACCTGTTGATCAACTGTACTAATAAAAGACTAAGAGAAAGTGCCAGGACATTCAAGCTAACAAATATCATTGTTAATTTGTAATCTAAAATTAAATCTGGAAAATCAACTCGGATCCTCTTTTCCACAGGCTAAAAGTACAGTCTGTGCCGTTTCCTTGGGTTCTGGGGGCCTGGAGCCAAGTTCCCGCTGGGCAGCCCAAGGCAAGCAATGTGAATCCCAAAGAGGCGCCTGCTTCACCCGCTGCCTTAGCCTGCCTGCGTTGACGGAGCAGCTCGAACTATTCCAAGGCTTTGGGGATAGGAAGAATAGGTGATAAGACACCTGCCTGCCCCTGGGAATTCAGTCTGCAGAGAACTCAAAACACACACCATGGAAAGACACAGAAAATCAGTGTTGAAGTGTCCCTCACTCTCCTTCATGCCTCTGGGTTCCCAAGATCACTTGGACTACTGTATTGGCAATGTGAAGTCCATGCCGGGGGAACGACTCTGGGTTTCCACCTGCTCTGCAAAAGCCTTGCACTGGCTTTCAGTCACTCCTATGGTAACAGTCCAAATCCTGCCTGGTCCAGGAGGCCTGGGATCCACCCCACTCCTCTCCCATACTCCCCAGCTGCCCACCACCACATTGCTCCAGCACTCCAAGTGCACAGTCCTCTTCAGCTCCTTCCAGTCTTGAAAGTTCAGTTCCTGCTGCCTGGAGGACTCTTCCCTCCACCCTACTTTTACCTGGTGAGCAATGTCTCATCCTGCACATTCAGTTTTTTAGCAATGCTTCCTGAGAAGCATCCCCCACCTGTCCCCCTCCACCAAAGACATGAAGGTTTCCTGAGAGCACTTGTGTTTTCTCATGATGGAACTGTCCCAACTGCACTTAAGCCATTGTATATTTAGTGTTCCAACTATCATCTCCAAAATAACACTTGCTACAATCGCAGTTAAGCAATTTTGTATCTAGTTGTCTGACAGTCGTCTCCCCTAACATGAACTCAATAAAGGCAATGTTGGTTTCTATCTGTCCTTTTTGCTGCCATCTCTACAGCAACTAAAATAGACTATCAGCTAAAAGATGAAGCAAATATTTGTTGAATGAATTAATGAATGATTGAGTAAATTCTATAAGAGTACAAGAAAAGATATTAACTTTCAAATGCCCTTAATAATTATACTTGCTTTACCAAAATGAGAAGGCAAATCAGAATTAGCTAAGCATTTCCTCCATCATTCATTCCCTCAGCAAATGTTCATTGAGCACCTACTATGTGACAGCTCCTGTCCTAAAACCCAAGTACACCATGATAGAGAATATAAATCAGCAGATCATCATCATCATCATATAAATATCTAATTTTAGGTTGTAATTTACTATGTGAAGTACTATGAAGAAAAACAAAGTTAGATAAGAGAAAGTGGTAAGGATGCTGGACACAGTGGCACATGCCTATAATCCCAGCAACTTGAGGCTGAGGCAGAAGTTTTTCAAGTTCAAGGCCAACCTCAACAATTTAGTGAGGCCCTAAGCAATAGGCAAGACCCCATCTCAAAATGAAAAAATATAAAGGGCCAGGGATATGGCTCAATGGTAAAAGTATCTCTGGTTTTAATCCCCAGTTTTAAAAAAGACCAGAGGGGAAGGGGAGGGGAAGAGGAAAGAAAGAAAAGAAAGGAAGGAAGGAAGGAAAAGAAAATAAAAAAGCAAGAAAGAAAATAAAGTGTGTAGGGGGATAAAAAAGATGGCAGTGAAGTTACATAAGATGCACAGGGAATTCTTCCGTGTGACGAGTAGACAGACAAGGCAGCCTTGATGAGCTCAAAATAATTTGAAGAGTTTCCAAAACAATATCCTAAACAAAAGGAGCCATGAGAGGATCACTGGCCCCAGCCTTCTTCAGCCTCTTCTCCACTTGCCCATAGGACAAGATTCCTTCTGCTGCAGAGCAAGACAGACTGCAGAACTTAAGTAGAACTTAAGTAAGCAGGTTCTCAGGCGCCAGTCCTTACAACCCTGCAAGGATTTTGTCCAAGTCACACAGAGTAGCAAGCAGGAGTTTATTAGAAGGGATAGGAAAAGGGAAAGGGGGACACTCTAAAGGAGAGAGGCAGAGAATGGATCCTTCCAGAGAGGAAAGGGACAGCATTCCCCTCTGCCCTCCACTTTTACTGGGAATCCCAGGGAAGTTTCCAGAGAGTCCTGCCCAGGTCCAGATCTCGATTTTGACTTTTGGCAGCAGGATTGCATCAGACTTTCAAGTCTCCACTGCACATGGTCTTACCCCATAGAGGGGAGATTTTACTATTTTCATGACATACTAAAGATCCAAGTTCAGGCTGGGGTTGTGACTCAGTGGTAGAGTGTTGGCCTAACATGTGTGAGGCACTGGGGTCAATTCTCAGCACCACGTATAAATAAATAAATACATAAATACATAAATAAATGCCCATTGACAACTAAAAAATATTTAAAGAGAAAATCCAAGGTCACTTTGGGTCATCTTGACCTACGCTGACCAGTTCTTGCTCTTATAGATTTTATGATTGGTGGACTTTGCTTGCAATTATCTTCTCCCTGGGCCCTGGGATTTTTAGGACTATATAAAGGTCACAACAGTGCCCTCTGTGGGATGACTTGTGTTCCTATGGGCAGGCCTGCATTTTTCCTGCAGATAGCAGGCTGTTTGCTTGAGGAATGTAGCATGGCCTCTTGACATAAGCCAGGCAGGGTTCAATTGCTTTTAAAAGAAAGGATAGGGAGTAAAATCACAGTAGGTCCAGTCTACAGAATTATACCTGCAACCTCATAGTCCCACACCTCCCGTCTGTACCCCTTCAGTGGGCACACCACCTGGACTCACCCCCCAAACTGCCTGTGCTCCTGCTTCTTCACTTCCTGCTCCCCCAACACCCGTCCTGATGGCTCTGGATGTCTCCTCCAGGGCTTGTCTATTCCCCTCAGGGCCCAGCAGTCCCCCACATACAAGTGTTGCCTTTTCTCTGACAACTTATACCCTCCACTTCCTTAAGGGCCCCTCTCAAGAGATGATCCTTGAAAAGCCTCCTGCCCTGATGGGACTGTCTTCCTTTATATTTAAACATGAAATAGTAACTCTGATGGAGATTGAGTTACTTAAATAACTCAGTATCCTCATTTTACAGATTGGGACCCAGAGACTGGCGTCCTTGGACCAGAAAGGTTGGGACTTGCCAGAGGTTCACACAACCATTTATGGCCAATCTAAAATCAAAACTCACTTCTGATTTTCTATTCTTTTCTGGTACCAGGGATTGAACCCAGAGTCACTTAACCACGGACTCATATCCCCAACGCTTTTTTAATGTTTTATTTTGAGACAGGGTCTTCCTTAGAACCTTGCTAAATTGCTGAGATTGGTCTTGAATTTGCAATCCTTCTGCCTCAGCCTCCTGAATCCCTGGGATTACAGGCAAGCCACTGCACCTGGCTCCAAAACCCACTTCTGACCTCTCCAACCAAAAGATGCTTTAAGTCCTTAGTGTGCTTTATTTTTTGTAATACGTTTGTCTCGCCTCATAACAAAACGATAAACTGCTCGAAGGCAGGAGTTCTCCTGCAGAACACTTGGTACAGACCCTGAGTGGGGAGCCTTGTTTTCCATCTGTCACTGCGTCCAAAAAAGACAACAGACTTTCACCAAATTTAAAGGATATGTTTGAGATAATTGGAATTAAAATATAGGCCACACGACATTCACAAATGTCACTCTGGGGGACCCAGGGAACACTTCAAAAATGACAGGTAGATGCCCTGCAGAGCACCCAAGGATGATCTGCCCCACAAGGGTGACAAGATAACAAAGGTGACAAAGCCCTCCCTCCCACATCCAAAGTCACAAATTGGATGCAAACACTGACTAGCAATGGAGCCGCCATCCACATCCACGTGGGGGGGGGGCTCCCCTCTGTGCTTCAAGGAGGAAGGCAGGGTGTTTTTTTTCCTTTATGGGGTGAATCATTCTCCCAAAGTACCCCAATCTACAAACTAGTCAGGTAAAATAATAGAACCTTATAATTCTGTCATGCATTACAGTGTACAAAATAAAGGTTTAGATAAAGGTTTGCAGGATTCAGACTATAATCCCCTGCCCCCAGTCCTTCCCCTCCCCCGTTAGCATAGCCCTTGACTTCAAAGAGAACTGCTCTGATGAATCATGTTCAGGAACAGTTTTACCAGGGTCTACAGAACTTCTTTTAAAATGATGGATGATCAGAAGGCCCAACCACAGGAGGTTCTGGTTTACTTCTTCTTTTATGGAGTTCACTCAGGCCCGTTTCCATTTAGATAGGAAATTTCCATAAAAGGTAGGAAACTTAAAAATACCTTTTATATCTGGGCATATGGTGCACACCCGAGTTCCCTGCAAATCAGGAGGCTGAGACAAGAGGATCAAAAGTTCAAGGCCAGCCTAACCAACTTGGTGAGACTCCGACTCAAAATAAAAAGGACTGGGGATTTAGTGGGTTCAATCCCCAGTACCAAAAGAAGAAGAAGAAGAAAAAGTTCTCATATATTGAAGGACAACTGATTCAAACAGTCCACTTTCCCTCCCAACACTGGTGTCATCATGCAATGAAGATACTAGTCTGACCTTATCGTCACTACATAAAGCAAAAGCACAAGACCCTCCCACTAATGGTCATTAATCATTTACAGTGTTCCTGCAAGTGCATCTTACATCAAACCAATCAACTTCAACAGCAGGAGACAAGGCGGCAAGAAAGGAACACACCACTGCCAAATGGTAGCAAGAAATGACTCCTTTCAAAAAAATACTTGATTGGAACTAGGGAATGGAGCTCAGTGATAGAGCACTTTAGCACGTGTAAGGCCCTGGGTTCAATCCCCAGCATCACTAAATAAATAAATAGCCCTGTTGAAAACTGACCACAAATCTGAATTTCTTTGCCCCCTTGGTGATACTGGGGACTGAACCCAAGGGTGCTCTACCTCTGAGCTACATTCTCCACCTTTTTTTTTTTTAACTTTCTTATTTTTGAGACAGAGTCTTGCTAAATTGCCCTTGCTGGCCTCAAATTTGCAATCCTCCTTCCTTAGCCTCTGAAGTTCCTGGGATTACAGGCATGCACCACTGCACTTGGTAAATTTGAAACTTTTTCTAAAGACTTAAGAAGTCATAGAATCACTGCAATTGCTACTATTACAGATGTGTCTTCTCTGAAAGTAAGTGAACAGTGTTCTACTTCCATCTTCCATCATAGACTAGAAACCAAAACTGTTATGTAACAGTATATGAAGCAACCAGAATAAACTAGGTCTTTTTCCATAAATTTTCTCTATTTTTGCATCTACTTTTTCTGTTTGTAAATAAAATGCTCACGCGCTCAGCCTGGAAACCTTTTGGAAGAACAGTTTGTGCGTGTCCATGCATGCTCACGCATTCCTAAATCTAGGCACTGAAAATATTCTTTCACTGCAGATAGCAGGTATTTTAGTCCTTTTTCCTCTTCAGTAAGTGACTCGGTGAAACCAAAACAAACGATGAGCACACAGGCTGGAGGAAGTGGCTGGTTTAGATTAGGTTTTTCAGCCGGGCACTGCTGACACTTAGGACTAGTTCTATTTTGTGGTGGGGGTGCCCAGGGCATTGGAAAATGTTCAGAGGCCTCCCAGGCCTCCATCCTCTGCATGACAGTAGCACTTCCATCCCCCACCCCACTGCAAAAATGAAGTTTCTCTAGACTTTTGTATTGGGGGCAAAATTCCCACTAATTTGAAAATCGCTTGTTCAGGTTAAAATATAAATTGTGCCCAGTGGTAAGCAGACACCAGGACCCCTGACAATGTCTCAAAATGTTTCTAGCTGTGGCATTTACATAAGATGAAATTCCCTGAGGAGCATACTGAAATAAGGGAAGCTACCCAAGGCTAGCAACCAGCAAGCCAGGGCACCGCCTTGCCCAGCTGCCCATGTCCAACAGAGGCCTCTGTTGGACACACAGTAACCCACTCAGTCAAGGACAGGAGGAAAAGCTCTGCCCGTGGGCCTCAGCCCTGACCACCTCCTGGCTGCCCACCACTTCCAGCTGGATGAGGCTGTCTCAGCTCCTGTCCTGGCACTGTTTGCCATCTCCCGTCAACTCTCCACTCTCCCCATTCCCCAGGTTGACAGCAACACTCCAGGCAAAATGACAGAAGCCACAGAATGGTCACTATTTGCAAAACAAGCTCATAGGCTACAGGGCCAAATAGGAACCCAGGCAGCTGAAGGTGAGGTCTGGCACTCCAATGCCTGGCAGTGTCCTAGAAGGAAGGTCCCTCTCTCGGGGTCCCTGCACGGCAATGCTCAAAGGCTGCCCTAACATGGAAACGAGTTCCGCTTCCCTCAGCTGGGACCGCTGAAGAAGCAGGCTGTCAAGGTCCCTCTGGCCTTGTCCTGTTTCTTCCTCACAACCCCCAAACACAAGGCCAGGCTTTCTGCGAAGTCCCCTTATCTGCTTAAAGTCCTGACTGGCCAAAGAAGACACAGATTACCTCTGGCCCAAGAGCTTCCCTTAACTACTCACATCCCAGGAAGGAAGACTGAAGTCGAACCTGACAGGATTGGATCCCACGCCATTGTCCTCTTTTTCTGTCCCATTGAGAACCAGCATAATCCATTGTCTGTTCTCTGGGCCCAGTGGTCTCTGCCCCAGGTCACTGTGTTCTCCAAGCCCACTGAGTATCACAAAAAATAATTGACTGTTCTCCTAAAATTTGCACCATCCTGCCCTCCCCCTAGAGGAAAGAGAGTAGTTAAGTTTCTGAACTGTGTTGAACAGAGGGTCATCCACACGCCGATGACGCCCCCCTTTTCCATGTTAAGAAGTTGATGAATCTTTTTTGTTTTTCCTATTTCCTCTCCCTGTGTCAGCTTACTCCAGTGAACGTTGAGGTTAGCAGGGAAGAGCCCCTTCTTCTATTACTCCTAACAGTAAGACTGAAATCCAAAATTTTGAACTTTGATTTCATTTTAGGTTTGTTTTGGTTTGGTTTTGTGTTACTGGAGATAGAATCCAGGGGCTCCCACATGCTAGGCAGGTGCTCTACCCATGAGCTACACCCAGGCCTCATTTTAAGTTTTTATCTTTTTTTTTATATTTGTTTTTTAGTTTTAGGTGGACACAACATCTTTATTTTGTTTGTTTAATGTGGTGCTGAGAATCAAACCCAATGCTTCACGCATGCTAGGCGAGCACACTAACACTTGAGACACATCCCCAGCCCTTAATTTTTATCTTTAACCAGAAAGTTCCTTCAAACCACTGGGCGAGGTATGAGTAGGCGTTAAGTCCTACATCTAAAATTGAAGGTAGGGCCTCTGTGAAAAGCCATTTTTTAAATTGATAGAAGAGAGGTGTGTTCCAGCATAATGCTCAGTCTATGAAAGAATGAGAAATGGCATGGAAACAATTCTTTTTCCAGGGGAGGGCACCAGGGATTGAACTCAGGGGCACTCAACCACTGAGCCACATTCCAGCCCTTTTTTTTTTATAACTTTATTTTTATTTGTTTATTTTTATGTGGTGCTGAGGATTGAACCCAGGGCCTCACACGTGCAAGGCAAGCGCTCTACCACTGAGCTACAACCCCAGCCCCATCCCAGTTTTATATTTAGAGACAGGGTCTCACTGAGCTGCTTAGCACCTCACTTTTGCTGAGGCTGGCTTTGAACTCGCAATCCTCCTGCCTCAGCCTCCTGAGCCACTGGGATTATAGGAAGGTAAGTAGGTAGCAACAGAAGTTGAAAGCATAAGGAACAGGAGTTGCTTCAAAAATGAGGACATTGTTATTTGTCATCATCATCATTACAGCCCTGGGGATTAACCCAGGGACACTCCACCACAGCCTCAGCCCTTTTTATTTTAACTTTTTATGTTGAGTTAAATTGCCCAGACTGGCCTTGAACTTGCAATGTCCCTGCCTCAGCCTCATGAGGTGCTGGGTTACAGATGCTTGTCACCACACCCAGCAAGACATTTTTAAAACAAGCCAAGTGTGCAGATGGAACAGAGAGGAAATTCGTCTGCTTATACAAGAAGTAGATCAGAGCAATTACCTAATTTACACAAGGTATCACTGAGGCTGATGCTTAGCTGCTTCCTGACAAGTGAGGAGTTGGCCAAAGCGTCTGCGTTTTCCTTTATTTTTATCACTTGTTTATAATATTCGATTACTTGCTTCCTTTGGAGTCTAGAAAACAGAAATTGAATTAAAGGTTTACACTGAAGAAACATGGCATCTGTTCACACCCCATTCAGCGTTCCCCGGGTGCTGCTCCTGGAAGGCTAATCCTTGCCTTTGGAGATGCGCTAGGTATAGGGGAGCCTGGAGAGGGAAGCAGGGGTCCACTCATGAAAGGCTCTTCTAGTGCAAACCTAAGGCTTTGACACTTACATGGAAGGGTTTTCATTAAGAGGAGAAGATGAAATTTACATTGTAGGACCTGCATGGTGGTGAACACCTGTAATCCCAGCAGCTCAGGAGGCTGAGGCAAGAGGATCCAACATTAGAGGCCAGCCTCAGTAACTGAGCAAGGCCCCAAGCAACTTAGGAAGACTGTCTCAAAATAAAAAGTAAAAAGGGCTGGGGATGTGACTGAGTGGTTAAGTACTCCCTGCATTCCTGATTTTAAAAAAAAAAAATTACATTTCAGAAAATTCACCTGGGTAGAAGTGTTGAGGCTAAACTGAAGTAGGTGAGATTAATGGCCATGAGACCAGTTAGTCCAGAGGAAGGACCCTGAAGGTCTGGGCTCTCACAGTGGCCATGGATACGAAGGGACACTTATTAAGCAACAGTCTTGAACCTGCATTGGACCTGGTGGTGCTGATGCTGGGCTGTTGGGGCCTCTATACTGCTGTAGAGTGACCAGGGTTCAAGCTTTGACATCATGCAGATGTGGTGATGGGCCTCAGGGTCCAGGCCCAGAGGCTCTTCACTGAGACCTATCAGGGGCTAATGGTGGCTCCACTCCTTAAAAGTTGGGCAAATATCTTGCCCTCCTAAGCCTCAGCCTTCCCATGCTCAAAATGAGATGAGAGTTGTTGTGAGGATTAAATGAGAAAATGTAGGTAAAGTGTGTGGAGAGCAGCGTCTGAGATCAGGGTCTCTGATAACCTCACAGCTGTGGCATGCTTGGTGCTTGGGAAAGTTTCTGGGTAAAGATACAGGATGCCTAGCTGCTGTGGTAATGCCCTTCATGAGAAAGTTCTTGACCTTGATCACAGGCACACAGCCTGGAAATAAAGGAAATTTCTTTCTTTTTTTTTTTTTTTGTGCTGGGGATCGAACCCAGGGCAGTGTGCATGCAGAGCAAACACTTTACGGACTGAGCTATATCCCCAGCCCTATAGGAACTTTCTTGCTAGACAACCACAGTGTTTCACCAGCTCTGCTGCTCCTGGACCTGCCCACATAACAGTAACTTCAAACAATGGACTTTCTTGAGAGCTCACAAAGCTCCTAATATTACACATTGCAACTGTAGAATGTAACTGCAGAATAAGCTGTATAATGTTGCTAACTCTCTAACTTTCATGAACACAAAGAATAATTCTTACATAGTCTTTAATCTGATTTTAATCTGAGACGTGTATATAAATAAAGATTGCTGGTGTAATTCTTTAGACCTGCTTCTCCATCAGAGAACAGCCCTCCACCTGACCCCAGCTTTATCTTCAAATCTGAGTCCGTGAGTCTTTATCTGTTTTATCCCCCTCCGCTCCTTGCCAGAACCTGCTAGATTGGCCGCAATGGTCGTGACAAAAGTGTTTAGCATGGTGACCAATTAAAACATCATTAAGATGATGCCACTGTGTTTGCACAGACAGGAGGAACAGGGAGCAAGAGGGACATGTCCAGTCCTGAGTGCCCAGGGAATACTCCACTGGAGAGATCCAATCTACAGATGAAGGCCCATCTGTCACCAATGACAAAGATCTGAGAGGTGGTGACAACAAGCCGTCCCCTTATGGAATGATGCTGAAGCCCTCAGCATGTGTGAGGTCAAGGTGCTGAGACTGAATAAGCACAGGGCCTCAGAACCGAGCTCAAGAGAAGGCTGACATTGGCACAAGAGGAAGGGAGAGGAGGAGAAACCCCGAACATGGCAGAGAAGCACCATCAGAGAAAGGATGGCCATGAGGGAGGGCGCTCAGAAGCCAGGAGAGGGCAGCTGCAGGAAGGGAAAGGGCAGACACTGATGATTCGAATATGAGGTGTCCCCCTGTGTCGAGGTTGGAACCTTCAGAGGTAAAATGATCAGGTTCTGAGAGCTCTAACCCAACAGCCCAATTAACCTAGTTTGAGTGGACCGACTGGGTAGTACGTGCAGGAGGAGCTGGGTCACTAGGGGCATGCCCTGGGCAGGTTAGAATCTTCCCTGTGGCCGTTGCCCCTCCCTCTCTGCTTTCTGGCTGCCATGAATAGAGCAGCCCTCCTCCCCTCACCCTCACCCCTCACCCAGGATGTTCTGCCTCACGCTGGGCCCAGAGAGAGGGACTCAGTCAAGCATGGACTAAACCTCTGGAACCCTGAGCCGAAATCAACTTTTCCTTCTCTAAATTGTTTGGGTCAAGTATTTTGGGCCCAGATGAAAAGCTGAAAACCAAAAGAGAAGAACAACCAGATGAAAAGCACAGGGGCACTCGGTTCGCGATGATTTTTATGAGTGGACTAGTAGGCAAAGGGCGTGTGGTGGGGCGGCAGGACCAAGGACAGTGACTGGGAAGTGAGGAAGTAAGCACCCAGTGCTCACCGGCGGGAAGTAGCTGCTGACAAACGGCTGAACAGCAGAGAAAGAGCTGGTAGTCATTCCACCACGGTCTCTGTTCACTGTTCCTCTGAAGACACTCTGTTCCTTCTTCTCTGTCGTTAAATTCTTAATGAATTTTTTGACTTTTCAGTTTGACCTCATCTGCCTGTTCCCCACCACCACCAATCTACAAAGCCCTGAGCATCCCGTGGATCGTTTCCTAGAACATCAGAGGTGTCTCAAGAGCCTCTGGTCACCAGGGCAAAGGATCTACACTTGTTTGAGAGATGATTAAGGTCACACAGCAAAATGTCTCTGACTCTTAACCATAGTAGTCACCTGAGGACAACTTAAACAAGGGAAAAGATTTCTCCATTGTTTGGGAAGGTGGGCCACTAATAGTAAGGCCCAGGAAAAAGGCATCCATGTACGGTCAGATCCCCCGCATGCAGGCCACCCCTGTGGCCTGGTCCAGCAGGATTCAACGTCTCATGGCTCATGCCCCACCAGCTCTGGATCTGTGGTGGGGTCTCCTGGGCAGAAGAGGACCTAGCCAGCATTCTGTGTGTTTAGATTTTTCTTTTACAAGGCAATGTCTCTATAGCAAGCTCTGTGCTTCTCTAAAGAAAGGCCTGTCTCTGCTCACAGAGACAGGCCTTCAGAATGATGAATAAGAGGAGGTCAGGCGATGCCAAATGCTCCAGCAAACACCCGCTGGGGAGCAAAATAATCATACTAATCACTCAGGGTATTGAACTTTTTTAGTATGTGCCAGGAACTCTGACAGCTCTTTTCACATGGGATCTCCTAATCCTCAATGATCCTGGGAAGATTCGGTTACTAGTCATTTTACTAACAAGGAAGTAGATGAGACACCAAGATGTTCCTGTCTAGTTTCTCACGGTTACTAAGTGGCAGAAACAAAATTTGAACCCCGCCGACAGGCCTGGTCCCACCATCTCCCACTGCTACGCAGCGCCTGCTACTTTCCCCTCGGAGCCTCCCTTCTTGGGCCACTCTTTAGAAAGAGTAGGGCTGACCTTCACTCAAGTGTTAGGGATACCAATGTCACCTTCTTCCTGGGAGCAAAACCAAGAAAAGTCACCTGTTGGTGAAGAGTGAGAGGAAAACGACCTCGGGGAATGTGGAAAACTGACATGGGAAAGCAAGCCAGGCAACAGAAGGGAGCACCCCAAAACAAAGCTTAGCAATGCCACCATTTAGCCTCCAGCCCCCTGCCCTTCTGTCAGCTGCATTTACTGTGGAAGGCAGTGCTGGGCGGAGTGAAGCCCGAGCCCGGCTCCCTGTGCTTCAAAAAGAACCTTCTCCACACCAAGCTGTTGGGAGAAGCTGTTGGACCTGGCAGATGTGGACACTAATCACAGCTGGAGGGTAATGCCCACCGCCCTCTTTTAAACTGAGATATGTGGGGAGCTAAGGAAAGTGCCTCCTCACAAAAACTCAAGAGGGCTTCCCAAGTGAGGAGGAGCCACAGTGAGCATGGCCTGAGACACCTCAAGCTCTGGCCTTGGTCTTAAGAAGTCGCAGGCCAGTGAGAGCCCACACACAGTGGCCATGGCTGAGGCCCGCACAGAGACCCTGAGGTAAGGACAGCTCCCTCACAGGCCTGCAAGTGATGAGTTGGGAACCACTCATAACAACAACATCAAACTCCTCTGTCCCTTCCCTACACCAAAACCTCTATGCCACTTCTGGGCCCAAACCTCCCTTTGAATGCCTGATGATCAGTGTCCTGACTGAGCAGAACAGAAGGCTCAGCAGAGTGAAGCCTAGGACCAGAGACAAGGGAGTGAGACACCCGACGGGCAACCCCAGACCCCACACACACACCGGTGGATTTTTTTTTTTTTTTTTTTTGGTGGGGGTAGGCAGGAGACACATTTCTCGAAACATTTCATAAAAACTTACTTTTCATTATCTGTTAGTAAAAAAAACAGTAAATCTGCTAAAATTTCCATGATTTCTCCAACTAGCATGTTTTTCTCTCCAAACAAACTTCTCCTGATACGTAAGCACTCTTGAAACTTCATTTTTGCAAGATAAGTGTTTCCATCAACCAACCTGAAAATAAAATACATGTGTGGGACTTACTAACACGATAAATGTTGGCTATATTCATTGCACTATCAAAAATATTTCTCATAGATATCCTTTATTTTATACAAAACCAATCCTAGAAAATACAAAAAAAAAAAAAAGACCACTTCATAATAATAGAGGTTCAGGAATGGCAACATCATTTATAAGAACATTGTATGTGCATGTTAGGGACTGAACCCACAGCTTTGTGCATGCTGGGCAAGTACTATACCACTGAGCTACATCCCAGCAATATCTTTAAAAACTATTTTCATGTGATGTGTGTGTGTGTGTGTGTGTGTGTGTGTGTGTTACTCAGCCTTAAAGAAGAATGAAATTATAGCATTTGTTGGTAAATGGATGGAGCTGGAGAATATCATACAAAGCAAAATAAACCAATTCCAAAAAACCATAGGCGGAACGTTTTCTCTGATACACGTATGCTAATTCACAGGGGGGGGGCAGGGAAAATAGAGTTACTTTAGGTTAGGTAGGGAGAGTGAAGGGAGGGGAGAGGGTGTGGGGGTAGGAAGATAGTAGAAAGAAACAGACATTATTACCTTATGTACATATATAACTATGACCAGTGGGATTCTATATCATGTATAACCAGAAGAATGAGAAATTATACTCCTTTATATATGATGTATCAAAGTGCATTCTATTGTTATGAATAGCTAATTAAAACAAATTTTTAAAATTTAAGAAAAAAGAAACTACTTTCAAACTCAGCACTGCTGACATTTGGGCTGGATAATCCCTGGTTGGGGGCTGTCCTGGGCACTGTAGGATGGTTAGCAGCAACCTGGCCTCTACCCACTAGATGCCAACAACCCCTCCCCCACAGTCATGACAACCAGAAATGTCTCTAGACATTACGACGAATGTCACTAGCGAAGTGGGTAGGGCCCAAATAATTCCCTGGTTGAAAACCATTTTAAGCTCAAGAATGCAAATGCTAAAAGTCAGCATTTCTTAGCCAAATCAGTTAGGTGGGAAATGGATTCATAAGTGTGGGTTAAGTACATTAATCATAAGATTGAACACTAATCCAGAAAACAAAACAAAACAAAAACTGAAATGCCTGTTTACATGAGGACACCTTCGGTGTATTTCATGGTAGCTTGATCATGGGGGATGTTGTCCACCAGCTTGGAAACCTCAGTGGCGTATTCCAACACGTGGTTTTCTTTTAGGTACTCCTCAGATGCCGACTTGGCCAGGTTGTTCAGCACTCTGACTGCAGGGAATACACGTCAGTAAAGAGTTTGATCCCTGTGGGTTTTTTTCAACAAAAGAGTTAAGATGCCAAAAGGCCTAGCATTTAACATTTCTTCATCAGTGCCAACAGCCAGGTTTTTCCTTGATAAATCAACTACTCACCCATATAGCATGGGGCTGGTTTTCATAAGCCATTTGAATGTGCGTATCAGTTATAGGACCAAGGAGGTAAGATGACAGATTGAAACCAAAGACTGAGTCTGTTGTGCAAATGAACAGGTCAGCAATAGAGTGAGAGTATGGATATAGACTAGGCAGTCATCCCCTTGGTAATGGAGTTTGACAGAAGGCAGTCGGCACAGTCTTCCAGTAAGATACAGTGAAGTAATGCAGCCTGATGATAAGAAGTACACAAATATTTCCCACAAACCCAATTAATACATAGCAGGCTGTACCTAGATACCCTCTGCCGTGGGCACCCATTCTGTTCAGAAGGCTGACAATTTTGCTCCTTTATTGAATTATATATTTTGACAATAGTACATACTTTTAAAAAGTAGCAAGTTATCTTCTAAACTATATTTTGTTATGTGAATAAGGAAAACACAGTAACTGTTTGAGCTGAATTTTATTCCCAAAACCTGTATGTTGAAGTCCAATTCTTAATACCTCAGAATGTGACTATATTTGCATAGAGTTTCTTTAAAGAATTAAGAATAAAATGAGGTAATATGGTGGGCTTCAATCCAAAAATGAGTAGTGTCCTTATAAGAAGGGGAGACGATGACACATATGCAGAAGACCATGTGAAGGAGACAGGGAGCTGGTGGCCATCTGCAAGTCAAAGAGAGAGTCTCAGGGGAAATCAACCCTGCTGACACCTTGACCTTGGACTTCTAGCTCCAGAACTGTCAGAAAAAAGTATCTTCTCTTTAAGCCTTCCAGCCTGTGGCACATTGTTACAGTAGCTCTAGCAAACTGAGACAGTGGAATTCTGAGAAGGCATTGCCAGAGGCAGAGTTAACTCCCTGTGCTGCGGAAGTCAGACTTCAGCAGGATTACTGTAGGATTCCACAGGATACCACTCAGGCACCAAGAAGTACCTCCTATCACACCCCTTCCTATGCCCCCACCCTGGGCCTTGTGGATTGCACATGAGAGTAGGAGAGCCACATAACTGGTCTCCCGGTGTCCATTCTTTTTTTTTAACATTTTTTTTTTTTAGTTGTAGTTGGATACAATACCTTTATTTCATTTATTTATTTTATTTTTATGTGGTGCTGAGGATTGGACCCAGCGCTTTGAATGCACTAGGAAAGTGCTCTACTACTGAGCTACCACCCCAGCCCTCCTGTGTCCATTCTTACACACAGGAAACCTCTTTTCTATACAGGAGCAAAAGTCATCACAAAATAGAAACCAAGCAGAGCATGGTGGCACAACTTGTAATCCTAGCAGCTTGGGAGGCTGAGGCAGGAGGTTGTGAGTTTGAAGCCAGCCTCAGCAACTTAGCAAGGTCCTAAGCAACTTACCAAGACCCTGTCTCTAAATAAAATACTTTTTAAAAGCTGGGATGTGGCTCAGTGGTTCAATGCCCCAATACCAAAACAAGCAAACAAACAAAAACCAGAACTGGAAATGTAGCTCAGTGGTAGAGTGCTTGCCTAACATGCAGGAGGTCCTGGGTACCATCCCTGGTACAAAAAAACACGAATAAGATGGTGTCATCCCTACTCTAACTCCCTGCAATGACTCCCCCCTTGCACTTGGACAAAAATTCAAATGCTACTCAACACCCTGCACAGTCTGGGTCCTGCTGCCTCCTGCCCTTCGCTCACTGAGGCATCGCTTCATTCCCAGGACAGGACCATCCTCTTACATACTGTTCCTTGGCCAGAACCGTGGCTCCTACTGTCTATTAAATCCCAGCTTCATAGCTCCCTTCCCCAAAAGGTATTTGGTCACCATTTCCAGGTGGGCCATGCTCAACTCCCATCTCTTACTGCATCTATGACAGCCTGTAAGCATTTCATGTGCTGGCTAAACCCCACCCCCCATATCAAGACATGAATAAAGCAGGAGACTTCCTGTGGCTCATCAAATGCAGCAGAAAGGCACATTGTATCAGCTCTGAGCCTGGCCTGGGCTCCTGCTCCTCCTCCAGGAATCCTGCCAAGTGACCAGTCCTAGGAAATCCTCCTGAGGAATGAGGAACACTGGCCCAGTCACCCCTGTCACCTAGCTAGATAACCACCAGCCAGCCCCATCAGCCCTGCCAGCTAATTTCAGGCACTTTCATGATTGTTTCATTCTCCTGTATTTGATATCTGAGGCCACTGTGGTGCCACTGATATGAGATAGGCAAAGAGTGCTTACTAAACCAAGGTACAGGTTGAACATCCATAACCCAAAATCCAAAACATTCTACAATTAATATGATGCTCAGTTTTGGCTTTTGGAGCATTTTGGATTTTAGATTTTTTTTTAACGTTTTTAAAATATTTTTGTTTGTTGGTTTTAGGTGGACACAATATCTTTATTTATTTTTATGTGGTACTGAGGATCGAACCCAGTGCCTCGCACATGCCAGGCCAGCGCTCTACCACTTGAGCCACATCCCCAGCCCCAATTTTATATTCTTCAATCTAAAATTAAATCTGCTGAGCCCATCCAGCACCAGCAGAATCACTCATGTGACCCAGAGACACGTGGGCAAAACCAAATGTTGTTTTAAGCCACCAAGTTCTGGGGTGGTTTGCTATGCAACAAAAGCTAAATTCGATACCCATGGCAGTATGAACAAGTTGAGAGTCCTTCAGTCTGACTGTGATTCAGAGGGTCAAAATTGTTTAATACAGGCTCAGTATTTCTTGTCAAAAATGCTTGGGACCAAAAGAGTTTCAGATTTTGGGATATGGGAATATTTGCAGCCTTTACATGGTTGAGCATCCCTAACCCCAAAATCCAAAATCTAATCTGCTCCAAAGCCTAAAACTTTTTGAGCATCACGTTGACTCTCAAAAAGTTTTCAATTTTACAGCATGTCAAATTTTGTGTTTTTGGATTATGGATGCTTAACTTGTACCTGGGTTCATAAACATCCTTTGTCTCTGTTACATCAGTGGCACCACAGTGGCCTCAGGAATCAAATACCAGAGAATAAAACTATCAGTGAGGACTTCAGCATCTGCCATGCAGCATTCTGGGTGCTTTACAGCCTGGAAACTTTCTTGATCTCACAATTATAAGAAATTTTATATAGGTGCTTTTTTTTTTTTATCCCACCTTAGAAACACGAAAACTGTGACTCCCAAAAGCTTAAGGCACGACGGACACGGTGGAGTATTCCTGTGATCCCAGTGGCTTTGGAGGCTGAGGCAGGAGGATCACGAGTTCAAAGCCAGCCTCAGTAACACAGAGGCACTAAGCAACTCAGTGAGACCCTGTCTCTAAATAAAAAATACAAAATAGGGCTGGGGATGTGGCTCAGTGGTTTAGTGCCTCCAAGTTCAATTCTCAGTGTGGGTGACCACCCCACAAAAAAGGAAAGGGAACACTTCATGTTCAAACCTCATGTACTTGGAAGCCTTTCAAAAAAATAAGTCAATGAAGTCCATGATCCCTTTTCCTATGGATGGGAGTGGCCTGGGAGGAATTGAACTCTAGAATACAGGGGTAATTCCCTCTGTAGGTGTCTACATACCTTTCTGCTTCATCAAGTTCCGGTTGTCTTTTAAGTCACTGAGTGGCAAGCACTGCAGGTTTGACCACGCCTTCTGGAAATACTTGAACCCTTCCTGGGTGTTCCCGATTTCAACGTACAGTTCTCCAATGGCATTCTGAGCTTTGAGAAGCATTTCTCTTGTGGACTGGCTCTGTACAAAAGGAGAAAGGGAACCAGCAGCTCCTGAAGGAACCCACCATTAGGACAGATACCGCAGCTGGACACCTGTCCAGGAAAGGCTCATGTCATAAAAACCTGTATTATATCATTTCTCAGGGAATTTTAGGTATTTATAAAATATTTATTGGGAGACAATGCAAATTAAAAATGCATTTTGGACAACTGATCTCATGGGTTCAGTAAACATTCTTTGGCAGTTAATAGTAATAAAATTTTTGAGGAATAACCTGACAATGTCTCACATATAATAAGTGTTCCAAGGGAAGTAGTATCAAGATTCTAATAAATATCTAGAATGTTGCTTGAATACAAACACCACCAGGGAGCTGGTGACTTTATGACTGACATGTTTTTTTAGAAACTTGTATTAAATTCTCCTTACTGGTCTAGAATATTTATTTCAGGGTATTCAACTTCATTAACTTAAATCACTTCTCAACCAACACTTTATCAATGCATAAGAATATACTAATTGGCTAAAGTTTTTTTTAATGTCCAATCCAAGAAATCAGAGTTAGTGATGAGTTATTTTACTGTTAATAATAAGTTTTCAAAAATGCATTACATAGGATAATATAATAAGTTTATATAGGAAGTGTTCAGTAACTAATAAAGCACCATAGAATGGATGGCATTGCAATGTTGTTGGCCACTTAATACTTTACATTGTACCACAATGTTAGCCTAGGAGAGTATTGACTGAGCCGGGCTCCCTGTTATAAGTTGAAAGAATAAGTATTTCTATTCTCCTGCACATATTAAAAGTGCCCCTCTGTGTTAAATGACCTTTGTTTTAGAATTTTTTTTAGTTATAGGTGAATATAATACCTTTATTTTATTTTTATGTGGTGCTGAGGATCAAACTCAGTGCCTCAGGCAATGCTAGGTGGGCACTCTTCCTCTGACCCACAATCCTAGCCCTTAACTGATCTTCTGAAACAAAGCTTTTGGACAGTTGTCTTGAAAATAGTTTACATGTGCTCTGAGATACTGATTTCCCTGGATTTGGAAGGAGTCTGGTTTGGTATAGGAGTCTGGTGTGGTATAGGAGTCTGGTGTGGTATAGGAGTCTGGTGTGGTATGTGCCTGTGGTTCTTTTGCACACCCCTTGGGAATATATTTAGAATTCTCAGCTTCTATTCTAGACCTTATCTTTGCTGCTCATCCTTCCAATCCTCCACTTCAAAGGTGTCCTCCATTCTGACTTTTCTGAGCTCAAATATTGCTAAGAGACTGAATTCAAATACTGGGTAAGATTAGGATGACTATGAATAACAAAGAACCCCAAATTAACAATAGCTTAATTTCTCTTATACAAGAGTCAGGATCTAGGTGGCCCAGGGCTGCACACATTCTACAAAGTCAGAGTTTAGCTATTTTTATCTCATCCTGTGCCCTTGCCTGACTTCCATTCTCAAGGATACCACCTGATGTAAAATGGCTGCTCTGACTTCAAATCATATTCACAATTCAATCAGTAGAAAGAAGGAAAGTTATTAAAAACTGAATGTGTCCCTTCTAAATTCATATGTTGAAACCCTAATCTCAATGTGATGGAGTTAGGAGGTGGGATATTTGTGAAGGGATCAGGTCAGGAGGGTGGAGCCCTCACAAATGGGATAAGTGCCCTTGTAAAAGAGGCCAGGGACCTCTCTCATTCCTTTCCTCTATGCAGACACAGCAAAAGATGGCTGTGCCTGGACCAGGATGCAGACACCAACTCTGCTGGAACCTTGATCTTGGGTCCACCAGCCTCCAGAACCAAGAGAAACAAGCCTTTGTTTAAGCCACCAGACTACAGAATCTTTGTTAGAGCCGTCCAGCTAAGACAGGGGCAGAACCAGGAACACCTTCACTTCAGAAACTTCCATTTACATCTCATTGGCCAAAACGTTGGTTTCTAAGGAAACCTGGGAAATGCAGTTTTCTTCTACACAGCCATTTTCTGAGAGGGCACATTACTTTAATAAAAGGCAGAACAATATTGGGGAATTATAGTCTCTTTTCTATACCTCTTTTACCTTTCTTTTAAATTTTAACTAGCTGAGTTTTAACTCAATTTCTTCCCTCACACCTATTTCAGAGGAAGTGGAGCCCAACTCCCTTCCCAAGGACCTGCCCTGCCCCTGAGTTCTGTGTCCTTCCCTCCAGCCCTCTCACAGAGTCTCTGCCAGCATCTCTAATCTGCCTCTGTTTATTTCCTGCTCCACGTAAACACATATACCCTGGATCAAACTTGACCTGAACCTCATATTCTCCTAACTTTTCGACTTTCTCCTTTCACCAACAAACTTTCCAAACAAGCCTGCCTATGTGCATCTTCTCTGTTTCATTACCACCCCCACCTCCTAAAGCCCTGCCTCTTGCTCCTCCCACATGCCCTGCCTCCTCAGTGGCGGTCACTGGCCCCCACGCACCAGACCTCTGGGCCTTCTTTCCGTCCTTAGTTGCCCAGACCTCCAGCGGGCATTTGATGCCGTTAGCCACTCCCCCCTTGGTTTGGGGGGAAACTACGACATCCTGACTCTTTGCCAATCTTTGCCTTCTTCACAACCAAGTCTGTCAGCATGCCTCCTCCAAGTGCCTCACCCTTCACCATTCCACAGTCGGGCTTCATTGCTGAACCGCTGCAGATGCCCGCAGAGACGTCCAGCTGGACTAGGAGCTCCACAAGGGCAGAAACCAGCTGTCTTGCTCACTGCTGTCACCCCACCTCCTGCCAGTGCTCAGACTAGGCAAGGCCCAGAGCGAATGTTAGCAAGTGAATGAACAAAGCGTGCACAGGGAATAACTGCAGACAGGCATTCAGTGGTTACCTAGTAAAATAACTGGTGCCAGACAGACACCTGTCAGCAGTAGGAAGCGTGCACCTCCCCATGGGGGCAAAGAATTGGGGTGGGGGATCCCATGGTCATAATGGGAAGCGCAGAATCCCTGCTGTGCTGCTCCCTAAATGATGGAAGAGAGTTGAATGACCGTTAGTCAAACCCTCTTACTTCCAGTCCACGCCTGTTACTTTATAACCCCAAGGAGTAGGGACAAACCAGCCACCGGTAATCAATATCTCACTGTGCACAAGACACTGTGGAAAGGGTGTTGTGCACTTCCTTACTTGATCCTGTTAACAGCCCCATGAGATAAGATATTAGAACCCCCCCAGATGAGAACTCACTGGGGCAGAGGTTAGAATTCTTACCAAGGTCATACAAGCAGGAGGTGGCAACGCTGGGTTTTAAATCTGGGTCAGTCTGAAAATGGCCCATGCTCTATTCACTACTTTGGGCTACTTTCTAAGGACACAGAGGAATTTGCACATTCAAATGGATTTATTGATTGGTTTGTTACATTTGTTTTATTAAGCACCCATGGGGCATAATATACCATGGAGATACAAAAATTGATAAATAACATTGTCTGTGCCATAAAGGGTGTTGCAATTTTGAGTTTTATAAAGCCCACTAGATGGCATTCCTTCTGTCTATGTAATGGAGGCAGGGGTAAAGTCTCAGGAAATTGTGAAGGTGTTGTTTTCAAACAAAATGTTTTGTTTCAGATTATTCTGCCCTTAGTCTACAAAAATCTATTGAAAACAGTGAAATTCATAACTATTATTAAAAGGGCAATTAAGTGTCATCTAAAACATAATAACAATTATGAGTGAAGCTTCCATTACATTCAGTAAAGTCAAAAGTTCATTTTTTAGAAAAAGCAAATCAATCACCTAACATGGGCCTTTGTACATGGTGGGCAAGTGCTCTACTGCTGAGCGGTATCACAGGCCTTCATGAAAGTTACAGCCAAGTCTTTAGCCAATTTTTTATTAATTCATTTCAACCTACCACTACAATTCACTTTTCAAATTTTACAGACACTTCTTTTTTTCCTCCCAAGTGACACCTATTTGCATTCACTCCTTTAATGACTCCTTTTTTTTTTTTTTTTTTTTTTTTTTTTTTGTGGTAGTGGTGCTGGAGATTAAACCCAGGGCCTTGTATGTGGGAGGCAAGCACTCTACCAACTCAGCTATGTCCCCAGCCCTAATGACTCCTATTCTCTTTAGTGATCATTATTAATGTCCAGTATGGGGCATGCATTAAAATCACAGCTTCCTCACTGATGAACAAATTAATTAATTCCTCTGTTTATAGACTAAGTTAAGAAGGAACAAAGGTAAATATCTGAAAATATCTAACACAAAAAGAATGAGGTTTGAAGGTTTCTGTTTTTTGCACTTTACCTGCATTAACATGTCCTCAGTACTCAAGAACAGCTCTTTTGCTTCTCTGATCTTGCCCATAAGTTTCAAAAAACTCCCAATGCAGAACATCAGTCGGCATTTGTCAGTGGCAGTGACATTAGAAAGCTTCCATTCCAGCACTAGAATGAAAAGTCAATGACCCTAAAGCACAGGAAGTAACCCACACCCGAGGCTTAATCCTCATCTAAGAACTAGCCAGAGTTCGTTTCTTGTTCGAGAGATCTGCACTTTGCTTTTATTAGGTTTACATATATTACCAAGTACTTTAGACTATGACATAAAAAATAATGAAAATACTATTAAATAACCTTGGTAAATTTTGAAAATTAAAGGGCCAAGAGTGCTTATGTAGCTCAATCCATGCACTATTATTGTGTTTTATAGTGATTTTCAGGTAAAAAGAAAATGATGCTCATATTTGTTACACAATTCTGCCCTCTGTTGCAACTAGCTTGAATTGCTGGCCTCAACAGAAAGAAAATGTTAAAAGAACAAAATTGGGGAGGGAGAGGGAGGGAGAAAAAGAGGGAGGCAGGCAGGGAGAGAAGTTATTCTTCATACACAAATGAAAATATATCAAATTTTTTAGCTTAAAGATCCAATTAAGCACATGGTATTACAAAGTTGTCATTTTTAGAATTTCTCTTTTCAGATGTTCTCCTATCTACATTTCCTCGTTGGTTGCACTTGAAATGTTTGGTTCTACACTGTTGGTCACAAATAATCCCTGGTACTCCTCTGCCCTCTTGCCCCTACCAGAGGCCACCACAACATGTGGACTCTCCTCTTTCTCTTTGCCCACGTTTCTGTGGATCACAGTCATGTATAAAATAAGCATGCATTAAGCACTTACTGTGTGCAGTCTAGCCTCCAAGCAAGGCTGCCACCCTCAGCACTGCAGGGAGGCTGGGAGCAAAGGTGTTTGCGTCAGATGGCAAAAAAACAAAAACAGAGCCAAGGGAGAGAGAAAGCTGAACACCAAGGTTTAAGACCTTTGTCCAAAGTGATCATGCAAGTAAAAGGGCTGGAGGCAGGAATGGAACCAAAGGGATCAGGAGACAAGGATACCTCAGAGCCATAAGCAGCTGCTCAGAGCAGGCAAACAAGGGTATCTGGAGGAAGAATGGAGGGATGGGCTTCTGCCCAGCACAGGGCGTTTGCACATCCCAGGAGGATTATTGGTTCCAGATTCCTGTCGAGGGCTCAGGTTGGAATGTGTACTATCCGTCACTGCTTCTGGTATTCAACTCACCTCACTTGCTCTGAGAAACCTTCATTCATGAACCCTGCCTCCACCATGTGTGACCACACCCTCAGATTCACTCTCTTGGCACCAATAGAGTTAGCATTGATGAGAAAACAGTTTTCTTGTTGTAAAATTAATATGTGTATATTATAGAAAATATAGAAAAGTACAAAGAATAACAAAGACTATGCATAACTGTACCAAAGATAATCTCTACTATACATGGCTGTACCAAAGATAATCTCTACTAATACATGGCTGATTGGGCACACACACACACACTTTTCTAGAATTAAAATTTGGGTCATCCTACTCATACCACACACATCATACACTTCGTTGTTACTTTCTTATTCAACAAAATATCAGTCCTGTGCAAGATGTTGAATGTATATCAAGTACAATCTACATGGCTCCTGCTCTCATGGAGTTTAGTCTACTAAAAACATAGTAGGAACATTTTTCCATATATTAAATATTTTTAAAGATTTTTTTAGTTGTTGATGGAACTTTATTTATATGTGGTGCTGAGAATCGAACCCAGTGCCTCACACATGCTATGCAAGCACTCTACCACTGAGCCACAGCCCCAGCTCTTAAATATTCTTTAAGAATACACATATTTATAACCAGATTATATTCCATTTTATGGATTACCATTAGTGAGTCAATTTCTCACTCTCATAAAACGTATATAATGGAAAATATTGGCAAAGTCTTCTCAAACATCCAAGATTTTTTCTTTAGAATATTTTTTCAAAATAAAAGCCACAGGATATTAATATTTTTAAGGCTTTGAATACATATTGCCAAATCTCTCCAGAAAGATTGGCCCAATATAAACTCTTACCTATAGCATGTAAAAGACCTATTTTCTCACATCTGTGCCAGTATTATTATGGGTTTTTTTTTTAATCATTGCAAAAATATCATTTACAATGTGACACCTGATAAATAGTATCCCACTGTTGTTTTAACTTGCATTTCTTTGATTACTATTAAGATAAAATATCCTAATATATTTGTTTAAATTTTATACTATTTTTTAATCCACTCTCAGATGCCAGCAGGATGCATCCCTATTTCAGAAATGTTGTTAAACCTACATCTTAGAACCAATTAAGTGTAGTATTTTTATTTTTAATGAATCCGTGATGCCAGTAGCCACTTATGAGCAACTTCCAAGAACCAGGCACTGTCCTGAGTACAGAGACAAAAGATGAGCTCAATCAGACCTAGGCCCTGACTCTTGGGCTGTCAGAATAATAAGGGAGGCAGTTCATCCAGTAATCTTATAAATGAATATAAAATTAAAACTATGAATATAACCATAAAAGAGGTGATGATACAAACGTAAGGAGGTTTCTCTATATAAGTGACATTGAACTGAGAGTTAAATAAAGAATAGGAGATTCTGAGGCAAAATGGTTGCAGAACAGAATATGCAAAGATTCCAGAGCCGGAAAGAGTAGGGAGCCAAGAGAACTGAAGGGAGGAGACAGAAGAGCAGAGAGAGCAAGGGTGTTTGGTTCAAGAGAAGAATGGAGGCAAAGTAGGCACTGACTCTGTGTTGGGATGTAACAATGGACAAGACAGGAAGGATCCTGTTCCCAAGAACTCATATTCTGGTGGGTGGAAGGTCTGGGACAGGGGACAGAAAGCAGAGTTAGACAATTAAAAGAAAAGAAATATCAGGTAGCAGAAAAAGCTATGCAGAGAATTAAAACAAATTAACACGATAAAGAATGACTGAATATAGCATTCATTGAGGAAGTAACTCTTCAGCTGAGATCTGCATAACCAAAAAGAACTGGCACCACAATTATCAATAGAAAGAACATTCTTGGCATAGGGAACAGCTGGGATTAAAGCCCAAAGGCAGAAATACTTTAAGGACAGAAAGAAGGCCAGTGTGTCTGACTGAAGAGGTCAAGAGGATGAATCCTATAAGATAATGCTACCCAGGCATAGAGGGGCCCAAGTACAATAGGCATTAGGGTAGGCTGAAGAGTTTTATTTTAAATGCTATAGCAAGCCATTGGAGTGGTCCTAATCTGGGAAATGAGATGATTGGGTTTACTTTCTTAAATTTTCATTCTGGCTACCACATAGACAATGGACTTTATAGGAACAAAAGCTAAAGTAGGAAGTCCAGTAATGGGGTTGTTACACTAGGACAGGTAGAGATGATAACAATGATGGGCTCACCAGAGTGGCGTCAGTGAAAAGTTGAAGCTGGGATATTCTCACTCACCACTCCTATTCAACATTGCACTAGGAATTCCAGCTACTTCCATAAGACAAGAAAAGGAAATAAAAGATATACATATTGAAAAGGAAAAAAAATAAAAACAGACTTTGTGGGCTGGGGTTGTGGCTCAGTGGTGGCGTGCTTGCCTAGCCTAGCATGCATGGGGCACTGGGTTCGATTCTCAGCACTACATACAAATTATTTTTAAAAATAAATAAATAAAGGTCCATCAACAACTAAAAAATATTTAAAAATAAAAACAGACTTTGCTCACAAGTGGTATATATAATTATCTATAGAAAATCCCAAAGAGGGGGATCCAAGATGGGGGGATCGAGGGAGGCTGCATTCCTTATCACTCTGTGACCTGGGATTCAAGCAGTGGGAATACTATTTCTCTGCAAGTTATTAGAGGACCCCTGACAGCTGCTCCCATGCAGGAATCCCAGCTGCTCGCCCATGCAGGACCCTGACAGCCATGCTGAGCAGGACCCCCAGCATCAGTGTCCGTGCAGGACCCCCAGCTACCACTCCCTTGTAGACTCCCAACTACCAACGTGGGGCTCCCTTAGTTGCCTCCATCTTGGGAATCTGCAACCGCTGCCACAGTCTCTTCCACATGGTAGCCTGCTCCTGGGGACACCAGACAGGGTCTGGAGACAGCTGCGTGACACAGAGCAACGCTACATGCCACTGAGTTTCATCTCCAAACACACCACCCAATGCCATTGCTGGGCTGACCCTGACATCCCATCTCTGAAAGCAGCCACCTCCATCTTGGGACACCTTTGTTGCCATCTTGGGTTATCCTTGATACCTCCATCATTGACTTTATTTGGGGCAACTCCCAGCTTGGGACACCAGTTGAAGCCTAGAAGCAATATCAAGGTACCCATAGCCCCCAACTCTCCACTCTCCCTGCAGCCACTAACCCAGCTCAGCGCTTATAGCTATGTGGCCAGTCTGTAGCTCCCAAAGCCTGGCCCTGAACTGCCTGATACAAAACAGCTCTCCGCACAGCAGGTGCACAGCCCCCAGAGCGCAGCCCACAAGATTCCTGAGAGAGAGGTTCCTGATTGGGAAGTAGAAAGGGAGGGGTGAGTGGGACACAGTTTAGAGACTAAATTGGAAACCAAGATTGTGAGGTCTGCAGGCAATATAAGGGGATAAGATCAGGTGCCCACATCACACAAGCGGGCCCCAAAGGAGATCCTTGGGGTGCAGTCTCCCATGGGGGACCAGCAAGTGCTATACCCCACCTCCAGCTCCATCCCCAAGACAAACCCTCCACCCTAATAGCCTTCACCATCCTGAGGTAGGGATACCAGCAAACCACAGACAACCCCACCTACTGGATGATAAGGGAAGCAGGAAAGATACTGAACTCCAACAAAACAATCCTTTAATTTTCCTTTGAGATTTTTTTCTTTTTTTTTTTCCTTTCTTTTTTCTTTATCTTTTTCTTTCTCTCTCTTTTCCCACCCTCATATCCCCAACATTTGGGAAACCAAGTACTTTCCATGCATTAGGCTACTGAAGACTGGGATTTCTGAATAGTATATTACAGTTGTGTTGTATGTTCTTTTTAATTTTTACATTTTTTTCTTAATTTTTATGTTTGTTTGTTTTTTGTACTCTATTGTCTTCCTACTTACTTGACTCCCCAAAATCTCTTTCCCTCTTTTCTCCTGCTATTAGCCAACATCTTTCGATTCCTTCCTCAATCTTCCTAAGATCCAGTAACTCTATATCCTCACCTTCTACCTCCTTAACATCTCATCCTACAGTCCACCCCCAGTTCTCTCTTTGTCCACCATCAGAAGCTGTAGACCCCAGGCTGGGGTTGTGACTCAGTAGTAGAAAGCTCACCTGGCACATGTGGGGCCCTGGGTTCAATTCTCAGCACTACATAAAAAAACAAGCAAACAAATAAAGGTATTGTGTCCAACTACAACTAAAAAATAAATATTTTTTTAAAAAAGAAACTGTAGACCCTTTTGCAAACCTACTATTTATACTGTAGATAATAATTGAACTCACCATTTCTGTCTATTGTGGCAAAACTGTAAACGTCTTAATAGAGTTATTTGGTTTAAAGCTATACATGGTTTGTATTGGGATTTGTTAATATTGATTTCCCCCTTAAAGAAGAGGTATTGGAACCCTTCAGGGACACTATAAGTCAATAGGGTAAAAACTATAACACGTCATCCACACTGATAGAAGGGAAGACACATGAACAACATGAAAAAACAAGGGAAGAAAGTGCCCCAAACAAACCAAGATACATTATTAGAATCCATGGCCAGCATAGCAGAAGAAATGTCAGAGGAGGCATTCAGGATATACATAATTAAAATGTTTTGTGAATTAGTGGATGATATAAGAGAGAAAACACAGGCAGCAAAAGATCATTTTGATAAAGAACTACATAAGTAGATACAGGAAGCAAAAGATTACTTCAATAAAGAGATTCTGAAAGAAAAAAGAAAAAACAGAAATCCTTAAATGCAGGAATCAATAAACCAAATTCAAAACTCAATAGAAAGCATCACTAACAGACAGAACCTCAGACAATGAAGACAAAATATATAATCTTGAAAATATATAATCTAATAAAAGAATCTAATATAAAATAAAATAATCTTCACTGTTGACTACATAGTGAAGATGGTAAGAAACCATGAGTAGAACATCCAAAGATTATGGGCTAACATGAAGAGACCAAACTTAAGAATTACTGGGACAGAGGAAGGCATAGAGTTACAAACCAAAGGAATGAACAATCTATTCAATGAAATGATATCAGAAAATTGCCCAAATCTGAAGAATGAATTGGAAAATCATATACAAGAGGCTTACAGGACACCAAATGTAGAAAATCACAATAGAGCTACACCAGGGCATATTATAATGAAAATGTCCAGCATACAGAACAAGGAAAGAATGTTAAAAGCCACAAAAGAAAGTAATCAGATTACATATAGGGGAAAATCAGTTAGGATCTCTTAAGATTTCTCAACCCAGACCCTCAAAGCTAGAAAATCTTAGAAAAACATATACCAAGTTCTGAAAGGAAATGGATGCCAACCAAGAATCTTATATTCAGAAAAATTAAGCTTCAGATTTGATAATGAAATAAGAACCTTCCATGATAAACAAAAGTTTAAGAAGTTAAAAGAATTTACAACAAGAAAGCCTGCACTACAGAACATCCTTAGCAAAATATTCCATGAGGAGGAAATGAAAAACAAAGAAAATCAGCAAAGGGAGGTATTACACTAAAGGAAAAATCAATAAAAGGAGAAACCAAGTCAAGTTAAAAAACAAAAATTACTGGGAATACAAACCATGTCTCAATAATAACCCTGAATGTTAATGGCCTAAACTCACCAATCAAAAGACAAAGACTGGCAGATTAGATTTTTTTTAATGAGGTAACTTTTTTTCCCATAGCTTTATTATTCATTTACTTTTTACATGTGTGCTAGGCAACCCCTGTACCACTGAGCCACAAGCCCAGCTTGGCAGATTGGATTTTTTTAAAAGACCCAACAATATGCTGCCTACAAGAGACTCATCTCATAGGAAAAGACATCCATAGACTGAAGGTGAAAGGTTGGGAAAAAACGTACCACTCACATGGACTGCATAAACAAGCAGGGGTTTCCATCCTCATATCAAATAAAGTAGACTTCAAACCAAAGTTAGTTAAAGGGGATAAAAAGGGTCATTTCCTACTGCTTAAGAGAAGCGTACATCAACAAGACATAACAATTATAAATACATATGCCCCAAACAATGGAGCATCTATATTCATCAAACAAACTCTTCTCAATTTCAAGAGTCAAATAGACCACAACACAATAGTACTGGGTGACTTTAACACACCTCTTTCATCACTGGATAGGTCTCCCAAACAAAACCTAAAGAAAGATACTATAGAACTCAAAAATACAATCAGTAATTTAGACTTAACAGACATATATAGAATATTTCATTTATCAATGAGTGAATACACTTTCTTCTCAGCAACACCTGGATCCTTCTCTAAAACAGACCATAAATTATGCCACAAAGCAACTCTCAGCGAATACAAAAAAAAAAAAAAGAAAAGAAATACTACCCTGCATTCTATTTAGATCATAATGGAATAAAATTAGAAAATGATAAAATGAAAAATAGAAGCTACTCCAACACCTGGAGACTAAATAATATGTTATTGAATGAACAATGGATTGCAGAAAACATCAGAGAGGAGATTTAAAAATTCTTAGGGGGCTAGGGTTGTGGCTCAGCAGTAGAGTGCTTACCTAGCACTGAGAGGTGATGGGTTCAATCCTCAGTGCCACATAAAAATAAAAAAATAAAATAAAGGTACAGTGTCCAACTACAACTAAAAAAATATATTAAAAGAAAAAAATTCTTAGAGGTAAATGAGAATACTGATATAACATATCAAAATCTCTGGGACACTATGAAGGCAGTACTAAGAGGAAAGTTCATTGCTTGGAGTTTTCCTCCTTAAAAGAAGAAAAAGTCAACAAATAAATGACCTAACATTACATCTCAAGGCCCTACAAATAGAAGAACAAATCAACACCAAAAGTAGTAAAAGACAAGAAATAATTAAAATCAGAGCTGAAATCAATGAAATTGAAACAAAATAAATAAATGAAAAAAATAACAAAACAAAAAGTTGATTTTTAAAAAAAATAAATAAAATTGATAAACCCTTAGCAACACTAACAAAGAGAAGGAAAGAAAAAACTCAAATTACTAAAAAGGGAATGTAATGATGGACAATACAGAATGCAGAAGAATAATTAGAAACTATTTTGAAAATTTGTAATCTAATAAAATAGAAAATATTTAAGACATCAACAAATTTCTAGAGTCATATGATTTACCCAAACAGAATCAGGATGCTACACACAAGTTAAACAGACCAATTTCAAGCAATGAAATAGAAGATACCATCAAAAGAAAAGTCCAGGACCAGTGAGATTCACAGCTGAGTTCTACAAGACCTTCAAAAAAGAACTAATACCAATATTCCTCAAATTATTCCATGAAATAGAAAAAGAGGGAACAATTCCAAACTCATTCTATGATGCCAATATCACACTGATTCCAAAACCAGACAAAGACACATCAAGGAAAGAAAACTTCAGACCAATATCTCTAATGAACATAGACGCAAAAATTCTCAATAAAATTCTGGCAAATCAAATACAAAAAAATATTAAAAAGATAGTGTACCATGATCAAGTGGGGTTCATCCCAGGGATGCAAGTTTGGTTCAATATATGGAAATTAATAAATGTAATTCATCACATCAATAGATAAAAATAATAAAGATAAAGATAATCATCATATGATCATCTCAATAGATGCAGGAAAAAGCATTTGACAAAAATACAGTAACACTTCATGTTCAAAACACTAAAAAAAACTAGGGATAATAGGAACATATCTCAACATTGTAAAAGGTATCTATGCTAAGCCCAAGGACAACATCATTCTAAATGGAGAAAAATTAAAAGCATTCCCTCTAAAAACTGGAACAAGACAGGGATGCTCTCTTTCACCACTCCTATTTAACACAGTTATTGAAACTTTAACCAGAGGAATTAGCCAGATGAAAGAAATTAAAGGGATACAAATAAGAAAAGAAGAACTGAAACTATCACTATTTGCCAATGACACGATTCTATACCTAGAGGATCTGAAAAATTCCACCAGAAAACTTCTAGAACTAATAAATGAATTCAGCAAAGTAGCAGGATATAAAATCAACACCCATAAATCAAATGCATTTCTGTACATCAGTGACAAATCTTGAAAGAGAAATTAGGAAAACAGCCTCAAAAACTAAAAAATTCTTGGGAATCAATAAAAGAGGTAAAATACCTCTGCAATAAAAGCTACAGAACACTAAAGAAAGAAATTAAAGAAGACCTTAGAAGATGGAAAGATCTTCCCTGTTCTTGGATAGGCAGAATTAATATTGTCAAAATGGCCATACTGGGCTGGGGTTGTGGCTCAGTGGTAGAGCACCTACCTGTCTAGCATGTGTGAGAACTGGGTTCGATTCTCAGCACCACATATAAATAAATATAATAAAGGTCCACTGACAACTAAAAACATTTTTTTTTAATATTTATTTCTTAGTTCTAGGCGGACACAACATCTTTGTTGGTATGTGGTGCTGAGGATCGAACCCGGGCCGCACGCATGCCAGGCGAGCGCGCTACCGCTTGAGCCACATCCCCAGCCTCCACTTAGAATTCTTTATGTCAAAATTGGGGAAGAATTGATAGCTTTACATTGAGTTGGCCCATCCAAGAAAATGGAATGTCTCCCTCCATACTGTAATCCTATTTTCTATAATTTTGAAGCTTTTAAAAAATAAAATAAAGATCCTGTACGTTTCTTGTTAAATTTATTCTCAGATATTTCATATTTTCTATTCATTGCAAATTGGGTCATTTGCTCTTTTTTTTTTTTTCTGTAGCACTATTTAAATTTTAGTCAACTATTTTGTCCAATAAATCAAAAATATTTACAGGCTTCTAAAGGTAAAGAGGCCATGTTTTATACACTAATCATGAAAAACTGTTTTTCTTTTTACTGCAACCTTCTGACAAGACCTATAATGTATTTACCCTTTGTCCTCATTAGAAAGCTCCCCCCTTTAATAAGATGATAGCTCCCCACCTACCACAGCTGCCACCTGGAGGACAGCCAACCATCTGCCCAGATGGACCCATGCTGGTGGGAGAACAGAAAGTCTGGCGGGTCCTTTTCAAAATTGTAGCCCTTCCCTTTTACCCACCCCAATTCTAAAATTAGCCAATCGCGGGGATTGTAACCAGAACTCCTCCAATCAGAGTGAAGGGCAGCGCTGAGTTCAGTGAGGTACCTAAGCCGGCGCCTTAGGTACCTTTAAAACCAGGTGCTTTGCAAGCCCTCTGCTCTGTCTCGCCCACCCAGTTTTGAGAACGTGTTTGATTTTTTGCAGCACCTGTGGCATCTCGTTATTTCTAACGCTGGGATGCATCCTTCTTCCCACCATGGGGCATCCTGCCTCCAAGAACCTCTGTCACTCGCTTGCACATGCCACATCTATTCTTAGTCTGTCTCTTCCTGTCTTTGGCACTGTCCAAAAAAGCAGCTGCAGTTAGAAATGGATTTTCTTCATTTCAGTGTGACCCAGGGCCCTAGGCCAAAACAAGAGCATCATGCCACAGAAAATCTATAGACAGTAAACCAAGTCTTGAAGTTGCCCTCTAGTCTCAAAGCCCTTCCCCTTGGTCATCTATCAGACGCGCAACTTTGCAGGATGCGTCCCTCAAGAAGGAGCAAACCCCGCCACTGAGTAATGGGTCTAGAAGCCACTGAGAAGTGAGTGCCAGACTCCAAACACACATTGTTTCCAGTCAATCTAAAAGTTGGGCTTATAATTCACCTCCAGCCACCAGGGAGAGCCAAACTCCACGGCCTGAGGGAGAACTACAACAGCGGGGTTCTCACTCCCTCCAGCCCCCAGCAACACCACCAGGCCACCAGACACCGCCTACCGCTCCCCTCCCTCCAACTAATCGCACCCTTGGAAAACTTGGATTTTTTAAAAGGCGTTTTCTTGAAGCAGGCAGGGGTCAAAAGTTTAAGTATCCTGCTTATCTCTTAGAACAACAGAAGAGGAGAATGAAGAATGAGCCCCCCAAAAGGACAATGATTCTTCATTTCCCACCCAGGGAGGGAAGCTAGGCTCTGTGGTCCAGGGGACGGTCCTACAGATCCTACGAAATGCAGCTCTTTCAGCTGTGGGGCTGCCTCTTGGAAAGCCCCTCCACCCGACACTGGGATCTGGCTTTCTCTCCTGGAGCCCCTTTTTCCCCCTGGTGCATTTGGGGAAAAGGAATTTCTGTTCTGCACCCACTTCCTGCCATTCCCTCTTCTCTGATGATTGTCCGGGCCCTTAACTCCTGCTCCCATCTCCACCCCTTTCCTCCAAAACACTTGATTGTAAGACACTCTTACTAAGAGGGTAGAGTATTTTGTAGGATTTCAACTTGGCAGAAAATAATTGAAAATGGAATATTAGACATTTAATTAATGTGGTCACCCATCTTTACTTTGGGAAAGTTCTTGCTCTAAAACTTGGTTTTCCTCCTACCTCTCTAATTCTGCCTTCTCTTCTCTTGCTACACCTGCCTCTTTCTGGCCTCTCCTTCATGATCTCATTCCATGATCCAGGCATTAAAGTAGGCATTTCTCTCTGCCACTGCTCTTTCTTGAAGCCCAGTGAATACCCCTGCCTGGCTTTCTACAGTCACTCCACACTCAACATGGCTTCTGTTGCCTGAACAGCTCCTTCAAGAGTGTTTCCTGTTTGGTCAACAATGGTAATCTACCCAGTCCTTCAAGTCAGAATCACTGGCATCTTCTTTGACTTCTGTACCCAATTGTGAACAAGTCCTGTGAATTCTGTGCCCAAACCTTCCTCTGTGTCCCCATAGCTACCCTGGTCTAAGCCAGCATTGCCTCCTACCTAGGTTATTACCACTGAAGCCATGCTTGTTCCTTTTCTATTTCAACATTTTTACAACATCCAAAGTGACCTTTTAAAACCACATCTGGGGCTGGGGTTGTGGTTCAGTGGCAGAGCGCTTGACTAGCATGTGTGAGGCTCTGGGTTTGAGTCTCAGCACCGCATGTAAATAAATAAAATAAAGGCCTGTTGACAACTAAAAAAGTATTACACACACATCTGCTGTGTGTGGTGGCACACATTTGTAATCCCAGTAACTCTGGAGGCTGAGGTCAGAGGACAGCAAGTTCGAAGCCCAGCCTCTTCAACCCAAGACTTAAGTACAAAGTCAAAGAATAGTGGTCCAATTTGGACTGAGACCACCCTTGATAGTACAGTTAGTGCTGAGTAATGGAGAGTGTTAATTTAAAGCTGCCATCAGTAGGCAGAGGGAATGTGGAACAAATTGGAGGGGAACTAATCTAGGTTTGCACCTATTTAATTTGAAGCATCCACTGATCACCCGGGAAAGCTGCTGATGAAGCAATAATATTATTAGTTGGAGGGGGTGCAGCCCAGTGGTAGAGCACTGGCCTAGCCTGTGCAAGTCCCTGGGTTCAATCCCCAGTGCCACAAAAAATAAAGTAAAACAAATGCCATATCACGAAATGGGGATGGACTCTGGAACTCCAAAAGGAGGTCAAGGTCGGAAATACAGATAATGAAGACAGGCATTAGGGGTGTGGTTGAAGTTATGAGGAAGTAGAGAGAGAAAACACTGTTAATAATAAACCCCCGGAAAAGAAGAGAAAGAAAAGCTATTTCAAATTCATGCTTTTTCCTGATTTCCTTTGGAAATTTCCTTTTTCAGAAATTGTTGGCCTAGTGAATAATCAGGCCTAATGAATTGACAAAAATGATGTGAGGAAATAGGAGAATAGTAACTTTTGACCACTCTATATCCCAGCAAAATGGACTACGGAAACATTGGTACTATACCTGAGAGGGTTTGTCTCCTCTTCACTTTATGGCACTGATCTGCTTTAATACTGGCCACTGACATCAAATAGGCCCTGGAAGTATTGTATCCAGCTTCTGATAAAACATTCCAGTAGTGAATGAGGTACAGCCTTGTCCAGAAGCTTGAGCTTTGGATTTTTGATATAAAATCTGTGATACTTGTGACACAATGTATGGATATGAATCACTTTAGTATTCTATGCCTTGAAGGAAGCTCGTCTGTTTACCACATATCATTAATCTAGTCAAAAACAACTTAATTTACATGACTTTGGTCACCAGATAAATATGAGCCTTTTGGTTATCAACAGTCAAAGCCAATTATTTGTCCAGGAGGTCCCCTCCTCCAGGAAGGCTCCCTGGCTCTACCCACCAGGCAAAGGGTCCTCCATCTTTCCTGCTTATACTCTTCACTGTGTCATTTTCAAGTAAAATATCTGCCCCTATGTATAGTGACTGAATCCACATCTTCCCCCTACTGGATGGACAGTACAGAAGGCCTGGGGCTGTAGCTTAGTCACTATACCCCAGGGCAGTGTAGGAGGCAGAATGGGTGCTCAGTAGATGTTTAAAAAGACAAAGAAGGGGGCACTGGGGTTGTGGTTCAGTGGTAGAGCACTTGCCTAGCATGCGAGAGGCGCTGGGTTTGATCCCCGGCACCACATAAAAACAAATAAAATAAAGGTATTGTGTCCATCTACAATAAAAAAAATTAAATAAAAAGACAAATAAGGGAGAAGGGGAGGGAAGGGGGAGATGAAATGTATAGGGAAAAGAAGGAAAAAAGGAGGGTCTTGCAGGAGAGCTCAGCCCATCCTTATCCCTTTCCAAATCCTGTCCAGTTCTCTGGAATGCCAGTTAACTCGGAGAGGATGGACAGGGAGTGAAAGGGGAAAAGAGCCTTCTGCAGAGCAAGCCAGACAGACAGACTGGAGCAACCCAGGGGACCCATCAACCCCAGAAACTGTTGCCAGATAGTGGTCCCATCCAGATGAATAAGTGGGCCGTTGAATGAATAAATGAATGCATCCTGCTCAAGGGAACCATAGGTATCTAAACAACATTAAAACAGAAAAGCCAAATGTGCGTAAACATAAAGACTAAGACTGGCAAGACTCACCTTGGGTTTGTGAGAAAGCTACACAACGCCCCCAAGCATCCGCTCATTTTCATATGCCATGGCAATTCTTGAAACACTCTCCAAAAAGTGTTCTGTTGCTGGAAGTATCTGACCAAGACTAGGTGAAAATATGTTTTCTTGAGATTCATTGGGTTCTGACAAGCATTTGGACTGCTCTCCCTGACAGGCGTGGTTATACCTATTTTAAAATCAATTATAGTTTAATGCTTCTGAATTTTTTGTATATGTCATAGTGTAACTAAAACATGACAGCTCTGTGGCCATAATTACCAAATAAAATTCAAGGTAGCTTGAAGAAAAAAAAAAGATCTTCTACATCAGTCTGAATTTCTCCAAGAATTATTCATAGTTATGATCATTGGTGAGTATGTTGACTTTTTGTGTTAGGTTTTCCCTCTCCCCAAAGGAAATATTTGCAACCTACTTTTCTGTTTTAAATATACACCACGATTACTGACTAAATAAGCACTTTCAAACATTCGAAGGTATGCATTAATCCATTACCTGGATCTCATGTAAGCCAAAGAGTAGCAGAGCAAATAAATGGCAAATTTGTTGTTGGAGCCAGGACTATTATATCTTCATTTCCAAAGAAAAAGTTATGATAACCTATAATGCCCAGCGATAAGCTTCTCAAAAACAGGACTTTAATTAAATTAGGGTAGCTATCCCTGGAAACTAACAAAAGAGTTTTTTACTGTTCTGCTTTGTTTGTAGTGGTGCTGGGGATGGAACCCAAGACCTCATGTGAGCCAGGTAATTCTACCACTAAGCCCCAGCCCCAGCCCAGACATATTTTTACATTTTCTGCTTGACATCTTTGCTTGCAAGATGAGTAGAACACGTGGCCAGATGGCACACCAAGCCCGGCTCTTCGATAAGGACAATAACAAAGTTTAAGTAACCATTCTGCATTTCCACTGAAAGATGTCCAGGTCACCCTGGAAGACTCTGTTCTTTTGGTCTAAGGTGTACAGATATGCGCAGGTGGCAAAGTGCTTAAGAGATCCACAAATGTCTGCAGTAGAATCAGAAGCTGGAGGGCTAAGCACAGGAGAAAAGGTGTGAGCCACCTGTACCTGTTCCCATGGTCATAGGACAGAAGTGGCCCTCTCCTCCTGTGTAAGGCAAAGGCATTCTGTAGGTTGTAAATTGGGAAAGTGGGGTGGGGGGGTGAAAGAAAAAAAAGAAGTGGGACAAATATTACCATAAGTTAAAGATTTGTAGTGTTAAATACAATGCCTAAAATTTGGGGCTGGGAGTGTAGCTCAGTGGCAGAGCCATGTTTAGCATACACAAAAGAAATTTTAGGGCTAAGGCTGCAGCTTAGTGGCAGAGTGTTTGCCTAGCATTGGTGTGGCACTGGGTTCAATCCTCAGTACCACAAAAACAAATAAAATAAAAAGCATCCTGTGCATCTACAACTACCAAAAGAATTTTAAATATATTTTTTTAAAAAAGAAATTTAAAAAAATTTAAAAGTGGAAAATATTTTCATAAAATCCCTAATTAGAATAAATAAATTTAAAAAAACATTTTCATAAAAAACACTATATTTAATTTTATCTTTTTACAACATTCTCATGAGGAAGATATGAATATGAATCCACCTATGACAAATAAAGTGACTTAAAAATCAGAGAGACCAAGTGATTTGCTCTGATGAGCACATGACCAGTAACTAGAGAAGCAGGATTTAGTTTCTGAATTTAGTGCTCCTCCAGATACACAGCAGGCCTCAACACGTAGGCAGCCAGGGACAGCTGTATATTCATTCAGCAAACACCTGCTGAGTGTAGCTGGAATGGTCCCAGGGGAGTCAAATGTGCTTGGAGTTGTCTAATGTAGCAGAATCATCTTCAGACCCACCGAATTCGAGATTAGGAGGCCATAGGAAGACAGTCATGAAGAGGAGGTCATAGTGGCTAATATTTCTTAAAAATTTACTATGGAAGGGGGTTTGGGTATCATAAATATATAAGGAAGATCAGTGAAATAGGAGGAGAACAAGAGGCAGGAAGGAAGGAAAAAAAGAAAAAATACAGAATGAATTTAACAAAATCATGTTATATGCATATATAAATGTACCAAAGGGAGTATCACCTTTATGTGTATGAAGAAAGTACCAATCAAAAATAAATTGAAGAAAGAGCGAAAGAAAGATCAGTAGAGGAGGGAGAACAGGGGCAGGGAAAGGGGGAGGAAAATGAAGATACAGGGGCTTGAATCAAATTCCTTGCATGTATGATTTTGTCAAAATGAATCCAACTACTGTGTATAATTATAATGATCTAATTTTAAAAAGAATTTACTATGGATCAGGTACTGTTCTAAGTATTTTACGTGAATTAATTCATTGAATGCGCACAAGTAAAAATCCTATGAGATAGATACATGTATTTGGTAAATGTGAAACGTGGGACACAGGGTGGCCAAGGTCACCCAACTGGCAAGCAAGAATGCCAGGTCTCACCACTAATCTGGCATCAGGATCCCACTGTCAACCATTATGACATATTGATTCCCTCCACTCAAAAGCGGCAGGAAAAAAAATGGACTTCACAGACTGGATTTTGGGGAGCTCTTATGAGGTACAAGGCTACAAGAAGAAATGGAAGAGGCTCTTTCCAGGAAGAGTTCCCTAAGAGCCTGAGAAAGGCAGGTTTCTGGAGAGAAAGGCATCAGTGGTGCTCAAATCTCCCAGGAGACACTCACCCAAAGGTCTACTCGGGCACCTTGAGATCTGCTTGCTTTGGGATAAAAAAAGGGGCAGGACTCTTGTCGTGTGGTCTGTTCATTTTTTACAGTGTCCTCTGCCCCGGGGGCAGTTGTGAGGCACCCACATGCACAAGAGGAATCAAAAGAGACCACAGCAGCCAGCAGATGGGAGCGCACATGAGCCACTGCTGGTGGACTCCTAGGGACACCTGGAACAGGAGGGGACTTTCCAGCTGGTGGGAAGTACCATTGTCAGGGCTGAGCCTCATCTGGGGATGTTCTGGTTGCATGAGAAATAAGTGAGGTGAAGTATTGAAATGCCTGGTATAGTAACGGCACTGAGAAGAAACCACCATACAGCAAAGGGTGGAAGAATTGCCACGAATCTAAGAGCAACCGCATTGCTAGGCCTGCCCTCTGCTCTGCATCACAGAGCTGGAGTGCTGGCAGGAGTGACTGCAATATGAGGCAGATGAGATAGAAAATAGAATTTATATCTTAAAAATGTAAGTAAAGGGCTGGGATTGTGGCTCCAGAGATAGAGCACTCACTTGGCATGAGTGAGGCACTGGGTTCCTTCCTCAGTACCACATAAAGTAAAGTGGATACATTATCCACCTATAACTAAAAAATAAATATTTTTTTAAATGTAAGTAAAAAAGAATATAGTTAGAAGAAATTTGCACAGGGCTTGGAATCCTCCCAGAGGCTGAGATTTAAAGATTTTTCAAGTTGTCAGTCTTGAAGTTCTGGGAAAGTCTCACCCAGGGCTCTGCTTCTAAGCCAGTGTGTATGTGATTGGCAGTTTCTTGGATGCAGACCTGCAGTTCTTTTCAGAAGGGATAAGAATTTGGTTTTAGAGTTAGGACAGAGGCTAATTCCTACCTATATCTATTTCCCTCGTTTTTTGTTAGTGACAGAACCTTGCCTTGGTTTAGGACAGCAGTGCACCAGTTGAATCCCCAGCTTCCCTCATGTCCAGATGTGGCCAAGTAATCAAGTTCTAGGTTAAAGAGGCATAGTGGAAATGTCCGTGTGAAACTTGTAGGAAAGCTTCTTATAAGCTTCTTCCTCTCTTTGTCCTTCCTATTGTTTGTAATGTGATGGCTGGTGCTCCAGCAGCCATGAGCACAAGGTGACCTTGAGAATATAAGCCAATGTAGTGAATCAGGGATACATAAGGAGATGGGTCCCAGTGACTCTCTGAAGCCAACAGAGCAGCCCAGGACTGCCAGCCTCCAGAAGTTTACCATCTGCCAGAAAAAAACCCTGGGGCATCTGGCCAGAGTCAAGTCTCAGAGAATGTATATAATCATTGTCATGCATTTTTATGGCCTCCATTTCCACTTGAGAAAGCCCACTACAAGCTTTCTCTTGGATGCAACTCCTACTTCCTTTTAACTAGCAGGTATTTTCACAGACTCAGCCTTACCAAGCAGCTTGCTCTCCACAGCACTTCGCAAGGACTGGTGTCGGAAGTAGAGGACACCATTCGGCTTCTCCTGGACCCACTGTTTAGTGGCATTGCGGAAAGCAGCCCAGTGCACTGTGGTCACTTTGTAATTATTCCTGTAGCCCAGTGTGTCCAAAACCTGGAGTAGCTCATCCTCAGCCATGCCACAATGCGAGATGCACAGTAAACACAGAGCATCGGCCACCCAGCCATCCAGCCCTGTGCGGACAACACAATGACAAGGACGACAAGTCAGAGCAAGCACCAGCCGTGCAAGCAGGCTAAACTTTGATGTTGTTCTGGGCACTGAAGTCAGGAGCACTTTACCATTAAGCTACATCCCCAGACCCTTTTATTTTTTATTTTGAGACAGGATCTCACTAGATTGCTTAGGGCCAAGTTCAGTTGCTGAGGCTGGCCTCAAACTTTTGATCTTCCTGCCTCAGGCTCCCAAGTCACTGGGATTACAGGTGTGTACCACCATGCCTAAATGTTTTATGATTATTCAACTTCTTTCTTTCACTCATTCTGTAGGTAAATACTGGAAAGGCCATTGTTTTATAAATGAGAAAAATGGAGTCCAGACAAGTTAAATAACTTCCCCAAGGTGACACAAAAGTAACAGGAATTTGGACTCAGACAGTCTGGCTCTAGAGCCCATACTGTTACCCATTAAGATTTATTTGTCCCAACTAACACACCCTGAGCTGTGATATGAACTGGCAAGCCTGCCAATCATCTCACTGAGCTTTTCTGCGAGTAGTCTTTGCTAAGGTGAATTTGCACCGTGGGTGGAGGTAGCTTTGCTGTAAGACTGCCCTCCTGCCACCTGTTCCCAGGCACCCCTTGAGGCAGCCCTTCATTACCCACTGACCCTTACATTTTTATCCTCTGGGTGGATTCCCTGCTGCCTTTATGATCAACCAACTATAAGGAGATCAGCCCTCTGGGAAACATGGCAATATGGTCCACCATTCTGAATGCATTTCCTATGCTAGGACTGAGGAATGAGCCCAAATTTCAATCTTCAAGTGAAGGCAGAGCAGGTCAGCCCCTACCTCGGAAGCTTCCCGCGGTTGGCCCAGCTTGGTCCAGCTCTTCGGTTCCTGTGGCGCAGCTCAGAGGGAGTTGCTGCACAGTGCTGGGGACAGAGCATTCCCTAAGGGGAAGAGACCTGGACTTTCCTACCCAATCCTGGAGATTCAGGGTAGTACAGCATGGGCCATTTGGCTTGAGTGACTTCCAGGGGCACAATGATCTTATTTCTCCCTCCTTGGAGATGGGAAAGGGAACAACCAACAAGAAATCATTTCTCTTTATAGAAATGCGGACTCCAAGGTGAAAAATGTGACAAGACATATATTACAGTACTCATCAATGTGTCCTTCATTCCAAACATTTTCTGCTTCTCTCTACACCCCCACCTCCTCCACCCTGCTCCATTTTAAGTTCATTGCCCTGAAGAGAAGCCTGTTATAGCAGAAACAAAGAGAGGAAACAAGTTTCACAATAGACTTTTGAAGCCCACAACAGAGACAATGGCTTGAGAGAATAAACTGATCCTCAAGAGCCTGATTGTTGAATATCATCAAACAAATTCCTGACAAACTGTTGGAATAAACTGTTAACACAAAAGACAGATTCAACTACAGGATGGTCTAACAAGGACATTTTTCCTATACAGGAAGAAGAGATCTTTGTGGAACTTTAAAAGGTATAGGAGAGGATCAGAGACCAAAACAGGACTCAAAAAGGGTGTGAACCAGGTCTGAGGAGGGGGGGCCTCCCTGTGAGCAGGGGACAGCAAAGCTAGAACAATCCTAGAGCAGATGGGAACAGCCAGCCAAGCCCAAAATGGAAATACAGCAATGTCTGTGGGTCATCTGGGACTGTGGCCACCTTGGCAGAAGACTGCAGGGACAGACGACAACCAAGGACACTCATGGCCCTCAGATATCAGTTCAACCTAACAGAGCCACAGGAAGCACACAAATCCTCGCCTGACTGAAAAACATAATCCTGGATTAACTAAAAACAAATGAAACTGATAAAATTAATCTGAATTGACTAGATTAGGTTTGTGCCATAAATAGGACAATGTAATCAAGAGAGGTTAAATTGAGTTATAGAAATAATCAAATTATATTTCTCAGACCCCTGAAAAGTTTGACTGAAATTTGTAACTAAATTCTCCTTACTGACAACACGATGCTCTCTAGATAGAGTTGCCAAATTTAGTGATAAAAATACTAGATTTCTATTTAAATTTGAATTTCAGATAAACAACCAACTAATTTTTAGTACAAGTATACTCCATACAACTTCTATATGGGCTATAAACTGAGACTTTTAACTCAGAATTATAATAGAGAATTATAACTAGATAAGAGTTGCCAAATTTAGCAATAAAAATACCAGATACCTATTTAAATTTGAATTTCAGATAAACAACTAACTAATTTTAGTGTAAGTATGCCCTATACAAGTATAATATATTTGTAATATACTTAGACACTGAGAATTATTTGTGGCTTATCTATAATCCAATTAATGTTTAGTATAAGTATGCCCCATGAAATATCTGGGACATACTTCTACTAAAAGATTATTTTTTATGGGTCTGAAATTCAAGTTTAACTGGGCCTCCTGTATTTTCCTCACCAACACCATGCCTAGACTCACCCCAGGGGTGGCGCTTGCCTCACAGCTTTCTCCCCGTGAACACCCACCAAGCTGTCTACACTGCCCAGGCCTACCTTCTTCTGAAGTCCCATTGTCTGGATTTGCCTTTCTTTGTTTAATAGTCCAACTATAGTCTTCAGTCCAGCGTTTCAGAATCAACTCCCAGAACTCCTGCAGAGAGGCCACCTCCAGGTACTCCTTGAGACACTGAAGCTCACTGCGGTAGATTCTACATTCTTTCAGCTCATTGGCCAGGACTGTGAGTTTCAAAGGACTCAGGCTTGGTTTTTTTTTCAAAGCAAGTCTGCTATGTAGGGAGGGGTCTTGGCCTGGGGTGAATAGGTGCTGTCTGAAGATGCTGAGCCTTGTGTCTTCATCTCCAACGCTGGTGAGTTCCACAATCTTCACGTCTGCCCGGGCACATAGCAACTTGCAGGACAGGCTGGAGGAGACAGTGCTCAGGATGAACTTGCAATGAGGAGGGAGAGAGTGGGGCAGCCAGGAGAAATCTTTGGCCTGATGGAGAGAGTCAGAGAGATGTAAAGCTTGAAAGTACAGAGTAACATAAGGTAAGATTGGCATTAGAGTTATTAATAGTAAATAGTAAACAAGTTGGTGGTAATAAAATACCAAGGCACCCTCAATACAACTATACTTGACTGATTTGCCTACTTGTTAAGAATTTGATAGTGCAAAGGTGAACCCTAAAAACAGTTCTTATAAACAAGCAACGAAATAAAATCACACACCTCTAAAAACTGACCTACAGTGACTAGAGGAGCCCTGAGAGAGTACGTGAACGATTCAATTGGAAAAGACATGTGTGAAGCTGAAGAATTGTCACTCGTGCAAAATGGCTTTATTTGGGATCTTTTCTTGATTCCATTAACAGCCTTTCCCACTCCTTTGCCTAGTAATAGGATTTATCACATATTATGTGCTTCCCCCAGAGCCTGGCATGGGGTCGAGTGTGCTTTGGGTACTGATTGTGCCATGCTTTAGGATGTTCTCACATCTTTCAAGGTCTTACAGACCCAGGGAGACACTGTCTTTCTCAAAGCCAGCTACTTCCACAGGGTAGTATACAGCTTATCTGGAACACACCTTTCATATGCAGACCACAGATCCTTCTTTTTTTTTTTTTTTTTTTTTTTTTTTTGGTACCAGGAATTGAACTCAGGGACATTTGACAACTGAGCCACACCCCCAGCCCTATTTTGTATTTTACTTACAGACAGGGTCTCACTGAGTTTCTTAGCACCTCTTTTGCTGAGGCTGGCTTTGAACCTGTGATCCTCATGCCTCAGCCTCCGGAGTCTCTGGGATTACAGGCCTGCACCACCGCGCCTAGCGTTCAACCCTCCTTCTTAGCTAGCTTCCACAACCCCTACTTCCTCTGCCCTAAATCAACAAAGAGCCAGGTACCAGACAACTAGGGGCAACCCCCCTGTGTCCCAAGCCCACCAGAAGTATTCATATTAGCCAATCCTGAACTGTTCATGTCCTAAGTAATGGGGGTTTCTTTTTATAAAACAGTAATAAAATAAGGGATTCTTTTAAAAAGATATTACCTTCTGACCTGAAATCCCATAAATACCAATCAATTCTTCAATTCCATCTAGCACAAGTATACATGGCTTTAAACTGATGGAGGCAATGAACACTTCTACAAGAAGTGAAAAGGACAAAATGTTTGAATCTTCATTAAGAAAATCCATTTCAGGCTGCATATCTGCAATAAAGAATTTTCAAATTAGGTGAAAATATTTCCATCATTGCTAAAATATGTAAATAGGCTGGGGAGGCAGAAGAGAGCAGGGAAAATGAGAGCTTCTCACAGCTATACAGCTGATACACATATGCACGTGTTAGCTTCAAAAGATTCACCTCCACAGGGGAATGATATTTACCACTAGATGTCCCCAATACATTTTTTAGGATTTTATATACAAATATTTTTGTATGATTCAAAGCAACTGCTCTCATTTTTCAAAATACGAAAATAGATCATGTTATAAAGAGTCAGAGGAGGAGAGAGATCATGCACAGGGTATCTGTTTAAGGGGCAGGGCCACCACCCTGGGCTCTTCCAGCAATGCATGTATATATACAACATCTCCTTCCCACTGCCTCATCTTTTTGGTCCTAGTCCACTTAAACCTAATGAAACCAATCCTAAATTCTGAACCCCATACCTTGAATTATGAAAATTGCCAGAAAGAACTAAGATATGAACCAGCAAAAAGCAAAAGAAGTCATTTGAGAAGACTAACTTTCAGACAGTGATGAAGTGACCTAGTAGCAGTGACCCCAAATTATAATCAATCACCTAATATTTTAAAAGTAGTTTAATTCATCAACTTCTACCTTGCCTTTATTTTTCAAAAGTAATATTTTCCATAGAAATTGAGGCATCTCAGGGACTATAAAATCAAGTTCCAGAATTAATTAATCAGTTTTTCAGATGCATTAAGATTCTGTTAGTCACCGAGAGAAATTATGTTTAATAAACATTTATTGGTTGCCTATTAGGTGAAGGTTCTGTGCTATATGACATGGGGAAATAAAATGGCCCAAAAAACAAAACCAAGGGAGGGAAAGGGAGGGGGCAGGGGTTAGCAATGATGGTGGAATGTGATGGACGTGATTATCCAAAGTACGTGTATGAAGACATGAATTAGTGTGAACATACTTTATATACAACAGAGATATGAAAAATTGTATTCTATATGTGTAATAAGAATTGTGATGCATTCTCCTGTCATGTATTTCAAAAATAAAAGCAATTTTTTTAAAAAAGACAAAGTAAAGGACTTAAGGAAAGTGGGAATGGGTTCTGAACACAGATAGCCAAATTTTAAGGCAGAATAGGAGTCTGAAGTCTCCTGGATTTGGATACAGAACCAACACAATGAAGAAAAGTTGAACACTGGAGAATTCACAGGTGGAAATGAAGGAAGAACACATCATCAAAACAAGGTGCAGGCAAAAGCCTAAAGGTAGGAGAGTACGAGTATTTGAAAAGTAGAAGCTGTTTAGAGCAGCAGCTCTCCACAGCAGGAATCAAGACAACCTATCACACGGACATCACACACAATGAAGCTTTGCCTCCAGATCTACCTGACTTTCAATGTTTTGTCATTCACCTGAGGGGGAAAAAAACCTTTGCAATCACCTAACCCAGAAACCAACTCTATTTTATCTGTTAATACAAAGCAGGTTTTTTTTGGAAAATGACAACCTGACAATATTGCCCATGATGTTTGAGTCTTATATACAGTATACCCTTGTCAGTCACCACGAACAGAATGACATTTATTGCTTTCAGGGAGATTTTCCATACAGAGGTGCTGCCTTCTATTGGAACCATGTATGAGCAATTTACATAGTAAGATACATATTGTTTTCTAATAAATTATTCTCTCTATATTTGTTACAGTAGAAAGTTGTATTCATTTGTAAAAAGATTTTTATATCATAAAATGACCATAAAATTACTTGAAATATATATGACTGTGTGACATAAAGAGGAAAAGGCATCAGAATAGATAGGGTTTGAGCTTGTATCACAAAACAACAACAAAATGTTTTTTTCAAGAAAGGGAAGAGGGAAGGTGGATATGTGGTACATGCCTGTAAACCCAGTGTCTTGGGAGACTAAGGCAGGAGGACTTCAAGTTCAAAGACAGCCTGGGAAACTTAGCAAGACCTGTTTCAAAATAAAAATTAAAAGGGGTAAGGGTGTATCTCGATGGTAGAGCATTTGCCTAGCATGTGCAAGGCCCTGGGTTCTGTACCCAGTACGACGTGATGGACAAATAAGAAAGGAAGGGAAGTAGAAATTAATTTTGCTGCTTCATCCTTTGAGCATTCTTTTAATCTTTAAAATTATGCACACTGTTAGGATTATAGAACTTAGATTATAGGATTTTAGAGTAGAAGGAGTTCTTGGAATTCATCTAGTTCTGAAGCTCCCTTCTCAAGATGAGAAAACTGAGGCTTAGACAGGTGAAGGGACCTGAACTTACAGATCACCAGGAGATTTCAAAACACTTTTCTCATGCTGCAGTCTGCTTTCAAGCTATGTGTGATCACCATTTCTTGGTACATCTAGCACTCGCAAGAGGGCCCACCAGGGTGTGGAACAAAACTGGCATAGAGGTTAAGCTGCAAGACAGACATGAGAGAGCCTCAAAAAATATACACAGCCTAATAATCATAAAGCATAACAGCACTACTAATAATCAGCAAAAAAATAATAATCCTAAGCAAAAAAAAAATACTCAAAGATGATGCTTGTGGATTTATCTTTGCATAGAAGGAAAGCACATATGGTTGTTTTGTTTTTATTTTTTGAGATTGGGTCTTACTTTGTTGCCCAGGCTGCTCTCAAACTCATGCGCTCAAGTGATCCTCTCACCTCAGCCTCCCAAGTAGCTAGGACTGACTGCTAACATAAATATAAGCATTTTAAATCACATTTGGGTGATTTTTTCAACTACTTTTCCTCAAAATGATTTTGAAAATAAAGTCAGCATCACTACTATTGAAAAATGATCCTAAGCAGTTCTGGTACTTTTTTTGGCAGGACCAATCTGTCCCTACTAAATGACAATGGCCTGTGCCTAATTTATTTATTTATTATTTTATTTTATTTTTTTAAAGAGAGAGTGAGAGAGGAGAGAGAGAGAGAGAGAGGGAGAGAGAGAATTTTTAATATTTATTTTTTAATTGGCGGATACAACATCTTTGTTGGTATGTGGTGCTGAGGATCAAACCTGGGCCGCAAGCATGCCAGGCGAGTGCGCCTGTGCCTAATTTAAATGGTAATGTGTGAAATGTTAAAACATCCACTTGCAGACTTACCAACTGACCAATTTGTTCACTTTTTAATGGTGTTTTCTCATCATTCAACATGTATTTATTGAGAACCTTCTATGTCTACACCAGGCACTGGGCATGACAATGGCCAATAAAATAGACTCGATCAACAAACAGAGCAAGACAAACAATAGGACATATAATGATAGAACCATCTGAAAATCACCTGAGGGACCAAGGAGGGTGAGCTCACAGTCTTTGGAAGGAAATTAAAACACGAAGGGACCAGGGCTACCTTGGCTATCTGGCCAGTGCTGGGGTGTGGGGGAGAGGCACTCATTTGCCCTCTTCCCTCTTAAATAAGGCAATAAAGGAAGAGAAGAATTCACTAATCTGGGGAAGGGAGGGGCTTTTCAGGAGGAGGGAAGTGAAGGGACAAAGATGTGGAGGCCAGAAAAGTCTGATTTGCTCCCAGGAAACCAGCTGGTGGGGCAAAGGGCAAGAGGTGAGGCTGAGAAGTTAGTGCAGCCCAGGGCACAAAGCTTGGCAAGCCCTGCCAAGGATTTCTACCCACTGCACTTCAGCGACTTGGGCACAGACTCTGATGACAGCTGGCACTGGGAGAGGACCCAGGAGAAAGAATCCAAAAGAGGGAGATTTTTTCCTCTGGTGCCTCAAGGAGTCCAGGTGGCACAGTGGTGAGGACTGGGCAGGTACGGCTCAGCAGAAACTGGAGCTTGAACTCCCTCTCTGCCCACCTGGAGCCGCATTGCCCTGACACTCAGACCTCAGTCCCCCAGTCTGGGATGCTACTGCCACCGTGGCTTGCTGAGGGCATGAATGAGATGCTGATAAAGCCCTGGTGCTCAGAAAGTCTTCAGTCTTCTTTTCCCAGGACTGCCATCAGGTTCCACGGAGAGCCGTAGCAAGAAATGCATAAGTAAGAAAGGCAATGATTCCACTGTGACCTCTGCAAAGCGTGTCACAGAAGGTACACTTGCTGCTACAAGATAGGTAAGAGGCGTGACAGCTGGAACAGGAGGCTCCAGGCATTTCTCCTCGGCCACATCCTGGCAAGCAGGAGTTGGGGCTGAAGGAGCAGAAATGTGGGCATCAGGCATGTGCCCCCAGAGTCAGATGGCAGCCCTCCCAGGTGCTGCAGTCAAAATAGCTGAGCTAGGTCACAATAAACTGCGCATTGCAAAGGATCTACAGGTGCTGCCTGCCTGTGCCTGTCCTCTCAGGTCAGCTGTGTGCGTCTTGGCAGCAGCTCCTCCTCCTGCACCCACACCCACCTCACCCTGGCTTCTTAGAAAAGGGGTCATGCTAATGCCCTGGGGCTGGTGTCACCCTCACCTCCACAGCCTCTGTGGGCTTTGCACAATGGCAGCTTGAACTGCAGTCCTTCCCCTCCCTAAGCTAGCTAAAGAGCAGGAGTGTCTCACTCTCTGCTTCTTTCTCTAGCCCAATAAGGAATAATAACATCATCATCAAAAATAATAATGGCAGCAGCGTGCCTGGTACCATTTTTAATTCTTTTTTTTTCAAACTTGCAAAGATGAGCTTCAAATAGCCACACCATTTTTAATTCTTTACATGTATTATCTTTTATCCTCACACAGACTTAAGAAGTAGGTATTATTGATCCCATCCTCAATTTACAAATAAGAAATCAAGGCCAGGCATGGTGGCACACATCTGTAATCCCAGGGATTCAGGAGGCTAAGGCAGGAGGAGCACAATTTGAGGTCAGCCTCAGCAATTTAGGGAAACTCTTGTCTCAAAATAAAAATTTTAAAAAGGGCTGGGGATGCAGCTCAGTGATAGAGCACCCCTGGGTTCAAATAGGAGGTGTTGGAGGGGAAAGAGAGATAAAAGGGGAAGGGGGAGGAGTAGGAAGAGGAGGAGGAAGGGAAATTAGGACACAGAGAGCTTAAGTAAACTGTTAAGATCACCCAGCTATAATTAACAAGTCATCCAGAAGCACAGCCCCTCCCCTGGGCCTCCCACCATTAATGAGAAGGTGTTCTTTAGAAGAGAGGAGGCGTCAGTATTCATGGGCTGTTCCTGAACTTATTCTACTGTTGTCTGCTTGCTTGAAAGATGGCAGGTGGTTTAATTGGGAGCTTCCAGTATCCCACAACACACCCATTAAAACAGCAATTCACTTTGGGAATGAAATTATAATTGGGTGTGTTCCATTGAGTTTACATCACCAGCCTAGCCAGAGCAAGCACCCTGGGGACACACCACAATAGGATCAGTGGCCTTACAAACAGACAAACCTGCTGCTACTGACTGGACTTTACCCATTTACATGCCCACCCAACGGTAGGAAACACAGCCACCCAATCCACCCCACTCACTCAGACACACCTACCACATGCATTGAAAGAGACCCCAATACGTGACCCTCAGGCAAAGATGATACACACCCATCCAGACTCACCCTGTGGCACCCACATATTCACTCAGGACCCAGAAGCTCCTGCACGAATAGGCAAAGTCAGACACATGCAGATGTGAGTGCACACAGTACCTATGAGGAGGAAGAGCTGGTACCCACGCTTCCCGGGGGAACCGACGGGCACTGAGCTAAGCCTCTGGATCACTCACACTTGATCTTAGTTAACCCTCTCACCTCTGAGCAAGGCACACGTTCTTTTTTATCATCCACTTATTACAAATAGGGAAACTGAGCCAGAGGTTTTACAATAACTCACCTAGGACCACAAGCCAGGAAGCAGTGGAGCAGGGCTTGAATGTAGGTAGTCAGGCTCCTCAACTGCTCCCAGAACAGAACAAGGCATCACCCTGACCCCACATAATTGCCATCACGGTGAGGGGGGGGCACACCTTGTACCTCCCAAGCAGAACGTGACTTGCCTCAAACCTGCTTCCCTCCCAGTCAATAGCTCTGCCATCTGTCTAGTCTCCTAAGGCGGAGAGCTGGGAGTTACTTGCAGTTCCTCTTTCCTTCAGTCCCCCAGCCCACTCCTCAGCACGGGAGCCCACCCCTCCACCTCCACTGCCCTGGCCCAGCCAGCGCGCTCTTGCAACAGCTCCAACAGCCTCCCGCCTCCATGCCTGCTCCCTGCTTCCATCTTCCACACAATGAAATCATGTCATTCCCCCACTCAAATTCCCCCACTCGCCTCTCATTTTACTGAACAGAGTCCGCATCTAACATTCTAGCCTACAAACCCCGAGGTGCAGCAGCCGACCTCACCCCTGCTTCACCTGACAGAGGCCTTGCGGTCCGTGGCTTTCTGGCCACCCTAGCCACTTTCCCTCTCAAAATCAGCAACTGTTTCCAGCTTAGACACTGTAGTATTAGCTTAGCTTTTCACTCCACCTGGAATGTTCTTTCTCCTGGTCTCCACCTGGCTGGCTCCTTCTTGTCAATGAGCTGTCCCCAGAGACTGTGGCAGAGGAGATGGCTACCTGTCCCTCAAGCTTCATGCTGCCCCTCTGTAGGGAGGGATCTGCTTTTTCTACCTTCTTGATTCCTCACTGGCCAAACTGTTGCCAGGAGACCCAAGATAGAGCTGATACATATTTCTTCCAGGTTGACACTTGAGGGAACAGGTCTTCTATCCTACACGTTCCCCTTTACCTTTAGCAAAAAGCAAAGGACTCTGAGGCTCTGGGGTGACACAGCTTCTAGATGGAAAGAAAACTGTGTCCTCAAATCACCACATAGAAGAAAGCTACTTGTTATCTAACCAGCAGCCACAAACTAGACTGTTACATGAATAAGAAATAACCTTCCATTTGAGAAGCCGCTGCAATGGGACTCAGCTGATACAGCAGCTGGAGCTACCCCACCACAGAGACACAGCCCGCCTTCCCGCTCAGGAGCCACCCTGTCCCCTCATCACATCATTCGGCATGGCATTAATCATATTTGATATGTTATTCATTTACTTGATATCTGCCTTTCCCAACTGGAACATTATATCCCTGGGAGCCATGACCTTGTTCACCTGATTTACTCCTATATTCCCAGAACCCAAAAAAACGTTTTGTACAGAACAGAAAACCAGTAAATACTCTGTAATGAATGAATGAATAAATAAAGATGCTCAGCACACAGTTACTGAAATTGAACAGGAAGAACAGTGGTTGACAGGCATGTCCACCTAGGAGCCGGGCACTTGTCTCCTGTGCAAAGCTACTCCAGGAAGAGTACCCACGGCTCCCTCCTCTCTCTTCTAGTGTTTATGTAAATGTTCTTTTATCCTATTCTCTGAGAGACTCCACACACACACACACACACACACACACAGGCTGCCTGCCTATTTTTTTTTTTTTTGCCTTTTCTTACTAAATACTTCTAACTTCTACATCTTTTATTTAGTTACTCAGTTAATTCTTTGTCCTAATCCCTCCCTGGTAACCTGAGAACTCCATGGGGTAAGGGCTCTGGTCCACTTTCTTCATGGTAGTGCCTGGCACACAAAGGAACTCAATAAACATTTAGGGAGGGAAGGGAGGGGGAGGGAGCAGAGAGCGAGAGATAAGGAGGCTATGAGGGAAGAAGCGGGTAGATACATGGGTGGGATAATGTGGGGTTTACAGTAGAACCAGGGAACACCAGGCGCATGAGCAGAAGAGGCATTTTCTGAATGAACATTGGGAGTCTGATTCTATTACTGTGGTTCGTGTGCTGTAGCTCTGTGATGAAGTAGTGGATCACGGACAGGATGTCACTGCTTTCACAGGTGCTTCCCACAAAATGAGGGATGATCAATATGCTCGGATACTTGTTTTTGAAATAATCCACGAAGTTGGCAATCAAGGTGGACTTCCCGCAACCACGTTCTCCAGACAAGAGCAAAATAGACTTGAAAGCTGGAAGAGAATTTATTCTGAAAAATAAAGAGGTAAAATGTAGTCAAGAACATTCACCAAGGAATAGAGGAGGAAAGACATCTTCTGTAGACATTTGACTCCAAGAGATAAGAATGTTAGCCTCAGCTGGTTTCAAAGAAGTCTTTCACCCTCTGGGCTTTGGCTTTGACCTATGTAAAATTAGGGGAGTAGATGTTGGGTGGGCGGCCTTCCCTTCCCCCTCCCCTTTCATGGCAGCTGTGGCCAGGGACTTTCCACCTGGCTGAGGAGATGCAAAATGGCCATTCAGAAGCTGACATGGCAACAGACCCCAACCACCACCCGTTCCCACGGCTGAAGCAATCGCCCTATCAACTCACATCAGCTCTGACCAACCAGCAACAGACACGATGCCCCTGAACCCGGCTCGGCAACCTGCTGTGGGTAGCTGCGATTTAGATGGCCTAGGCCTTCCCACCTCCAGCTTCCCTTATTAGCACTGTTCTTGCCTTTCCCACCCACAACTTCCCCGGCCCTCACCCTTTCGTGGAACAGTGAGCCTTGCCCAGGAGCGCCCCCAATAAACCCTCTTTTGGTACCTCATTCTTGTTCCGTGGTTCCTGATCTGGCATGCCCTTTCGGCTAACAGTAGAAAGACAGTAACTTCAGAAGGCCTTTGTAGCCACACATATCCTAGGGTTGTCCAGTATGAACTCAAGGTTACGTCAAGGATGCCAAGGCTACAGCCCCAGTCCACTGCCCTCATGCCTGCCTGCTCATTCCCCTATCACCAGGCTTGTCCTTGGTACATCACTATATCAGAAGAGAATAAAAACTGAAGCACTCATACACCAAGAATTCCCATAAATCCCAATGATCACGAAATCAGAAATTCAACTCAATTATCATCATCGTTAGTGATGCTCTGAGAAGTAGCCTGCTTCTCCACCAGGGGATGTTAGCTAGTTGTACTACACAAATATTTTGTCTTTGAACTGACAGAAGCATAATAAAACTTGTTTTGTTGCTTTATTTTCTAGTGAAAACCTTCTGGATATGCAGAAGATTCTCAGGTCCATGACTATCACAACATAGAGATTCTAGTGTTGTTCCTTACAATTATGATTCAATAAGTATGTGTCTAGTGATTTTTTTCATTGATGGGAGTTATTAGATATGGAAAATGACAAACTCCCAAAATAGTGAGGCCTGAGAAAAGGGGAGTGAGATAGAAAGCCAGACATTGACAGCATTGATCCTTTCCCAGTATACTCTTTCCTGATGATAAAACAAACCCTGGGGAAGAGGTGTCCATCAAACCTAGAAAGGCAGTCTCTGGAAGAGGCCAAAGCATTAATCCTTCCCTAAATAAATCCTTTATAGATACCAACCACTGACCCCAGGCCCTCCATCCAGTCCAGTAAGATGAATCCCAGACTCCCTCCCATTTGGCCCAATAAAATAGACCTCAAATTCCTGAGTGTCCAAGCTGACACACTCATTAATTAAGTCACCTCTCAATATAACCTACATAAACCCAGTTCCCGCCTTTGTTTGGTGGCTCATTTTCCACCAGGAAAGTGGAAAATGAGCCACCAAATTTTCATCACCCCTTTCCTGCAGGAAACTCCATTCCTGAAGGCTGAAATAATCCATGAAGTTTGAATCCAGCTTGGTTCTTTTGTGCTAACAGGAGTACCATGAAGAGGATTGTTCCCAGGATTATTTGATTCACTATTGGATATTTAGTGACTAGCGCAGGACGTGACCATATATTGTTGAACAAGTCAATGAATTAAATGCCATAAAGCTGAATTCTGATTCAGCAAAGCAAGAGGATCAGTTCAAAGACTCTCTAACATAGAAACCCTAAAGCCAGGTCATTAAATAGTTATTTCTTAAGAAGTCCATCTCCATTAATATAAATTAGGAATGAATGTTTTATTGCTTAAATTGTTTTGCCAGCAAATTTGAGTAGTGGGATTTGATTGTGTGTTCTACCTTTGTCCTCTGCTCAGTCTAACCTCAACCAATCAGCTAGAGCAAGCCAGACAAAACATTTCACATAGGTGGGTGATTGCTCTGCTTGAAAGCAGCAAAAGTCCAAGTCTGTCCAATGAACAGTGCGGCCAGAAAGACCCATCCAGTATCTCTCCAACCTCTTCCATTACCTCTCTCTCTGCAGCTTTGACTTCCTGTGGCTGCTGGCCTCCTTGCTATTTGCTCCAGCCTCAGGGCCTCTTCCTCTATCTGGAAGATCCTTCCAATCCATATTCACAGGGCCTGCTTCCTCACCTCTTTCTAGTAGTTATCCCAAATCGCCTTGTCACTGAGGGCTTCCCTCACCAACCAGGTGGCCCATTTCTCTTCAACATTTCCTTGAAGGCACTTGAAGGCATCTAGTATGCTACATGTTTTGCATATCTGTTATGTTCATTGCCTGGGTCCACAATGCGAACCTCGATGGGGGCAAAGATTTTCTGTTGCTTGGCACAGAGCAGGTAAAAATCAACTAACAAGAAATGCAAATCTGATGCATCCGCATACCTAAGGCTAGGGTCTTAATCACTACATCTCAAGAAAAATGAAAACACTGCAAAACAATCTGTGGCTCCTTTTCAAAATGAGAACCCTGTTGGTCTATCTGGTTGTCAATGAAGACACTGCTTTGACAAGTGAATAAAACCACACTCCTCTTCTATTGACCCTTACACACTATTCAGGAACATATAGAATGGAACATTGTTCCTGAATGGCAAAGCAAGCAAAAGCTCTGCATGTTTTCACATAACTAATCTAAAAGGACTTATTTAATTGCTGTATCTTGTTGGGCCCAATAATTTAAGTTGTTCATTTGCAATAAAATTTACTAGATTTCTCATCCACACTAAAATGCTTAAAATTATAAACTAAGTGATAAATAATCCACAAACCAAAAAATTCCTTGTTTTAAAGTGAACATTTCAATGATTTTATATATTCACAAATATGTCACTCTTTAATTCCAGAACCTCTACACCCATTAAGGATCATCCTCCATTTCCTTCACTACCCTCATCCCCCGGCAGTCACTTAGCCAACTGTTTCTACAGATTTGTCTCTTCAAGCTTCACATTTAAAACACAAAACGGGGCTGGGGTTGTGGCTCAGTGGCAGAGTGCTCACCTAGCACGTGCAAGGCCCTGGGTTCGATCCTCAGTACCACATAAAAATAAATAAATAAATAAATAATATTGTGTCCAACTAAAAGCTAAACATTAAAAAATAAATAAAACCACACACACACACATAACCTATGTGCTTTTCCTGTAGTCTTAAAAATGAGGACTGGGGTTGTAGCTCAGTGGCAGAGCGTTTGCCTTGTACATGTGCGACACTGGGTTTGATCCTCAGCACCACATAAAAATAAATAAACAAAATAAAGGTATTATGTCCATGTATAACTAAAGAAAGATTTTTTAAAAATAGTGTGGCTCAGTGGTGCAGCGCTTAACTAGCATGGGTGAGGCCCTGGGTTCGATCCTCAGCACCACATAAAAATAAATAAACAAAATAAAGGTATTATGTCCATGTATAACTAAAGAAAGATTTTTTAAAAATAGTGTGGCTCAGTGGTGCAGCGTTTAACTAGCATGGGTGAGGCCCTGGGTTTGATCCTCAGCACCACATAAAAATAAATAAAATAAAAGTATTGTGTCCAAATACAACTAAAAAAATTAATTTTTTTAAAAATAGTGATTGAATATTATGATGTAATATTAAGTCAAATAAGTCACTTCCTTTTGGCGTAATAAGTCACTTCCTCTTGGCATGAATTCCCAGAATCACAAAAATGTTGGTAGCTCTGAATGGACTTCAGTGGTGTGCAGCTGAGCCTGGGAGGGTGATGGCAGGGAGCCCCTCACCATCCCAGCTACTGTGGGCTTATTTCAAACCATAAAAAGTGTACAGATAAAATGAGACCTGTGCTAAGAGCTGGAGGATGAGGATGAAAAAAGAAGACTATCCTAGGAACCTCCCTGCTTTCTAGGAATAGATCCCGAGGGACACATAGACAATGCCAATTTTCTTACATTGCCTCAGCTTCACAATGCCTGTGGGTGGTAAAGGTGTGTCACCACCCAGAGTGGAAAGAGACATGCAGGTCTGATTATAGAAGACATTGGATAAACCAATGAAGGCGTGCATACATGGGGAACGATAACTTGATTCCTTACACATAAACATAAATAATGGTATGTTCTGGTGAATATCTGAATGTAAATATAATAATGATACACATGGAAGCCCTAAATTACATACTACTATACAAATGCAATATACATATTCTCCATTTTAGTTTCTTCTCCTTAAAGCCATTTCATTGTTCTTAGAATTACTTAGATCAATTTTGATGTATGAGAGAGAAAAGAAGGTAGGTGCTCTGCCTTCCAGCAGTTTATCATCTTCTTAAGGACACTGGAAGAAAGTATGTGAAAAACCAGAAAAGCTTTGCAAAAGCAGGGGGTACCTGATAAGGACATCTAACCCAGGGTTAGCCTTTCTGGGGTCTCTCTTATAGGATGGAATGTCCACAGAATGGGGGAAGTGGGGTGGACACTCTAAATTTGGAGGAATCACATTTACCAAAGCCAGGCTGTTTTGCTTGAACCCCATAAAGAAGGATTTGGATTTCTTGACATCTTACCTGAGAACAGAGACTAAATTAGAATCTGCTGCTGCATTTTTTAAGTCAAGTCCCTCATCCTTTAAGACAAATTGTTCCAAGATTTCAAAGATCCTGTTTGACTCCTTGGAAGAAACAAACGCTTGCTTGCACTTCTCAATAAACTCTTCATGATAGAAACATTCTAAGCTGTGCCTGTAGTCTTTATAATCAAAGAAATAAGTTTTAAGATCTTAGAATTGTAGTTTTACATTTTCAATTGCACATGCTTTCTATAAATGCCCAATAAGGAATTTTCTATCTGTATCTAGATCACCTTCTTTCCATGGTGGTGCCATATTTCACAGCCCATTCTGAATGTTAATGAAAGAAAACAACAGGGGTATGTCTGTGTGTCTAAACTTGGCAAAGCTTAGAGGAGTGCAGTGTATTTCTAGGGCAAGATGCCCTAAAACAGATGACACCCATGGGTACAGCTGCAGCTCTGCCATTGGGCAGGTAGGTCCCTTAAACTCTAATAAGACGTAGAGTCAGACGATTGGATGATGTCTGGGTCCCTTGAGTTCCTATTTACTGTAATTCCAAAACCACTGCCTAATTCAAGTCAGGGGGGTTCTGGGTTGCTAAAATGCCCTCCTGTCTCTGGAGGGTGAAGGCTATTATCAATGTACATATAGGGGGAAAAAAACATAAAATAGTCTGGTAGGTTTCTAAGATACCCACCCACCTTTTGACTCCTTATTAACTTGTCTGCCCTGTGGTTCAGGTTAGTGCCAAGACAGACCTGAAGACTATAGGTCAGCTTCATGTTTCAAAATTTTTAACGGAATTTGGGATGATTGAGCTGAACTTGAACCTCACCCACTAAAGTGAGGTATCTTGAAGATCAAGTATCTCTAAGAATCAAGAGTATAAACTGATAGCTCTACATTGCCTTATAACTACTAACTGTACAAATGGTTTATTGCTATCCTAGCTGTAGACTGTGAGATTTTGGAGGCTACCTAAATAATTTAAAGGGTATCATAGATCCAAAAGAGAATTTAGCACTTCCTTTCAGAGAATTTTTTCATAATCCACCCATTGTGTACCTTCTAATTTAGATATTTAGCCCACATACAACGCTTCAAGAATAAAATATAAAACAAGCTAACTTTTCAATAAGATCAAAAATTAAAGAGGATCACAAGTTCAAAGCCATCCTCAGCAAAAGCGAGGCACTAAGCAACCCAGTGAGACGCTGTCTCTAAATAAAATACAAAATAGGGGCTAGGGATGTGACTCAGTGGTCGAGTGCCCGAGATCAATCCCTGGTACAAAAAAAAAAACAAAAACAAAAAACGAATACTATGATACTATGGGGAAATAAGATGAACTTAACCCAAGTACACAGAAAGGCTTGATTCTTGTATGAATTAGTGAATATTAATCATTGGATGTGATCCAGATTACGATGGGTAAAATACTATTACCATTACAGACTTCAGCCAGATGTCCATGTTGTTCTGGAATCCATTTGGTTATTCACTCTTATTGGCTATTTACTCTGTGACTAATGAGCCAGGCACTGTTTTTAGGTGTTTCACATGTGCATTACTCATGAGCAGATTCTTGTCCATCTATTTTATAAAAGAAACTAAGGCTTACCAGTATTAAGTAATTTTCTCAAACTCACACAGCTTGGAACTGAAAAATCCAGGATTCTAAGGACATGCCTGGAGTCAGATTCTAAAAACTTCACGCCTACAGTAAATATTTAAGATATCTTTAGGCTGCCCAACATTCACTGACTCTACACTAGTTTCAGTAACAGCACTAGATCCACCATCCCAAATCTCAATTCATGTTATTAAGTTCACGACTTCACGTGCATTCCAGAGGCAGTCTATGATCCAGGATTAACTATCAGAGTATCACATTTTCTTGGCACCCATGATTGAGTTAAATACAAGCACATGGCCCAGGTTAGGCCAAGAATGGCTCAGTGCTAGGAATTGAGCCAATTCTGCTGAACTTGAACCTGGAGTACTACAGTCATCTTCCTTCTATGAGGGAGAAGCCAAGGAATTGAGCCAACATCAGAACAACAGAGCCAGGATGAGAAACCAAAACATCAGAGCCTAGTGACATCATCTGAGCCACTAGTTGAAGCCTGAACAGAACCAGACTGAATCCTGGGCTTTGCAATTATATTAGTTATAAGGTCCCTTTTTGTTGATGCCAGTTGGAGTCTCTTGCAACCAAAAGCCTTGTGACTGATAACAGTGTTTTTCCCCCAGGGTCCAGAATGATTTGGCTTATAGGCAGACTCACCTGGTTACCAAGGGTGAGATTTCTTTTCTTTTTTTTTTTAATATTTATTTTTTAGTTGTAGTTGCACACAATATCATTACTTATTTATCTTTATGTGGTGCTGAGGATCGAACCCAGGGCCTCGCACATGCTAGGTGAGCACTTTGCCGCTGAGCTACAGCCCCAGCCCAAGGGTGAGATTTCAACACCACCCCCAGCACTGAATTTGAACGACCTATGTGGGCCAATATTCTATGACTTACCTCCCATCCATCTGCTCATATGATAAGGACTGTTGCCTGCCTGATCCCCAAAAACATTTGAGGATGCACCATCTACCACCACTTTACCTCCCCACATTAATTAGGCCCTTACATCAGTAAATCATAACCTTTTGGGGTCACGGAATCTTTTGAGATTTTGAGAATCTGATCAAAGACACAGGTCATCTTCTCGCCTCCCCCAAAAACACACATGCATATAAAAATCCTATTTTTAGTGTTATTTTAAGGGTGCCTCATATCCCTCCTGAGGTTTCTCTAGATGCAGATTCTCTGCTATACCTTGACATTGCTCTTCCTGTTCTATCTTGGCACATGTCCTCAAGACACCATTTTCAAAAATAAAGTTAATCAGGGGCCGAGATTGTGGCTCAGTGGCATAGCGCTCGCCTAGCACAGGCAGGACCCGGGTTCGATCCTCAGCACCACATAAAAATAAAGGCATTGTTTAAAAAAAAAATAAAAATAAAGTTAATCATTTCATTTAGAAGCAATCTGATATGAGGTAGTGCTTCATCAAACTTTAGCACCCATACAATCTCCTGGTCATCATGTTAAAATGCAAATTTTAATTCAGTAGACCTAAAATGGTACCTGAGAGTCTGCATTTCTAACAATCTCCCAGGGTTGACAGTTCATGGATTACACTCTGAAGAGTATAGATAAAGAAGAACAGGCATGGATCTTAGAATCAGAGAGATGTGGGTTCAAATCTTGGATTGGTCATTTATGTGATATGGGTAAGTCATTTGACAAATATATATAGTAGCTTTCATTTGCTCCTCTGCAAAACCATAATTATTATTCCTGCTTTGCAGAGCTAAACTTTAAGGATGAAATGTGATTATATACACAAACCACCAATTAATGAAAGCTCTCTTCCCTTTGACTCAGGGTTTCTCCACGTTCACATTGTTGACATTGTAGACTGGATACATATTTATTCTGGAGGGCTGTCCTGTGCACTGAAGAATGGTTAGCACCCCTTGCCTCTACCTACTAGAAGCCAGTATCTCTCCCCCAATTAGGACCACCAAAAATGTCTCCAGATAAGATCAAATGTCTGGCAGGGAGGGGACAAAATTGGCAATAGTCAAGAACCTCTGCTCTAGGGCTGGGGATGTGGCTCAAGCAGTAGCGCGCTCGCCTGGCATGCGTACTGCCCGAGTTCGATCCTCAGCACCACATACAAACAAAGATGTTGTGTCCGCCGATAACTAAGAAATAAAATATTAAAATTCTCTCTCTCTCTCTCTCTCTCTCTCTCTCTCGCTCTCTCTTTAAAAAAAAAAAAAAAGAACCTCTGCTCTAGATCTACACATTAACTGCCAGATATTCTGGGTCTTCTCTGAGCTCTTTAACTTCCTAACTATTCTTCCATGACCCATCATTAGCTCCCATTTTCAGTTTCAAAAATCTTCAAAATGAAAAAATAGGGCTGGGGTTATAGCTCAGTCACAGAACACTTGCCTCACACATGTGAGACACTGGGTTGAATCTTCAGCACCACGCAAAAATCAATAAACAAAATAAAGATATTGTACCCATGTATAATTAAAAAATATTTTTTTTAAAAATGAAAAAATATATATTGCATAAAATGGATAATATTAAATGCTTAAGGAATGTTTTCAATCATTTAAAAAATCTTTTCCTAGGAAGACATACAAAACATTAACCTGTGTTAATCACATTCACTCACCTATATTTTTGATCATTAAAGTGACTGGGTTAAGTTTTTCTATCACAAACGACCAGTCTTTGAAAACCAGTTCCCCCAACTCTTGGAGATCTTTATAAAATCTGATGGGAAGCCCTTTACTAATGATCTTGGCCTTAAGTCTTCCAATCTTCCATTTTTCCTCTTCATTCACCAGAGCACCTGAGGACAGACTCTCCTCCTCTTCCCCACTTAATATCTTCAGCAGCGTGGTCCTGGTCCTGAAATAAAAATACTGAAATTGTGACTGGTTCCGAAATGCTGCCTGGATGATCTCAAACTCCGTCAGGCTGCAGTTGGGAGTCTCCAGGACCCAAGGATAACCATTTTTTGCAGCAACATAAAGATTCTGTTCTGCTTTGGATAAATTTGATAGGTCTTTTGCTTTGGAGAACATGAAAGGTGAGTGGTCAGGAAAGAAGTCCCCATAGGTCTGACCCAACATGCAGATGAAGAAGGGAAAGCAGCTGTTCACATAGTCAAGACAGAGCTTCAGCTGCTGGGAGAGGAGACAGCAACCCTGTCTATACAAGTTGGCCGGCAAGGACTTCTGGGCCTTCAAGACTGACCACCTCAGGTCCACAGGTTTGAAGTATGTACCCCGGGAATTGCAGAGTTCATTAAGCTGAGGGAAGATGTTGGTTGCCAAAAAGTTCCTCTCTTCTTGAAAATCATTCAGAGTGGAGCAGATGTAAGGCCGAATGGGTGTCTGGGGCTTTACATTGAATTGGGCAACTCTTTCTACATTCTCATTTGCCTTCTGGTTCATTTTCCTTTGCTTGGGGAAGATATCACATTCAAATCAGGACGGTTTTCATCCTGGGGCGGCCTCCAGCCCTCACAGCTCTTAGATCTTTCTCCTAATGATGTTTGCTAGGAACAGATGGCAATCTTTCCTCAAGGTAGTTCATGAGGATCATCATTTGAGGATGAGAGATGCCCACCATTTGAAGGTCAGGAAAAAAAATCTTGATTGTTAGGACTGAAAAAGAAAAAAACATTCATTTTAGAGTTCCAAGTAGCTCCTATCTCCCCACTTCCCCGAAAGCTCTTACTGAAGAACTGAGCACAACAAGATGAGAGGGTGCTGACACAGGCCTCCCTCCCCCAGTCTCCCATTCACTTCCCCAGGGGTTCTTCACCTAACTGCTACTTTTGTCCCATATGTTAAAGGAAGAGAAGTCCAGAAAAGGAGCCTAATGTGTTTAGGAGCAGAATAAACCAAGGAAGATTCATGACTGTGACCAGAAGCAAGAACGAAAACAGGTATAAAGTTGAGGTCAGCACAGGAAAAACAAATCAAAAGTATCAAGACCAACAACGTGGCTGGTAGCTGAGAGGAAGTCTGACTCCAGGACCCGTGATTTTTTTTTTTTTTTTAAATCTTAAATTTTACAGGCTCGCACAACATTCCATTCACCTACATGGGCTAGAATTTAATTCCACTGAGTTAATGGAAAAACACACAGCCTCTAACAACATCATTATGCTTGCAAGATGTCTAAAAAAAAAAAAAAACAAAAAAAACAAGATAAAGAAAACCACCTGGTTTTATAAGCTTTTCCTTGGTACAACTCATTTCCATACCAAATGTTGCTTTTCTGGTTATGTTTGTTGCTTTTACTTGTGGAAGAACACATGATGTCACAAGCATTTGGCAATTTTTTAAAAAGCACAGTACTGTTTTTAAAAATGTTAACCCTAGGGTTGGGGTCGTGGCTCAGTGCTAGAGCGCTTGCCTAGCATGTGTGAGGCACTGGGTTTGATCCCCGGCACCACATAAAAATTAAAAGGGGAAAAAAAAAAAAAGGTATTGTGTCCATCTACAACTTAAAAAAAAAAAAAAAGTATTAACCCTAGCCAGGCACAGTGGCATATGCCTGTAATCCTAGGGGCTTGGGAGGCTGATACAAGAGAATCACAAGTTCAAAGCCAGCCTCAGCAACAGGGAGGCGCTAAGCAACTCAGTGAAACTCTGTCTCTAAATAAAATACAAAATAGGGGTGGGGATGTGGTTGAGTGCCCCTGCGTTCAATCCCAGGTATCAAAAAAAAAAAAAAAAAAAAAGCATTAACCCTTTTGCATTTAATTGTCTCAACAATCCTATGACAGAAAATAACAGCATTCCTACTCTATAGATGAAGAAACAAAAGTTCAAGCAAGATAAGCAACAGGTCCAAAGTCATTCAGGTAGAAATGGAGAGCCAGGATCTTAACCCAGCTCAGCCTGACTCCAGAACATGAACATGATAATGCCACCATATGACAGAGATAAGACTCTCATGAAAATCCATAAACTCATTTTTTGGAAATGGGGCAGAAAACCCTATCCTATGAGCAATATTATAATAAATAGGTGACAATTCAGAAAAAAAATAATTTTAAAATACAATCTTACACCATTTTACCAAAAAAGCTCTAAAAGATGACAGAATAAACATCATGGGGTTTTATTAATAGACCTCTCACTGTCATGTAGGAAACTAGAGATAGGTTATTGGCCCTTGCAAAACGTCACCTTCTGCCATGGTTGTACATACCAGTAATCCTAGCTATTAGGGCGGCCGAGGCAGGAAGATCATAAGTTCAAAGCTAGCCTCAGGAATTTAGTGAGTCCCTAAACAGCTTATTGAGACCTCCTCTCAAATTTTAAAAAAATAATAATAAAATTAAAACTAAAAAAAGGGCTGGGGATGCAGTTCAGTGAAAGGCACCCTAGGTTACTTTCTCATTACCAAGAAAAAAATTTATCAGAAGAAAAAAAATCAGTGAACTTGAAAACATAAGAACAAAAAATAGGGGCTGGGGATGTGGCTCAAGCGGTAGCGCGCTCGCCTGGCATGCGTGCGGCCCGGGTTCGATCCTCAGCACCACATACCAACAAAGATGTTGTGTCCGCCGAGAACTAAAAAATAAATATTTAAAAAAAAAATTCTCTCTCTCTCTCTCTCCTCTCTCACTCTCTCTTTAAAAAAAAAAAAAAGAACAAAAAATATGTAAACTGAAGTACATTTCATATACCAAACAAAAATACCAAAAGAAACCAAGTAAAGCCTCAATAATGAGGGGCAATAGCAAGTGGTTCTCAACTTGGAGACCCAGAAGGAGGGGAGAAAGAGGAAAGGACAGAAAAACAATACTTGAAGAAACAACTGCTAAAAAAAATGCCGAACTTTATGAAAACTGTGCACCCATGGATTCTACAAAGCTCAATTCTAAGCAGAATAAATATAAAATCATGCAAAAGAACACCACAATTGAAGGCCTATAAAAAGCAGTGATTTCTTTTTACTTTTTAGTGTTGATGGACCTTTATTTTATTCATGTATTTATATGCAGTGCTGAGAATTGAACCCAGTGATTCATACATGTGAGGCACTCTACCACTGAGCCACAACCCCAGTCCCAAAAAGCAGTGATTTTGGGGCTGGGGATGTGGCTCGGGCGGTAGCGCGCTCGCCTGGCATGCGTGCGACCTGGGTTCGATCCTCAGCACCACATACCAACAAAGATGTTGTGTCTGCCGAGAACTAAAAAATAAATATTAAAAATTCTCTCTCTCTCTCCTCTCTCACTCTCTCTTTAAAAAAAAAAAAGCAGTGATTTTAAAAAATCTATAAAACAGCAAGACAAAACAAAGCTATGCTATCTAGGGACTTCTATGGATCCAGGCTGATAATGGAAAACTCTTAACAGGCCCTTGGCCTCAGCAGTGCATAAAGAGCCAGGCTTCACCTTGCCCCTCCCATGCACAAAGGCTTAAACCCTGAAAATTCTAGATATTTACAGACTCTGGGAGATTCTGTTGAGAAGGCCTTGGTAGATTCCCTCAGGAAAGCAAGACAAACTTCCGTGCTTCCCTCCTGGGGGCCACACCCCAGATCTGCAGGTCTCAGAGATCTTCATCCTAACTAGGGAAATAATAAAGTACACCAAAAGCCTCTGAGGTGTTTCCTTTCTTTCTTGGGATGTAGAAATCCAAAAGATTGTTCCAACCACCCCAATAATGAGAAAAACCCAGAACAACTATAAAATTAAAATTTTTCTTGAGCTGATCAGAGACCTGAGGTCCTAAGGTAAACAAGTAACTTGGAATCAAAAGAGGGACAGGTCCCTTCAAGGACAGATGGGACACAAACTGGTGGTGGAGCATAAGAGAAAAGCTACCGTAAAATCAAGTAAGAAAACATCAACAAAAAAATTTTAATTTCTAAGGAATTAAAGGCCAAGAATGGGCTAGTCCAAGGGTGTGGCGTAGTAGGAGTCCATATGAAGGGAAGCTCACAGGCTCTGTCCCATGAGAGAAAAAAAAAACTAAGGACAAGATAGGAGACCAGACGGAGCACCAGGCCCATAGGAAGTGATTGGCAGGTGCTGTGGAACAGCAAGAACCCTGCTCACATCCCCAGACCTCTCCTTACACAAAGCATAAGCCAATGGGAGAAGAGCACAGTTTCTGGAACCACTGCCAACTGCAACTGGGGAAAGAGAGAGGGAAAAGTCCTCTAACCCTTGGGGAGAAGCAGGAAACCATCTTGAGCTCAGAACACGGTGCTGTTGCCAAGAGATTTAACACGCCTCCCAGAATGGCAGGAGAACACACAGAGTTGGGATACCTGGGGGAGGAGGGCAGAAACCCTGAAAAGAGCCTTACCCCTAGCGCCAAAGTACTCCGGCCAGTCTCACCCGGAGAGGCCAAAGACAATAGTGAGTGCCCCCTCCAGCTGGTGGAGTCAGCACCAAGTAACCCCAAACAGCAGTCTACCAGAGCAGGAGGAAGTCCACGAGCTCAGAGCGGGGACTGGGCAAGGTGAACCTGGGGAGAGCTGACTGCAGCTCTCAGGAAAAAAAAAAAAAAAAAAAAAAAAAAACACTGTTACCCTACAAAAAGGTGGCAGCAGCTCAGCACTAGAGGAATCTGAGGCCTCAGCTGCATGGAAGGTCTCAACAGGACAATGAAAGCTAAACCGGATCAATCCTAACAGCATTGACTCAACTCACACTCACAGATTGATCAAAACAAGACCCAGGGATTAATATACTCTATCTTACTGTATTAGTCACCTTTTCATTGCTGTGACCAAAATACCAGACAATAACAACTTACAGGAGGAAGTTTATTTTAGGCTCACAATTTTGGAGATTCGGTCCATAGTCAACTAACTCCATTGCTCTCGACTCAAGGGGAGGCAGAACATCAGGGCAGGAGGGCCCAACAGAAGGAAGCTACTCCACTCATGGCAGGGAGGAAGCAGAGAACGTGGGGGGAAGCAACCACTGGGAAGTTGTGCCCCTCCAGGATATATCCCCAGGGACATCTCCTCCAGCCATGCCCCACCTGCCCACAATTACCACCCACTTAGTACATCCAAACTAGGATGGACCAATTTGGTTACGTTCTCATAATCTAATCTCTGCACCTCTGAATATTCCTGCATTAACACCAGCTTTTGAGAGACACCTCATATCCAAACTGTAACACTGAGCCTCAACTAGTTCTAATATAATGTCTAGATTTTAATTTAAAAATCATGGACATACAAATATGCTATAAGAAAACAAATCCATCAGTGCCAAGTAGGATGGCACATGCACGTAACCCCAGCTACTTGGGAAGCTGAGGCAGGAGGATCATAGTTTAAGACTAGCCTCAGCACCTTAGCAAAATCCTGTCTCAAAATAATATTTTAAAAACTGGGAATATTGCTCAGTGGTAGAGCACTTCCCCAGCACATATGGGGCCCTAGTTCAATCCCAGTACAGAAAAAAAACCCAAAATATCCATATTCAATGGATATATCGATCCACAGAACCATACTCAGACATGATCCAGATGTTGAACCTTTCAAACAAGTTTTGAGTAGCTATGATTAAAAGGTTTTTAAAAATCTATGAAAAAGATGTAATACATGCATAAATAGATGTAAATGTTCAGTAAATAGAAGGAAACTATGAAAGAGAATAAAATGGAAATACTAGCCAGGCACTGTGGCACATGCCTATAAGGTCAGCAGTTCACCAGGCTGAGTCAGGGGGATTCCAAGTTCAAGGCCAGTCTCAGAAACTTAGAGGCCCTGTCACAAAATTAAAAAAAATAAAAAGTGCTGGGATATAGCTCAGTACTAGAGCACTCCAATTCCCAGTATTACTCCCACACACACAAAAAAGGATATACCAGAAAGAAAAAAACATGTCAGAGATAAAGAATTCCTTCATTAACCTTATTTAAAGACTAAATACAGTAGAAGAAAGAATCAGTGAGCACACCGATTTGAAGAAAAAGCAGCTAAGAATTTCCCCAAAATAATGAAAGACATCAAACCACCAACCCAAGTATCTCAGATAAACTTGAGCAATATGAACACTCAAAAAATAAAAAGAGGAAAATAAAACACCTAGACAACATCACACAAAAAATTACAGAGGATTTATTATAAGACTACACAAGCTCTAAGATAGGAGCAATTTATTTAAAGTACAACACTAAAAGAGGAAAAAATGGCCAACCCAGAGTCCTATCAAAAATAAATGAAGGGAAACTAGGACTTTTTCAGACACACAGGAGTGACTGCCAGCAGGCCTGGGCTATGATAAATGCTAAAGGAGGCTCAATAGAGCAGGATGTGATGCCGACAGAAACTTGGATCTGCCAAAAATAATAAAGAGTTCTGAAATGGTAAAAATGAAAGACATTTTTCTTATATTGATCACTCCAAAAATAACTGACAGTTGAAGAAACAGGCATAGTACACTGTGGGGTTTATGACACACATAGAGGTAAAAGGCAAGAAGCACAGAGCACGAGAGCGGGCTTGAGGAGGGCTTGTCTAAGGTTCCTGTACTACACACAAGATGGCACAATATAGAAAGGGAGACAGCAGTAAATGAAAGATGTACATTGCAAACCCTGGGGTGACTAATAAACGCCCTAAGAAGGGACATAACCAATGAGCCAATAGCAGAGATAAATTGGAAATAATCAGTACCAAAAAACGAAGAAAAAGAGAACAAAACAAAACAATAAAACTCAGCTAGGGGCTGGGGTGTAGCCTAGTGGGTGAGGTACTGGGTTTGATCCTCAGTACCATGTAAAGAAAAATGAATAAAATAAAGGTATGGTGTCGGTCTATAACTAAAAATACTTCCAAAAAAAAAAAACTGCTGGGACAAATTTCAGGAAACAAATAACAAGATGGCAGACTTAAATGCAATAAAATAATTAATTAAATCATACATAAATAAGTACAACTTAAAGAGATTGTCAGATAAGACAGATAAGATTTAAAAAAAAAGCAAAGACTCTAATATCTGTTACTTAGAAGAAATACCCTCTAAATGTGAAGAGATAGATAAAATCAATGGAAAAGGCTGGAGCCACGTGCAGTGGGGGCACACAGCAGTAGTCCCAGCTCCTTGGGAGGCTGAGGCAGGGGGATCACTTGATCCTAGGTGGGTGTTCTAGGCCAGGCTCGGCAACACAGTGAGACCTCATCAAAAAAAAAGGAGGGGGGATAGAAACTGATATACTATTACTATTCAAATTCACCAACAAAGTAGCCTGGTGGGACTCTATTATAAATATTATAATTATATAGTAATTATTATATCATTATTCATTAAAAAAAACTTTGGGACAAGGCACAGACAAGTGACATGGCATAATGAAACTCATAGGTCAAAGAGGAAGTAAAACAAATTAGAATGGTGACAGAAAGTCACTCATTTGTCACCTGTTGCAGATTTGGGGAGGAAATAAATAGGAAGAGGCACAGGTGATCCCTTTGGGCCAATGGAAATGTTCTATATCTTAATTATAGTGGTGGTGACACAGGGATAGACATTCATCAAAGCTTATGACTTGAACACTTAAATTCTGCCAAAGTAAACTTGATTCTTTAAAAACCTGAGACCACACAGCAAAGGTAAAATGCTTATAAATAAGTATTTTATGGAAAGGAATAATACTAGACCATAACAATAACAGTGTTAATATAATATTACTAAAGATGGGAAAAGCACAGTATAAAGGCCAAAGGTCCAAGCTCAGAAGACCCAATTCTTTGGATTCAAGTCCTTACAGAAATTTTCTTAAATTCACTGTGCTTCAGTTTCCTCATCTGTAAAATAGAGATAACATTATATCAGAGTGTTAGAAGGTAAGCTACTAAATACACAATGTTTAAGACACTGCCTAGGAAGAAACAATATTTACTCCTATTATTAAAGTGAATGCACACAAGAAAGAAAAGTTCAGAATAACAAACATAGCAGCTATTTTAAAATGGTGAGATTATGGCAAAATTGCTTCTGTAATCGATTACTACATAATTAAAATCTAAAATTAAAAAATTATTATCTCTATATTCTGCTTCACAACTGCTGATAGTCTTTCCAATTTTTTGCAGGGCAGGGAGAGTGATTAACTGAAAAACATTAAAAGCAAAAAGACCTAAATGAAGAAAACAATTGTTTTTGAGTAGACAGAAGAAACAAAAAGTAGGGCATGACTTTTTATATTTCTTTATAATAATTTAAAACGAAAAAAATGTTGCTAGAAATTTTTTGTTACTAAATGGAAAATCCTTATCATATAGCATTGATCATATGCATTAAAACCAATGTGATTAAATTCTAGTTCTTTTTTTTTTTTTTTTTAATATTTATTTTTTTAGTTCTCGGCGGACACAACATCTTTGTTGGTATGTGGTGCTTGAGGATCGAACCCGGGTCGCACGCATGCCAGGCGAGCGCGCTACCGCTTGAGCCACATCCCCAGCCCTCTAGTTCTCTTTTTATTGAAAAGGAAAATTAACTTTTGGAGAGATACTGAAGACAAACTTGTACCAAACTGACTTTCTCTTGGTATACTAAGAAAGACTGACACAGAATTGAAAGGATTATACTTTTTTTAAAATATATATTTTTTAGTTTTAGGTGGACACAATATCTTTTTTTAATATTTATTTTTTAAGTGTAGATGGACACAACACAATGCCTTTTATTTTTATATGGAGCTGAGGATTGAACCTGGGTCCCACCTGTGCTAGGCGAGCACACTACCACTTGAGCCACAACCCCATCCCTACTTCTTTTAAAAAAAAAAAAAAAAGTATTTATTTTTTAGTTTTAGTCGGACACAATATCTTTATTTTACTTATTTATTTTTATGTAGTGCTGAAGATTGAACCCAGGGCCTCATACGTGCTAGGCAAGTGATCTACTGCTGAGCCACAACCCCAGCCCAAAGGATTCTACTTCTGCACTAGGGGAGTCAATGCTATTTATGCTCTCATCTACCTGATGGCAGCAAGACATCACTGTGGCACCTCCATGTTGTGAGGTACACTTTCAGAGGCTGAGTGTGGATTTTGCAGTTACTTAAATCCTGTCTTGGGGTCTGACTCCAACATTAATTTTTGCAGCAGTAATAGCAGGCCTTAAATAATAAGTATCTTGTAAACTTTTTCTTTTTAAATTCCTCTTCTAACACTGCCAGGCTGAACTTCTCATTAAGAAATATCCTTCCAACATATTTCTGAATCAAGTTATCATTGTTAATTTAAATTTTAGAATTGCAAATTAAATATTAAATATTGGAGATGGATAACCAGTCAAGGCTAGCATCACTTATGAAATAAACTATCTTTTCCCCTGAATTGAAGTCTCATTCTTGTCACATACTAAATTGAAACAACTTATTTTTGGTTCTCTTTTTTGTTGTACTCATTTGTTTGTATATTCAAATGTGGTTAGACATTGATCTTTTTTTTTTTTTTTTTTTTTGACTGGACTGTATCTAAAGTCTCTTCCCCTTCTTCCTATATTTGGAGAAATTCCCAACTTATGATTCTGAGCCCGTCTCTCTCGAGGGAAGCTGAACCCAGGGCCATGTCCAACCTTTTCCAGCTTTCTCTGCAATTAGGGTGTGGTAGCAGCTGGCCTCCAAATCAACCCCAGTGATCTCTGACTGCCAGTATTCACACCCTCTCCCTGAGTAGACTTATTGCAAAAATGATCACCTGTGATTTCTGAGCTTGGTTATGAGTCATCAGAGCTCCTGCAGGGTTCTGGGTCTTGGATCCAGCCCTTGTCAAGCCTCTAGATGATGACTTCTGCCTTTGCCAACATCTTGACTGCAAGCTCCTGAGAAACTGAGCCAGAAGTACCAGCTAAGTATTCCTAGATTTCTGACATACAGACACCGTGTGAGACAATTAATGTGTATGGTTCTAAGCTGCAAGCTTCGAGATAATCTGCTACACAGCAATAGATAATACATAGGTTAGGGGCTGGGGATGTGGCTCAAGCGGTAGCGCGCTTGCCTGGCATGCGTGCGGCCCGGGTTCGATCCTCAGCACCACATACCAACAAAGATGTTGTGTCCGCTGAGAACTAAAAAATATATATATATATATATATATATATATATTAAAAAAAATTCTCTCTCTCTCTCTCTTTCTCTCCTCTCACTCTCTCTTTAAAAAAAAAAATACATAGGTTATGGAACTTGAGCCAAGTTCCTTTATTTTATATTCTTTGATATTCTATTGTTTTCTTCGTATTCAAACTAAGTCTTTATTATCCCTATATATTTTATGTTTTGCCTCTTATATGAAAAATTTTAAAATTTCCATTTCTGTGTTATTTGCAAATTAGAACAAGACTACTGATTTGTGAGTGTGTTTATGTGTGTGTGTGTGAGTGTGTGTGTGTATGTGTGTGTGGTGATGGGGATTGAACCCAGGGCCTTATGCATACGAGGCAAGCACTCTACCAACTGAGCTATAAGCCCAGCCCCAAGACTACTGATTTTAATAGATTTATCTTCAAGTCAGTAATATACCAGTTTCTCAAATTCATTCTCAACATTTTTAAAAAGCTAGAGTCTCTTGAGTTTCTGGGATATACAGTTCTGTCACCAGATAGAATGACTTTCAAAATGAAGAACTTCAACTTTTCTAAAATTTATATCAACTTATTTTCTTACTATAAGACCCTTCTAAAGAGTATGGGACAATACTGATAATAATGGACATCCCTATCTGGTTCATGATTCTTACTAAAATGGTTTTTAAGTGTTTTTATTGTCTAAAATGACAGTTGCTGTTGTATTCTTTAAATGAGAAACCATCGAACTGTACACTTAAAAATATTTTTATTGAAAATATCCATCTCAATAAATATTTAAGATGGATAACCAGTCAAGGCTAGCATCATTCATGAAGTAAACTATCTTTAGTCCCCTAAAATCTCATTTTGTCACTTATTAAATTAAAACCCTTATTTTTGGATTCTCTCTTTTGTTATACTCATTTGTTAATATTTTTTATTTTAAAAAATCATCCTTTTAAAGTATATACTTTGAGGGCTGGGGATGTGGCTCAAGCGGAAGCACGCTCGCCTGGCATGCGTGCGGCCTGGGTTTGATCCTCAGCACCACATACAAAGATGTTGTGTCCGCCGAAAACTAAAAAATAAATATTAAAAAAAAATTCTGTCTCTGTCTTTAAAAAATAAATAAATAAATAAATAAAGTATATACGTCGATAGTCTTAACCACCACCAATATCAAGATTAAGGGTATTTTTATCAGCCCCAAAAGTTTGTTGATATTACTTTGTCTGGCATTGTTTTGTACTTGAGTTTAAACAAGATATTTGCATTTACGATGCAACTCCATTGTTAATATTAGCTGAAGTTCAGTACAGAGATCATATATATACTGCTCATCTATGTATTTCCAGCCCCCAGCATAATACCTGGCAAATACCAAGTCCTTAACATTTGCTGAATTAGTAAGTGAAAGAACAAAGGAAGAAACCAACCAACCAACCCACCCCATTCTTCAATGCTCCTTGATGCCACCTGCTTTCCTGCCTTGGTCTCCTGTATTCTCCCTGACTTTACACTGCTGAACTACACCTGCCTACCAGAACAGCCATTCATTGCCCCTAACTACATTCCTTTGCCTATCTGGTTTTTCCTTCCAAGTTAACTGTAAGGCAGGGTGCTACCTAGTGGCATTCAAAAGCAGCATAACAGCAAAGTAGTCATTTCCAGTAGCAGCATCCATGGAAATACAGTGTCAAAGGGAAAAACTAAAATTGGGAAGCAAGAGAATCAGATTGAAAGGTTACAAACTACCTGGGAGTGCAGTTCTAGGGGAGATAAGCCAAAATAGGAATTAGGGAATCAGTGACACTTTAAAAGTCAAAAGAGGTGAAGAGAAGGGGGTTGCCAGGGACAGCAAGACTAGGAATCCAGGAAACTGTCCACTTCTTTTACAGGGTGATCTGTCAGAGATCTTGTCTTAAAAGAGCACAGCTGAGTCAGCCTAATGTTTTGTGCTCTGCCTACCTCAGGAATTCTCATCATCATCTGCAAAAACTTCTTCCCACAAGCAGCAGCTCTATTTTGGAAGGCACTTCTCACTCTCAGTTCCTCCAGGTGCAGCACAAACTACCCACCAGTGACCAGTTAAGATGGCATTCACAGTTTCAGAACTGATGGCTTATTTGTTCATAAATAAGATAGAGAAAAAGATGAAGAAGTTGAGCTATCAAATGCAGAAAAGTGATGGGACTCATCTTTTTCTAAAAAGAAGCAAAAAAGGGTTAAAATATACAAAAACTAATTCAGATTTCTTGATGTAATCATCACCCTAATATCCTCTCAACAACAAAAATGTAAGCACAGAAGCAGAGATGTGCTTTGCAAGTTACCTTCTGCTTACTAACAACAAATGGAGGTAAATTGGGCAGATGTAAATAAGGCATCACCACAATATGAAAACCATCAACCACAAAATCAAGATTGGCAAGCCTAAATATGGAAAGTTGTAAAAAGACAATGACCTATTGTCACCTAAAAGTTTGTGGTCAGGAATTCAGAAGGTTATCTGAAAACAAAATTCCGAAGTTCCACGTTGCTGGAGGAAGCAATAGGGGCGTGTATTTTGGAGAAGAGGCGCTGATTAAAGAGACAGAAAATATTTCCACAGGCACTAGCTTGGTGTGAGGGACTTCCCTCACAGGAAAGACACCTGGTGTTTTATGTGCTTTCCAGAAGGCGGACAGGGTATTTCTATGAAGTTACAAAGCGACAATTCTGTTCTCATTTGCAGCACCGCAGGGTTTGCTTTCAAATATCTGCAGGTGTGTCCTTTCCTTTTCTGTGCTAGAACGGACTTTACCACCACGCTCTCCACCTGACTTACAGCAAGGGCTTTAGGAGCGCCAGGTGGCTGGCCCCCTTTGCACATTGTGGGGGAGTCAAAGGCATCAAAGTTGCTAGAGATTTCCCTCGGGGGAGGGGGATCGCATCACCCACTTCTGCAAACCAAGGGCTTGGGGATTCCGGTCACTGAGTGCGCAGAGGAGTGAAGGCTCCAGCTGTCTACGTAACGCGCTTTAATGCCAGATTCGGAAACGCGTGTTCGCGAGTCAAAGGCTGAAACCAGACTGGGGCCCACCCCCAGAACATAGGGTGGCCTTGGCCAAGGCGCGGCGACCTTTTGAAAGCTGTGTACGCTGGAGCCTTGGAGTAACCACAGATATCTGCTGCAGTCAGAACGAGGTATAAATCCTAAAACACGGAGGACAAAGTTCCCGCAAAGAGACGCCGGGAGAATGTGAAAGGGCCAAACTACGCAGTTGGCCCAGAGGCCAAAGACTACGATTCCCAGCATTCAAAACAGCGTAGGCCTAGTATGTTGCACGCCGGGAGCTGTGGTTTCTCACCACCCCAATCCAAAAGCGTTCCGGAGGATTTTCAGTGCCTCACGTGTTTTTCTTTTCCGAGAAGCACTGCCAGATACAAAGCTGGCTGCGAACGTCGGGCTAAAAGGGCTCGCTCCCTGACTCCAGACGGGAGAAACGTAAAAAAGAGCGTTGCCATGGCTACCGTTCCCCCTGGTCACGGAATAAACGCTCTCTAGGATCCGGAAGTGGTTCCACCGCGACCCCTCGAAGAGGATGGACGCGTTGCGAGCTACGTTCATTGGACGGCTTCCCTCAGAGGCCAAGTCTTCCCAGGCAAAGGGGTGGTCCCGCGAGTGAGGGCCCGCGGAACCATTTGATTGGACAAAAGCTGCTACGGGAGACCAATCGGAAGGAGCCACGCTTCGGGCATCGGACACCGCACCTGGACAGCTCCGATTGGTGGACTCTGGTCCCCACCATGCGTACCGATTGGGTACAGAGGGTGCGTGGTGCGGCGCGATTGGTAGATTCGTGTTTCCCGTCCCCCGCCCGCGAGAAGCCGGGGTGAAAAGCGGCCCGACCTGCTTAGGGTGTAGTGGGCGGACCGCGCGGCTAGAGGTGTGAGGATCCGAGCTCCGGCGTTGGGGGGGGGCGGAGGCGGCTCCTGCGGTCAAAAGAGACTTGAGACTCACCGGCCACGCGCCATGAAGGCCCTGTGGGTGCTGGGCCTCTGCTGCATCCTCCTGACCTTCGGTGAGTGATCTGAGGGGACAGGACACCCCCCCTCCTCCAGCTCGGCCGCTTCTCGAAGGTTCTGGGGGCGTTGGACCAGGAATGGGGATATTAGGGCCTGCGGCGGGCCACACGGGCCATTGCCTTTCCTCGAAAGAGGCTCAGGGGATTACCTTTACTTTCTTCTTCCTCTGGAAAGAAAAGAAATCGAATAGGTTGATTTAAATCCCCTGCAGATCTCATAGTAGCGCGCACGGAGGTCTCAGCTACCGGGTGGGGCCTCTCTCTCGGGCTCTCGTTCCCCGGGGAGCATTGCGGATGCCCCTCCCGGAGGACTTTTGTCGGCCGCTGCAACCTTTGCCTGTCCGCTCTGGAGGACCCCTTCCCCCAGCCTTGCGGACTCCCCGCGAGCGCGTTTCGGTTCTTAGAGGCCGGTCTCCGGAGTGTGGGGCCTGTCGCCAGCGGAATGGCAATGTCTGGGTGTTTAATTCAGTTTTGCTCCAGCTTGGTTCTTCCCCTTCTCAGCACCCTGGGCCCAATTTCAGTTTCCCGAGCCAGAAGTTGCACAAATTCGGTTTGTATTCTGACCCATGAAAAGAAAGGCCCAAGTTTTGATTTGGTCAGTTGGAGGCCTTGTCTCGGCTGTGCGCAACACGTGTGGGTGTAGATGGGGCCTGGTATCACTCTGCCAAACGTTATTTATAAAGAATCGGAAGGACGCTGTTTGGAAGAGATGGCCGCCTCCGTGTTTCAGATTCTACTGGGGGACCTCAGCATCTCAACTTAAATAAGAAATGTGCTGACTTAAGTAGATCCTTTCTTCCATCCCCACCTCCACATTTACCCACTGGATTTTGCAACACCTACCCTTGCCCTGTTTGAGCATATTCTGCGAAGCAAAGGAAGCAACAATGTTGAAGAGTTTTCCGATGTTCGATCTTTCTTCAGGGTCAGTTAGAGCTGACGATGAAGTCGATGTGGATGGTACAGTGGAAGAGGACCTGGGCAAAAGCAGAGAAGGCTCAAGGACAGATGATGAAGTAGTACAGAGGTCTGTGTTCATTTGCAACTATATACATAAGCCCCATGAAGGTTGTGGGATCCAGTAGCTGCTTTGGTTTCTTCAAAGATCCAGATTAAGTATAACATTCTGTGTTCAAATACTTGAAAAAGAAAAACAAAAATGGAGTGAATTCCTTTGAAAACTATGTTGATACCTATTTCAGAATTATTAGTTAATCAATTTTCTAAGGCCTTAGAAACGACCTTCATTTAGATTTTATTTAGACTTTCATTTAGATTCCTTATATATTGGTAATTTAAAAAACAGAATTTCTGTCATTTGAGCAATGTTTTAAATTTTGGCCTTTAGGACTCAGTGAAAATTTTTTGAAGTCCTTACTATGGACCACACATGAGTATGAATTTGGTTTTTTAGTAAAAGAAGGTTGTGTTTATTTTTCTGGCAATTTTAAGAACTGAGAATACCCAGCTCAATGTTAAAGGTAACCTACTATGATAACATAATAAGGACCTACAATATAAAAGATGTTTCATAAAAATTTATATTTTGCCCTTTTAACCTGCAAGACAATCTTAAGCTGCCAATTGTGTTCTCATCACCGGCTATATTTTTGAAGGCAACTAAGTATTTGTTTATCTGATTTTCTTAGAGAGGAAGAAGCTATACAGTTGGATGGATTAAATGCATCACAAATAAGAGAACTTAGAGAGAAATCTGAAAAGTTTGCCTTCCAAGCTGAAGTTAACAGGATGATGAAACTTATCATCAATTCATTATATAAAAATAAAGAGGTAAGCAACATGTAGTTAGGATAGTCTTGTCTCTATACAGTGGCATATTTGTTTCTTTTCATAGTAAATTTAAGTACATAGTCATTCCAAGTAGGTAGTTGACCAAGTTGACCCAATACGTACAAGAATTCTACCAATATATGCAGGGGGTGGGGAGCATTGGATATTTTTCCTTCTTTTCCTTTTCCCTTCTGATGTGTTCATGGTCTGCTAAATACTTGAGTCTTAAGGGCATTCACACAAATGTAAGCTTTTGTGTGTTGCATACCTGAAAATCACTGGTAGGAGAATAAAGTTACTACTCTTAACCAGTTCGGGTATGTTATAGTTGCTACAATCCTTTTACCAATGAATAAAACCATCCATATATCATTAAAAAGTTTAGAGTGCTTTTTCAAGGATACAAAGGAGAAATAAAGTATGTTTCACGTGAAATTCAACTTCTTGTTGTATCTTGAAGCTAATCTAAGTGTATTAAATCTGACTTTAGATTTTCCTGAGAGAACTGATTTCCAATGCTTCTGATGCTTTAGATAAGATAAGGCTAATATCACTAACTGATGAAAATGCGCTTTCTGGAAATGAGGAATTAACTGTCAAAATTAAGGTAAGCATAGATAAATCTTTTTCTCTTGAATCCTTTGAGAAAGGAAAGCCCTATTGGTCAAGAAAGGCAATCTTAGTCTACAGTGACAAGTAACCCCCTAGTTTTAGTTGTTTAACTCAGGAGTCAGCAAACTAGGATGTGGGCCAAATCTGTTTGCCTATTTTTATGAAAAAAAGTTTTATGAGAACACAACTGTATCCATTTGTATCAATGACTGCTTTCATCTACACTGGCAGTAATCATTGTGACAGGGACCTGTGATTTACAAAGCCTAAAAAATATTTATGTCTGGTCCTTTAACTGAAAAATATGCTGACTTCTGGCTTAAATCATTCCATAGGCTACATAGGCTTTTACTCTACCTCATCCTCCCACCAGGACTCAGGCTGATTGAGCAGCCATCTGGAGTGTAGCTGGTTGCCATGACACACAGAGCTCAGAGGGTCGCAGACCAATTAAAGGCTCAACCTGAAAGCTACCACTAGGCTCCCACTTGCAACTCACTAGCCAGAACTAATCACATGGCCTCACTCAAAAATGGAAGGAAATAAAATCCTACCATTTTTGTGGAGACAGAGCCAGGGGTGTTTATTGAAGAACATGAATGATCACCACAGATTCCTAATATAGGAATCATTCAAGTATAGAGTCAGTGTTTTGTTTCCTATCAAAGAAATAGGCAAAACATAAAATTTATTTTTCTATAGATTTTTTTCCTTTGAAGGTAACTATCTGGTTCTTGTCTTGCTTTTAGTGTGACAAGGAGAAAAACCTACTACATGTCACAGACACTGGTGTAGGAATGACCAGAGAAGAGTTGGTTAAAAACCTTGGTACCATAGCCAAATCTGGGACAAGTGAATTTTTAAACAAAATGACTGAAGCACAAGAAGATAGCCAGTCAACTTCTGAATTGATTGGCCAGTTTGGTGTTGGTTTCTATTCTGCCTTCCTTGTAGCAGATAAGGTTATTGTCACATCAAAACATAACAATGATACCCAGCACATCTGGGAGTCTGACTCCAATGAATTTTCTGTAATTGCTGACCCACGAGGAAATACTCTAGGACGGGGAACAACAATCACGTGAGTATTACTGATTCCTAATAAGAATTAATAATCATAGTGAGAATCTTGAGTCTCCAGTTCTGGTTCTCTGGGCAAGTGGTTTTTTGTGGGCCCTAATTTCCTTGCTTATTAAATGAGGAATTTGAACAACTCTCATAATTTGAATATAATATTTGAGGGTGGGAAAAGGGCTGGGGACATTGAGGAACTTGTGTAGAAAGGCCAAAGGAAGAAGAAAAAGAAGTCAAGGAAATGACAAGATGAAGATCCTGCCTCACTATGTGACTTCCTCTTATATTTGACTGATAAAACAGAAGTACCAGGCAGTTCAGTCAAGTTCTACTTCTGTTCCTGGCACTAAATTAGCTACTGCTGTACCATTCTGAGAGATTTGTGAGAATTACATGAGATCATGAAATTTATGTTTGATAAAATTACTTTTGTTCTTCCTACTACATGAGAGGTGTTACACACATTTTTTTCTTCCTAAAGCTGCTCCCAAAGACTAAGCATAAATTTCTTTCCCATTTTTTTAAATCAAAGTTAGGATTTTCCCTCTAGGTTACTTTCCCCGCAACATGTGAATGTTCAAATACTTGTGGAAGAAGGAGAGGCAGGCAGATAGTGTCATGGGCCCTCTTTACTTTCTGGCACACGCCCTCTCCCCCTCTGCAGTTTTCTGCTGGGGATTGGTTCCAGGACCCCCATGGATACTGAAATTCACAGATGCTCAAATCCTTATATAAAGTCATAAGTATTTGCATATCATTTACATAATCCTCCCATATTCTTTATACCATCTCTAGATTATTTATAGTACCTAATATGATGTAAATATATGTAAAATAGTTATTCTGTTTTGTTTAGGGAATAAATACAAGGCAAAAATTGACATGTTTGGTACAGAGGCAGCCATAATTAACCTTCATAGGCCTGACTGCATGGAACAAGTCAGCAGTAACGTAACATTTTTGATTTGTGGTGGATTGAATCTATTGATGTGAAACCCATGGATATGAAAGGCTGACAGTACTTGCCTTTGCCTTACTTGATCTTCTGTCTACACCTCAGTCCAGCCCACTATTTTGATTTTTATCCACCTTTCCTATTGAAATATGTTGTTAGTGAACTTTGTTGCTAAATCCAGTGAAATCAAAGGTTTTTTTAATAAATTGACATTGTTTATTTAGTTTCAAACACTCTAGTGAGTTTGTAGTCTTCATAACTATACTTGTCTTTTCAAAAATTTTCTTTGCCTATTTTTTTTTTTCCCCTTTTGGTGGTGCTGGGATTGAACCCAGGGCCTTGTGCATGCAAGGCAAGCACTCTACCAACTGAGTTATATTCCTAGCCCCTTCTTTCTTGAATGTTAATAATCTCATTCTCTAAATTTCCACCCTTTCCTCATCATCCCTGAGTTCCTCATACAGTTTGATCTTCTGCCCTGGCCTTAGATTCTCTTAAATCCATATTATTAGTATAGATGAGGAGTCAGTAGACTTTCTTATAAAAAGCCAACTAATAATTATTTTCTGCTTGTGGGCTATAAGGTTCATCACAACTCTGCCATTTTGGCTTAAAGACAATAATACAAAATATATGAAGATGTGTCCTAATACAGGATTTTATGGGTGCCAGCTATAGTTGGCCAACCCCTTGCCTAGATTTAGGCTCTATGCTCATGTATCTACTTGCCTTTTAACACCTTAACTAAATTGTTGAACCATCAGCCCCTAGCTATATCCAAAATAGAACTTCTTATCTCCCCCATGTGACTAGGACATGTACCCTGAGATCAGAGACCTACCTAGTTGCCTTGCTAAACTCTCATGTCCTCTACTTATTGGCAGTTGCCACTAAGCTATAATAAGCTTTCTGAGACAGGGATAACATGAATATACCATTTCCCTTACTTAACTGGGAGCACAAACATCGATATGAGCTATCTGCTTCTTTGGGAATGTGTTATGACTTGTAGGTGGAGGAGAGATTTGCAGAAGAGTGGGCAGTGCTACAGTAAACTAACACTGCCCAGTCATAGTGGAAATGTTCCGACATTTGCTGTCCATTATGGCAACTAATTGCTAGTTTTTTAAGGAATCATGTTTTTATTAGGAATCATTATTTATAATAATTATTAATTTCTAGAAAAACAGTAAGAGCCACAAGAATGCATGTAATTCCATTTTTTCTACAGAATGTTTCACTCATGCTATATCGCCTTGAAAAAAACCCAACATTTTTGTTTTATACTAAAATATTTTCTACTTAAGGGAAGATTCTGACCTGTAGTATGTCCACACATGGTATATTTAGCTCACGAGCCCTATTGGTGATGCACAGTTCTTAACATGAATAATGGGGACATCTTGGATTACATAGAACTGTCAGCTATTACCATTAACAAGATATTTAGAGAAGTTTATAATCAAATTTTGTGAATCTTGAATATGTCTAAATGGGTTATTTTCCTTGCAGCCTTGTCTTAAAAGAAGAAGCATCTGATTACCTTGAATTGGATACAATTAAAAATCTTGTCAAAAAATATTCGCAGTTTATCAATTTTCCCATTTATGTATGGAGCAGCAAGGTAAATCTAATCAGTAAAACTTATCTTGGCATATATTTAAATGTTTAACATGTAACAGTGAAAGTTAAATGTGGTTCTTTAAGTCAAGGATCGATACTACTGGGGTTTACTTAGTTGAGCTATAATGTAATTTTTCATTTTATAAAACCAGAGTTCTTGAATGCATGAGTTTAACCATAATTGTACTTTTAACTTTAACAGACTGAAACTGTGGAAGAACCCATGGAAGAAGAAGAAGCAGCCAAAGAAGAAAAAGAAGAATCTGATGATGAAGCTGCAGTAGAAGAAGAGGATGAAGAGAAGAAACCAAAAACTAAAAAAGTAGGTCCGGTTCCTCCCCCGGCTTAAAATATTGCTTAGCCTGCAAACCCATGTGTGTCCAGGCTAATATGAGAGAAGCTTCAGTTTTTAGAGCTCTCCTTTTTCCAGGTGACCCGAGCTTTAAAACGCAGTTTATTGGCATGTTATGTGTGTTGTCCTAGGTTTTAAGTATCAAACATGGGTCATCTTTATTAAGAGAATTTCTGACTTCTCTATACTTCCTAGGACTGCTGGCTTATGTATTCTGAATTTTAAATTCCTAAAAAAACTTTCTGCATCTTGTTCTTTTATGTTGGAATTAAAAAGTAGAGTTTTGTTGTTGTTGGTGGTGGTGGTGATGTTTTTTGTTTGTTTGTTTTGTTTTTTCGTAGCAAAGTAGAAGTATTGGTGGTAGTTGTTGAGGGATCCCTAGTGTAAAATATTAGCTGGCTGTCTTGCTTTCTTTTTTGGTGGTGCTGGGGGTCTTGCATGTGCTAAGCAAGCAAATTATCAAAAAATGACATTTTAACCTGTTGGGTTTGTGGTATGTGTGTGTGAGGTGAGGGGGATGGGACTGGGGATTGAACCTGGTGGTACTTGACCACTAAACTACATCCCCCTTCCTTTTTATTTATTGTGACAAGGTCTAGCTAAGTTGTCTAGCCTGGCCTCATACTTGCCATCCTCTTGCCTTAACACCAGCAGTTAATTGGCTTTTATTAGTTACCATGTTAGCCAGTTGCCTTTTTGTATTATATATATTAGATAAACATGGGGTGTGGGGACTTTGCTTTTTAAGTATTTGATCCAGGGCCGGAAACCATGCCAGATAACAGGTATCCTCTGGTGCTTTATTATTTTGAAACTCACTGAAGTTAATGGTTCCAACTGGGTTAACTAAACTAACCAAATACTGTTAACTTCAGGTTGAAAAAACAGTGTGGGATTGGGAACTTATGAATGATATCAAACCAATATGGCAGCGACCATCAAAAGAAGTAGAAGATGATGAATACAAAGCTTTCTACAAATCATTTTCAAAGGTAAATATTATGTTAGAATAATGAGCAGATAAAACCGTATTAGTTTAACTGAATATGATATGTGACCATGTGGAGGAACCCATGGAAGAGATAGTAAATGAAGAATGTTTTAAAATAGTTTTGGGACTAAAAGTTATTTCCTTCTTAATCCTGTATATTATGTATTTTTTAACTCTTGAGAATCCAAAATTAGGGTTGATTTATGTTTGACTGTTTTAAGTTAATGTTTCTCCAGATAGCATTTTGAACAACTAATACAGTATGTTAAAGGACTTAGCATGGATATATAAAACTTGTTCTGTGACGGTATTTGTTCTTTTCTCTTTATTCCACATCCTGTAGGTTTTAACTCTTGGTCTGATTCCATGATTTCCATGAACTTGAAAGTGCATTGCATGTATTACTTGGGCAACTGTATTAGACAATGTTAGCCACATGTGATTTTAAAATATTTAGAAGCCATATTTAAAAATTAGGACACGTGAAATCAATTTTAACATACCCAGAAAACTAATATGGGTTCAGTAATGAATAAAAAAGACCCAGAGAATTTGTGACTATTGGTATTTATGTCCCTCTTTATATGCATTGCTGGAGACCAAGTTTCATGGAGGAAATCTGTCCTTGTACTTTTTCATGAAGTGATTTATATAAATCTGTCATTTAGACTGGGTGCTGATGTTCCTTCCCTGCTATTGCTTAGCCTTTGCACTTCTTTTTCCTGTGCCTCTTGAATGACTGAATTCCAACCTTCCTTAGGAAAGTGATGACCCCATGGCTTATATCCACTTTACTGCTGAAGGGGAAGTTACCTTCAAATCAATTTTATTTGTGCCCACATCTGCTCCACGTGGTCTATTTGATGAATATGGATCAAAGAAGAGCGATTACATTAAGGTGAGTCTTTAGTGTAGTATAAGCTGCGTTTAAATTTTGAAGGTGTGATTTCTAGAAAGTAACTGTTCTGTTCTCTCTGCTTAGCTGTATGTGCGTCGCGTGTTCATCACAGATGACTTCCATGATATGATGCCTAAGTACCTTAATTTTGTCAAGGGTGTTGTGAGTATCTAAAGATTGGGGGCAGGGGATGCTGGAGTGGGGGGTCTAGCCATGTTGTTTTTTGTTTTCTGCTGTCTTGGGTTTTTGGGAAGGTTTGGCGTTGCTTTTATTCCAGTGTTTTACTGCTCACAGAACTTTATTTTGCCATCCTGCAGGTGGACTCAGATGATCTGCCCTTGAATGTTTCCCGTGAGACTCTTCAGCAACATAAACTGCTTAAGGTGAGGGCTCTACAGAGAATAGCCATTTTGCTTTTGGATTAGATTCAAAATCTGTTTGCTTCACTAATTGAGTCCTTGACTATTCAAAAGAACTATCACTCTGGGATTATCAGATCTTAAGAATCTGATTTCTTTCTCCCTAACCCTAACCCTTTTTTTTTTAGTCGTAGATGGACACAATATCTTTTCTTATGTGGTACTGAGGATTGGACCCAGTACCTCACCCAGGCAAGGCAAATGCTCTGCCCCTAAGCCACAACTCCAGTCCTCTCCCTAACATTTAATAATAAGATTTCAAACAAATGGAAAAAACAATAAAATTGTGCAGTGAATATCTGTATGTACCTACTACCTGTTCCACAATTAACAAATTTATCATAATAAGCTTTATCACATACCACTTAATTTATCAAGCCTTTCATTAAATCTTTTCCCCCAGTAATTTTGTAATTAGAAGACTTTCTAGTTTTCTGTTTAAAATATTTGGAAATATCCCATTTATTCACTTTGTTTAGATTCTAAAAAGAATTTTAGTATGTCATTTGCACATGTCTGTAATCCAGCAACTCAGGAGGCTGAGGCAAGAGGATTAGTTGCCAGCCTTAGCAACTTAGCATCAGTTCTAAAATTAGAATATCAACATTGAAGGCACAATGTGTTTTGGAATGTTGGCACACATCTATAATCCCCATTGATTTGGAAGGCTGGGGCAGGAGGATTGCATGTTCAGGGCCAGCCTCAGCAACTTGTCAAGGCCCTAAGCAACGTAGTGAGACCCTATCAAAATAAAAAGCTGAGGATGTAGCCTAAGCAACCTTGGGTTTGATTCCTGGTACCAAAACAAAAAGTGAAAAGAACAGATCCACAATATGATTATTCACACTGAGCCTAATTTCAGCTCAGTCTGGTGTACAAGTGTTCCTCCAATCCCCACCCCTTCAATTGCAGTGATGGTGCATGTCTTTGTATCTTTTACTATTGCTCCCCTGGACCCTTACATTCTCAAAAAAGATTTTGAGATGGACTCTTCTAATCTATTACCCTTGAATTTTGTTTAGGTGATCAGGAAGAAGCTTGTCCGTAAAACGCTAGACATGATCAAGAAGATTGCTGATGAGAAATACAATGATACTTTTTGGAAAGAATTTGGTACCAACATCAAGCTTGGTGTGATTGAAGACCACTCTAATCGAACACGTCTTGCTAAACTTCTTAGATTCCAGTCGTCTCATCATCCAACTGATATTACTAGTCTAGACCAGTATGTGGAACGAATGAAGGAGAAACAGGACAAAATCTACTTCATGGCTGGGTCCAGCAGAAAAGAGGTAAGGTGAAGTATACATGTACAGCCCTCGGGGATCTTGGTGGGAAACTGGGGATTTCGAGCCAACTCTTGAGGGGAAAAAAAGGACAAATTAATTTTGTGACTATAGTAGTTCTCAGGACTGGTCTGTCACTGACAGGATAGTCACTTCTTAATAATAATCACTTTTCAGATGGCTCTACTAATGCTATATAAGTTAGCTAGTAGGACAGATGATTATGCCAAGGCCAAACTTGGAAGATTTTCATTAATTCCCTTAATTTTATAGGCCGAATCTTCTCCGTTTGTTGAGCGACTTCTGAAAAAGGGCTATGAAGTCATTTACCTCACAGAACCTGTGGATGAATATTGTATTCAGGCCCTTCCTGAGTTTGATGGGAAGAGGTTTCAGAATGTTGCCAAGGAAGGAGTGAAATTTGATGAAAGTGAGAAAACTAAGGAGAGTCGAGAAGCAACTGAGAAGGAATTTGAGCCTCTGCTCAACTGGATGAAAGATAAAGCCCTTAAGGACAAGGTATTCTTTTGAAAATTATAAATTGAAATTTTAGCACCCATATTTAAGAAATAAATTATTGATTACATTCTTGGGAGGAAGAACTTAAAACTTTTCTATAATTTAATATTACTATTATAATAACTTAAGTTTTACAAGTAAATTTGTTTTATATGCTTTAAAAGTTGGTGTTGCCATGCCCAGTGGCACATGCCTGAATCCCAGCTACTCAGGCTAAGGGAGAAGGATCAAAAGTTCAAGACCTGCCTGAGCAACTTAGCGAGACCAGGCCTCAAAATAAAAAGAACTGGGGATGCAGCTCAGTGGTAGAGCCTCCCTAGCTTCAATTCCCTGTACGGAGTTGGGTGGGGTTTGGTGTTTTAAGTTTTTCTGACTGAAAAATTCAGTTTATTGAATAAGAGCATCCCTGAAGAGTTCCTAAACTGAATGAAAATTTCTTTTATGATCTACCCCTATTCATGATTTTAAGTGACAAAATCTTAGGAAGTTGAAATACAGTTTCTAAGTGGCCATACCTGATACCAACTTTTGTTTCTCACCCTAAGATTGAAAAAGCTGTGGTATCACAGCGCCTGACAGAGTCTCCGTGCGCTCTTGTGGCCAGCCAGTACGGATGGTCTGGCAACATGGAGAGGATCATGAAAGCCCAGGCATATCAGACGGGCAAGGACATCTCCACCAAGTAAGCACCCTGGGGAGGGAGAGCCCTGCCAGCATGCTAGATTTTGTCCAAACACCTGCTTCTATACAGAGCCTAGCGTTGAGTGTCCTCCACTGCCTGTGTATTAGGTAGACAGAAAGTTTACAAAGGGATTCCCCCTTGGATTGGTAAAGAAAAGGCATTTAACTCATGCATTTTTGCATAATGTTTTACAAACAAATGGAGATTTTCTTAATCTGTTCTACATATTTTTACTTTTGCATTAGGTTATATGAAGTCATACTTGGCATGATGGCTCATCAACATATAATACTTAATTATTTATGTCTTTTCCAGTAAATGTTTAATTAACAGGAAGTTGCCTTCCATTTAACAAACAATTGAACTTACTGTGTCTGTGTACGTGAGTCAGAAGTAGACAAATCTTCTGTCTTTGAGACATTGAGACTAGTCAGGATGACAGATCAAAGCACAACCTAAGCCTTACATAGGTAACAATTATATCAGGGGTAGGGATAGATGTGGTTCTTCCCTGTCTTAGATTGGTTTTGGAACCATGTAGATGAGGACATTGTGGAGAAAGTGTCATTCAAGTGGCACCCAGAACTTGGGAGGCAGTGCTTCAATTAACAGTAGTAAGACTAAGGGAATAGGCAGACATTAAATCAGGTCACCCACTCAGCACTGCTTTAGGTACTTGGGAGTCTTCACTAAATATAAAATAGCTTCCTTTTTTATGTGGTGCTGAGGATCTGTGAGAGGCAAGTGCTCTACCGCTGAGCCACCATCCCAGCTCCCAAATTAGCTTCCTTTTATTTCACTTTTTTTAGCCATGCATATCTGCCTTTAAAAGGGAGTAATATAAATACATTTTGATTTTTTCCAATACTTATTCTCTGTAATTTTCAAGGTTAGGGTAAAAGAAATGTAGGAACCCTAAAATTTGATGTTTTGTTAATGTTCATTTTGTCCCTTCACAGTTACTATGCCAGTCAGAAGAAAACATTTGAAATTAATCCCAGACATCCACTGATCAGAGACATGCTTCGCCGAGTTAAAGTGAGTAATGTTGCACTGATCCTCTTTGTTGTCTTAAATCTGAAAACCTTAATCAAGTGCAACTTCTTCCATCTCAGGAAGATGAAGATGACAAGACGGTTTTAGATCTTGCTGTGGTTTTGTTTGAAACGGCAACTCTTCGGTCAGGATACCTTCTGCCAGACACTAAAGCATATGGAGATAGAATAGAAAGAATGCTTCGCCTCAGTTTAAACATTGACCCTGAAGCAAAGGTTTGTATCACCAACCATCCCACATAAGTTGGTTGCGTTTTGTTGTTGTTATGTGTTTTTGTTTTGTTTTTGTATCCCAGATTGACCTCCAAATCCCCAATCCTTTTTCTGGTGACATGGTATCAGGTGTACACCACAGTGCCCATCCACATAGGTTTTCTTCTAAGAGTAGGCTCCTGCACCAGTAGTGTCCATCCCTGATAATCCCAGCTACTTGGAAGGCTAAGGTTCAGGGCCAGCTTTGGCAACTTAGCAAGACTATCTCAAAAATTAAAAAAAAAAAAAGAACACCCTTTGAACCCTAATACCACCAAAAGCAGGAGCCTTTGCGTGATTAAGGGAGGTAGCTGGGGCTGTGGTGTACCCCCGTGGTAAAGTGCTTGCCCAGTATGTGTGAGGCACTGTTTTGATTCTCAGCACCACATATAAATAAATAAATTAATAAAGGTCCGTCAGCACCTAAAAAAATATATATTAAAAAAAAAGATGGAAAATATGGTTGGGAAGTTGGAACTTTCTTTAAAAAAAAAAATGGTAGCTTTGAAAAGCTTGCCAGAGTTCTACTTTTTATTTTTTGTTAAATATTTATTTTTTGGTTGTAGTTGGACACAATACCTTTATTAACTTTTATGTGGTGCTGAGGATTCATCCCAGGGCCTTGCGTGCGTGTGCTAGGGAGTGCTCTACTGCTGAGCCACAACCCCAAACCATTGTTCTACTTTTTGAAATTATTTGTTTTTTGAAATAATTGACATCCCCATAATTCAGGCATTATGCTATAAATGATGCAAAACCCCTCTTTTATATTATATCCTTTTCTTTTCGCCTGTCCTCCTTTTTAGTTTGACTGTTAACTCTAGTTAAGGGGTTTACTCTGTGGTTCTGAATAATAGGAGTGATCTTACACATTAAAGCAGAATGAAACTAGATCCAAGGTATTGATGGGCTCATGGATGTTGTCCTTAGGTGGAAGAAGAACCAGAAGAAGAGCCCGAAGACACAGCTGAAGACACACCTGAAGACACAGAGCAGGACGAAGACGAAGAAGAATTGGACGCAGGAACAGAAGAAGAAGAACAAGAAACAGCAAAGGTATGTCAGCAAGAGTGGGGTTGCACCTTTAGTTCTCACTAAATTCTTAGTTGAGACAAAGTTAGGGCTACAACTAGAGCAAGGGTCTTAACAAAAATTTGCTTGAGCAAATTTTTTCTGTAAGAATGCCCTCACTAAACTGGGGATTTTGTTAGCTTTTAACATTTTATTGTTTTTGTTTTCACAGCAATCTACAGCTGAAAAAGACGAATTGTAAATTATACTCTCACCATTGGATCCTGTGTGGAGAGAGAATGTGAAATTTAAGTCATTTTTTGGGGGGGAGAGACTTGTTTTGGACGCTCCCCAGCCCCCTTCTCCCCTGCACTGTAAAATGTTGGGATTGTGGGTCACAGGAAGAAGTGGGTTTTTTAGTTGAATTTTTTTTAACATTCCTCATGAATGTAAATTTGTACTATTTAACTGACTATTCTTGGTGTAAAATCTTGTCATGTGTATAAAAATAAAAAATCCCAAATACCATTTTGCCTGTATTTTCATAAAGCATAGTATAGAATTATCATCTGACACTTGTGTTTTGGTGGATTGGTTTGTTTGGGGGTTTTTTGTTTGTTTTGTTTGGGGTTTTCTTGTTTGTTTTGTTTTTTATTTGTTTTGATAACTGGATAATTAAACCCAGGGCCTCTGTGGTTTTCCTGGCCTCTGCCTCCTGCATCACTGGGATTATAGACATGCACCCACTGTGCCTGGCTAATGTGCACCTTTTTTTAAAATATGCCCTTCCTTTCTCACAAGAAATGAAAGGGCAGCTTAATCATAGAGGAACGTGGCATAATAAGACCTAGTGTCCTTGTGATGTTTATTTCCACTGTGAATTACCATTTTTAATAAATGTTATACTCAAAGCCACCTGATTGTATTAAATGAGTGACATCTAACACTTGCTACTCAGAATCCTACAGTTATAAATTCTAGATTACTACTACTTCAACAGGAAGCAGAGAAGGCATCATATTCCCTTAGTTCTTGGTAAAAATAGGTAGTTGGTTTTAAGTTTACATTAAGGAATAAGTGAGATGGCTTGCTTTTCCCCAGTGCTAGCAATGGGACTCAAGGCCCTCATGCTAGGCTTTACTACCCAACTATACCCCATCAAATTCATTCTCCAGTAGGCCCTGAGACAGTTCAATATACTGGATGTTATTAAGGTACTCCTTTGGATGGACAAGAGAGAAATGATGTAACATGCAGCTTTGCACAAAGCCACTCCAATTGAGGCAACCTAGTGCTGGAGGACCTCATCACTGACCACAGAGATCCATGTCATGCAGCAACTTGCTCACTGGCTAGGAAGGAGGCAAAGGAAGAATTCTGAAAAATAGTCCTGGACAAAAGCCAACTGGTCTATAAATTTTGTTCTCTATATTATAGACTCAGAGATTGAAATATTTTTTTTTAAAGAGGGAGAGAGAGAATTTTAACTTATTTTTTTTTTTTAATTATCAGTAGACACAACATCTTTGTATGTGGAGCTGAGGATCAAACCCAGGCCGCACACATGCCAGGCGAGCGCGCTACCGCCTGAGCCACATCCCCAGCCCCTAGATTGAAATATTTGTTATTAATCTATTAGGGCTGACATATCTAGCAAGGTACCTCTAAGTACCTTAAAACAACAGAAACTATTTTCTCAGTTCTGGAGGCCAGAAATTTCAAATTCAGGTGTCATTTGCAGGGACATGCTCTGTATAATCATCCCTCTTCCTAGTGGTGGTGGCCTTCAATCCTGGTAGTCCTTGGCTTGCTGCACATCACTCACTCTGTCTCTCTTTGTTGTGCAGTGTCCTCCCTGTGTCTGTCTTTACATGGCATTTTCCTCTTAGGAAGGCAACAGTAGTATCAGATTAGGCTCTCAACTTAATTTGGTTGTATTAGTTTTAAACAAGGCCACATTGACAGGTACTAGGACTAAGACTGCAACAATTGTTCTGGGAACAATTCAACCTGTAGTAATGCTCATTTAAGTTTTCCAGTTATTTTTAAATTTTAATTTGGTTTCTCAATTGGGGATTAAGAACCTTATGAAAGACCATCACAAATATTACAAATTTTGTTACATAATACAATTCCAAAATGATTTTAAGTGTTTTGACTTAAGCCATTTTGTCCCATCATTACAGATGTCAAATACCTGTAAGAACTGAAATACAGGATACAGTGTAATAATTATATAATAGTAATAAAACTATAAAGTAATAATACTGTAATAAAATAGTATTAACATTAATAAAAATAAGACTGTGAATCCTAACCAATTTTAGTGCATCTGTGTCAATTTTGAACTACTGACAAATTCGAAAAATGGTACTTTCCAATATTTAGAAACTGTTAATTAACTTAGACTCCATAAGCATTCATTCCCAATATCGCTTTTATTATATTTACTTTATATTTCCCATTTTACCACTGCAGTGAAGCTTATTCAGAAAAACAAACCAGAATTATAATGGCAGGACACGTTGCTATTATAATTAAGGCATAATTATATTCAAGGCTCGGTATCTTCTAAACCATGTTCAAGAAGCTGATGATGTATATACTTTGGCAGTTTACAACAGAGTCTGGTCAAATATAAAAATGTCACCATATCAGTCAATATTTACTGAGTACCTCTTTCTGAAGTTGGCATTGGTAGGTACTTAAGGACAAGTAGTTTGACTCAATAAATTAAAAAAAATACATATTTAAGACAATATTCTCAGAGTTCTTAGCACAGTTGTATTTTGAAATTTCTATTGCTGAGAAATTTGAGGTTCATGCTTAATGTGCTCTCTCTCTTTCAGTCCCAAAAGCTCGGTTTTGAGTTCTCCAGGCTTTGGTGGAATATCAGGTATGGTCTACAAAACAAAACAGAAAACATATATGCCAATGCTTTCTTAGACTGTCAATTCAACATGACTTGAAAGATTTTTAAACTAATGAGTAAAATCAAAAGTTCCCTGCTTGCTACTCAATAATAAAACTTTAAGAGAACCTCTGGTTGATCTAAATTTCTTTCTAGCCCTATATTTATGATTCTATCACCCTGGCAATATCTTAAATACTAAAGGAGTCACAGAGAAACAGTTTGTATCAATTTCAATTGATAAACTCAGTCTGAGTAAAACTTTCCATATTTGGAAATTCATTCCTACAGTATTTACTGATTCTCCATGTATACCTGGCCCAGGAAACAGTCATTAGGGATTAATTCTTTACTCAAAAATATTAAGTGTCATTTTGTGCAATGCATAAAACAAAGAACAAAAAACACATAGAATCCCTGTCTTGGAGAAAGGTCAAGAAAAGCATGAGAAGGTGACTATTTGTTTTGGTAATAACTATATTGAGATGTAATTTATATACCACACATTCTCCCATTTAAAGTGCATAATTCAGGGCTTGGGTGTAGCTCAGTGGTAGAGCACTTACCGATCATATATGAAGCCCTGTGTTCAATCCCTAGCAACACACACGAAGTGTATAATTCAAAATAGTTTTTAGTGCAGTATATTTACAGAGTTGTGAGTCCATCACAATAAATTGGAGAACATTTTCATCATCTTTAAACTCCTTAGCACCGACCCCAAGTTACATTCCCACCAGTAGCGCACGTAGGTTCCAATGTCTCCACATCCTTGATGACACCTGTTACTGTTCATTATAGTGGTTATGAAGTGGTCTCTCATTGTGGTTTTGATTTGCATTTCTGTGATAGCTAATGATGTTGAACATCTTTTCATTTGCTTATTGGCTAAGAAGGTGACTTCTTTTTTTTTTGTGTGTGTGTGTGTGTGTGTGTGTGGTGCTGGGGACTGAACTCAGGGCCTTGTGCATGCATGCAAGGCAAGCACTCTACCAACTGAGCTATATCCCCAGCCCCAAGAAGGTGACTGTTGAACAAAGACATGGAGGAAGAAGAGGAAAGCAGTCCTGCAGTTATCTGTTTCAGGAGGATGAAACCACAAATGCAGACGGCTTAAGGCAGGAGTGTGCTTTCATTTTGGACAAAAAGCAAGGATGTCAGAATAACTACAAAGTGTTCAACACAGGAGGAGACAGGGCAGGGTGGAAAAGGGGAGACCCCAGTAGTTTTCCCTCAGATGGGAAAGTTTTTAAGAGTGACATGACCCCCCTAACACATCTGATAGAGCACTAATCTCTACGGTATATACGAACTCAAAAAGCTAAATACCAAAAAACCAAATAACCCAATCAACAAATCGGCCAAGGACATGAACAGACACTTCTCAGAAAAGGATATTCAACAAATATATGAAAAAATGTTCATCATCTCTAGCAATTAGAGAAATGCAAATCAAAACTACTCTAAGATACCATCTGACTCCAGTCAGAATGGCAGCTATTATGAAGACAAACATCAATAAGTGTTGGCGAGGATATGGGGAAAGGGCACACTCATACATTGCTGGGGGGACTGCAAATTGGTGCAGCCAATATGGAAAGCAGTATGGAGATTCCTTGGAAAACTGGGAATGAAACCACCATTTGACCCAGCTATCCCTCTCCTCAGTCTATACCCAAAGGACTTAAAAACAGCATATTATAGGGACACAGCCACATCAATGTTTATAGCAGCACAATTCACAATAGCTAAACTGTGGAACCAACCTAGATGCCCTTCAGTAGATGAATGGATTAAAAATGTGGCATATACACAAAATGGAATATTACTCAGCATTAAAAGAGAATACAATCATGGCATTTGCAGGTAAATGGATGGCGTTGGAGAAGATAATGCTAAATGAAGTTAGCCAATCCCAAAAACACAAATGGCGAATGTTTTCTCTGATATAAGGTGATCGACTCATAGTGTGGTACAGAGAGGGAGCATGGGAGGAAAAGACGAATTATAGATAGGGCAGAGGGGTGGGAGGGAAAGAGAGGGAGCAGGGGGGTTAGCAATGATCGTGGAATGTGATGGACATCATTATCCAAAGTACATGTATGGGGGAGGGGAGGGGGGATAGTAGAGGATAGGAAAGGCAGAATACAATAGACACTAGTATGGCAGTATGTAAAAACATGGATGTATAACCGATGTGATTCTGCAATCTGTATATGGGGTAAAATGGGAGTTCATAACCCACTTGAATCAAATGTATGAAATATGATATGTCAAGAGCTATGTAATGTTTTGAACAACTAATAAAAAAAGTACACGTATGAAGACATGAATTGGGAGTCAACCTACTTTATATAGATATGAAAAATTGTTCTATATGTGTAATAAGAATTGTGATGCATTCCGCTGTCATGTATTTAAAAAAATAAAAGCAATTAAAATTTAAAAATTTTTAAAAAGTTAACCTTTAAAAAAAAGAGGGACATGACCTAACTCAAGTGTAAAAAAAAATGACAATGGTAGCTTTGTTGAGACTGTAGGAAAAGGAAAGCAAGAATGGAAGGCAGAAGATGGTGAGGAAGCTACCACAATAACTGAGGAAAGAGACGGCTTGAACAGGGGAGTAATATCGGAGGTGGTGAGATGTATTTTTCAGATTAATCCAATGAGATGTGTTGAAGAGTGCAGTGAGAGATAGGAATCAAGTTTCCATCTGAACAGGTTTCAACCTCAACAACTAGTAGAGTCACTTCTTTGCTATTGTGACGAGCCGTGCTGGCCGACCAGAACAAAGCATGCTTAAAAGTTCTCCCTTAAGACAACCCTGATGCAGCCAATTTGGAAAGCAGTATGGAGATTTCTTGGAAAGCTGGGAATGGAACCACCATTTGACCCAGCTATTCCCCTTCTCGGTCTATTCCCTAAAGACCTAATAAGAGCATGCTACAGGGACACTGCTACATCGATGTTCATAGCAGCACAATTCACGATAGCAAGATTGTGGAATCAGCCTAGATGCCCTTCAATAGATGAATGGATAAAAAAAAATGTGGCATTTATACACAATGGAGTATTACTCTGCATTAAAAAATGACAAAATCATAGAATTTGGAGGGAAATGGATGGCATTAGAGCAGATTATGCTAAGTGAAGCTAGTCAATCTTTAAAAAACAAATACCAAATGACCCCTTTGATATAAGGGGAGTAAACAAGGACAGAGTAGGGACGAAGAGCTTGAGAAGAAGATGTACATTAAACAGGGATGAGAGGTGGGAGGGAAAGGGAGTGAGAAGGGAAATTGCATGGAAATGGAAGGCGATCCTCAGGGTTATACATAAGGACATATAAGAGGAAAGGAGGGGTAAGACAAGATAATACAAATGGAAGAAATGATTTACAGTAGAAGGGGTAGAGAGAGAAAAGGGGAGGGGAGGGGAGGGGAGGGGGGATAGTAGAGAATAGAACAGACAGCAGAATACATCAGACACTAGAAAGGCAATTTGTCAATCAATGGAAGGGTAACTGATGTGATACAGCAATCTGTATACGGGGTATAATTGGGAGTTCATAACCCACTTGAATCAAATTGTGAAATATGATGTATTAAGAACTATGTAATGTTTTGAACGACCAACAATAAAAAAAAAGAAAAAAAAAAAAAAAAGACAACCCTGAGAAGAAGCCCTAGGCAGCAAGCCATCAAGATCTTCTCTGTTTTGAACTCTAACTAAAATTTTTTAACTCTAACTAAATTGTCATACTGAACAATTCCAAAATTATAGGGAAAGAACATGAATACCTTAAATGTTAGAAAAGCATAAAGCATCCTAAACACAGCCAGCCAGCCTGGCTTCAGTTCCTACAGCGGTACCCTACTGCCAATACTACTAGCCAGACAGACTGGGGTGCCCCTTCAGTATGCTCCTTCTAAAAACTGTCCCTATACTTTGGGAAAAGCAGCTCAAAGCCTCCTCTCAAAGTACAGGTAGCTGCTGGCAACAGCCCCTGCACATTTCCAATTATAATGAGATGGGTAATCAAAAGTTAATTTCCCAGTGTCAAATTCTAAGCATTCCTTCCTTTATAAGAGTTGCTGATGGATATTTCTGCATAAGCTAAACACTAAACTGCATTTCTGTGGAAAGTTCTTACCACTTTCTGTCTCCACTAAGTGTCCTTGATGTTGCAGTTAGAACTCTTAGAAGCAGTCTGAAGAGATAAGAAAGAGCTACTGCAGCACTGTTTGTCTGAAAAGTATACACCACCTAAATGTCAACCAGGGACTGCGCAGGTCATGTAGGAATATCTATATTATAAAACACTAATACATGATAGTTGGCTGAGTGTGGAGCTCAGTGGTAGAGCACTTGCTCACATGTGTGAAGCCCCAGAGTTGATCCCAGCACCCCAAAACAAACTATACAAAGGATAAAAAGAATAAAGATTATTACATAACCATTCACATAGATGTTAACCGAAACAAGCAAGCTGAGAAATACATACATTAACTCCTATTTATGTGGAGAAAAACACTCCATAAACTGTGTGTGTGCACGTGTGTACACACCAATCAAAAAAGGAGAAATGGGGAGCAGACAGAAGAAAGGGCATTATCTGGGGATCTTCACACTTGACTCACTTCCATTGGAAGGTTTTACAAGGGGGTTATATTATTTTATAAACAGGAACAAAAAAGAAACACCAAACAGAAATCTTAGGCCTCAGGTCTTTAAATCAATACCTCATTAAGCCATGACCTTGGGAAATCACCTCACTTTTCCAAACCTAAGTTTCCTCATTTGAAAACTGGGATCAACACCTAAGAAATTATACTGACAACTAACTGAAATGAATTCACTGCACTACACAGGGTTGGTTCTGTGTTACCTGTATGGGCAGAGTCTAAGCTCAGTACACTGCTGCAAACCACTGCAATGTGCCTATGGTATAACACTTGGACACTCTTTAATTGTTTGCACTATTCTTTCTCATCCCCATCTTCCCAAGATCTTAATGCCTGAAAATCAGGCCTTACTTCCCTGTTCCTAAATCAATGAATGCTTATTACCATTAAGTTACACTTCTCCCTCTTTTGTATGCCTATATTCACTTATTCTTCATTCTACAAAATTTTGCTGGTCATCAGCTACATTCCAAGCTCTCAAAAGAGAACCAGATGGACAGTTCTTTTGGAGAATTTACATTCTAGTGGAACAAGCAACGACAAGAAAACGGACAAAGGAATAAATAACTGCAAATTGCAACAAGTGCTCTATGGAAACAAAGGACTGAGTGGAATAGCACAGGAGGAAAGAATCCTGTCAGAGCTGGCCAAAGAACTCATTGCTGGAGGGGATATTTAAGCAAAGATCTTCAGATTTTATTGTAGATGTTGTTATCGGGATTGAACTCAGGAGCCTTTAATCACTGAGCCCCATCGCCAGCCCACCTTTATAATTTAGAGACAGGGTCTCGCTGAGTTGCTTAGGGCCTCGCGATCCTCCTGCCTCAGCCTTCCAAGGGGCTGGTATAAGATCTAAGTTTGAAGGAAAAAGAAATCACGCCAAGATTTGGAAGAAAAGCATCAGAGAGGAAAAGAAGGCTCTGTGGTAGGGATAGGGTGGGTGCATTGGAGAAGGAGCATGGAAGTCAGTGTGGCTGCAACAGAGGGAACAGGGAGGAATGGCCTGTAGTGGTAGGGACCACATTGTGGACCACAACGTGACCTCACAGGCCATGCATAGCTCTAGGGTCAGCCGGAAGCCATCATAGGGTTTTAGGCTTGGGGCAGGTGGGATCCTAGTTTCGCTTAAGGTCCTTTTTGCTGCTGTGAGGAGCATGGAGTGGTCCAGCAAGGGGGAAAGAGGGCCCCTCCGCCACTCACCAGGTCAGGCCGGTAGTACCTGTGCACCACTTCGGCCCCCGCGAACATGGCCAGGAGGCTAGCCGCGAACATTTTCAGGTAAGTGGTCATGGGCACGCCCGCGGGCATGGTCCGAGGGCTGCACAGGGAGGGGAGAGGCAGCGTTAGAAGGCCGTGGGCTCAGGACTACACCATGCGGGCCGCGGCGCCTGGGTTAGCGCGGAAACCAGCGGGACAGGGACTGTGCACGGAAGGGGCGGGGCCAAAGCTCCCGGACTCTCTCCGTCCAGCGCCTCGGTCACAACACGAGGTCGCCCAGCGGACTAACACTCGTTCCAGGCCCAAACCCAGCCTTCAACCTTATCAACGAGAGGTGCTGGGCCAGCAGAACGCAAAGGCGGCGCTTGCACAGCAAGCGGAAGGCTGATACCAGGTAGCTTTCGCGCCCCGTCAGCCTCTAGAGGGGGAAACGCAGACCACACACCCCACTCCCCTGAGGACACGCCCCGGCAGAGACATTACCGCGAATTGCTTAGGCGCGGGGCAGCCCAGCCGAGTGAGGGCGGAAGTGCGTCCTGGAGCCGGAGCTGACCTCAGGCTGTCCGGACCTAAAGTGTAATGGGTGCCTTGCCGGAGGAGAAAGCGAGGGCACTGCCGGCGCCTGCGCACTTGCATAGTTCCGGCGGAAGTTGGGGGAGAACTAATGTGCTGTATCTTAACTTCCACACCTTTTCTAGCCGGGTCTCCTTGTGCCGCATCACGGTTGTGGAAGATGGATTTCCCTGGCTTATGTGGTGTCTCAGGTCCTTTCGCATAAAGGGAATTGCGCGCTTTTACTACTTTTAAGAAGGGTTGGAGTTTCATGCACTGAGCGATCGCGTGCTCTTACGTAAGGTCCCTGCGGAGTTAAAAGCGCTCACGGTCCTTGTTTTTGGTCCTTTAATACCTGAGATAGAGCCACGCCCAGACAACTGTTGGGAAATGAGAAACCTAAAGTCCATGTTACCCAATCCATGCATTTTAAAATTGTTGTGTGGATTGATTTTTGTCAACCAAAAATCGCGAGAATGAATTCTGCAGGATTAAGGTGTGTATAACATGAATTGTGACCCACGCACTTATTTATTTATTTGGTACTGGAGATTGAACTCTGGGGCACTCGACAACTAAGCCACATCCCCAGCCCCATTTTGTATTTTATTTAGAGACAGGGTCTTGAAAGACCCTAGCCCAGTTAGCCCAGTTACCTAAGGCCAAGATATGAAACCAAGATATCAGGCAGGCCATAAACAGGTTCAGGCGCCTGGCATGCTTTCCGGACAACCGGTTGAAGAACAGAGCACCTGCATCCTGAGGCATGAATGAATAAACCGGAACAGATAAGCAGGAACAGAAAGAATAGAATGCAGACCTGTGGTTTTTGGAATGCAGACCTGTACCCCCTAGGTGGCCTATATGCTAGATTTAAACAAACCAATAAGAAACCTGTTGCTTCCCGCGCGCGCGAAACCTGTCCCAAACCCTATAAAAATCTCTGTATCCCCAAGCCCGGTGTGCCAGTTCACCAAAGCTCCGGCTGAGGTTCTGCTGGACACCCGCAGGCGCCTGTGTCCCAATAAACCCCCTCGTGCTTTTGCAGCCAGTGTTTCGTGTGATTCTCCTTGGACAGGGAAACGGGGGTCTTTCATAAACGGGGTGCTTTTCAGTCTCACTGAGTTGCTTAGCCCCTTGCTTTTGCTGAGGCTCCTGCCTCAGCCTCCAGAGCCACTGAGATTACAGGTGTGCACCACCAGCCAGCGGCTGATATACTCATTTATTTTTAAACAATATTATGGAGGTGTATCAGTTATTTTAAACGATACTATTGTTGCGGTTTGCCACGTATACACACATGAAGCCATTCCAACAATCCACATAAACATCCATCACCCTCAAAAGCTTGTTCCCATCCGCTCCGGAGGTTGAGGCAGGATCGCCAGTTCAAAGCCATCTTCAGCAACCTAACGAGGCCCTAAGCAATTCAGACCCTGTGTCTAAAATATATATATATATATATATATATATATATATATATATATATATATATATATATATATATACTGACGATGTGGCTTAATGGTTCAATGCCCGGTACCAAAAAAAAAAAAAAAAAAAAAACAAGTTTCTTGACTCTTTCTTATCCCTCCCTATGATACCGCGAGTTATTGGTGAGGAGTTCTGTTTCCTCACATGCTGAAGTTTGAACATTAGAGAAGCTCAGAGGCAAGCATATAAAGCAGGGTTTATTTTAAAAGGGGTAACATAGACTTCTGAGAGGGAGAAGGGGGCTATAGCTAGTATTCTGGTATCCCAAGAAGCAGGGTGTTCTTCCCTTTTTATGTCTTAAACATCCTTTGTTCTCTGGCCCTTTCCCCTTATCCCTCTCCTTCCTGCCTATGTGACTAGGCCCAGAAAATGCTGCACAGTGGGGTGGCCAAAAGGTGGAAAACAGGTGGGCTGAAAGGGGAACTGCAAGACCGAGCAGCCTGAGCAGCCCGGGACACATTAATTAACAAGCTATGACTCCCTGTAGAGAGGGGCAATGCCTGAGACAAGTTACCCTAGCCACAGGCTGGAGCAGGGGCAGGTTTTTGATAAGGGTGGAGGTAGAGCTCTGAAATAATTAACATTTCAATCCTTCAGAGGACAGTCTCGAACTTGCTGGACTCACTCAAAATTGGCCTTCATGATCCAACCTCAGTTTTTTTTGTTTTTTTTTTTTTTTTTTTTTTTGCCTATCAGTACTGACTGCCTAATTCTGGCTTCACCTGTGCCACGCTGCTTCATTCTCTGATCAGCTTTCTGTCACCAGATTGGTTTGCACCTTCTAGAATAGTATATAAATGGAGTCAAACAGCATACACTATTTTTTTATCTACCTTATTTCAGTCAGCAGGGTTGAGACTCTTCCACGTTGTTGTATGTGTCAGTAGTTCCTTCCTTTTTATTGCTGAGTATATTTATACAATTGGTGTAAATATACTCAGCAATATTGGACCTTTTGGTTTCCAGTTATTCGGTTAATAGAAATGGAGCCAAGGCAAATGACAGGTAGCTGATTATCAAAAAAAGGACATGAATAGATAGCCTTCCTCATCCATCCGTTGCTAACACCTCCAGCAGAGGGGGAAGGATCCACTTTCCAAAACAAGTGATTACCCTCTGGGCAGCTGTTTTCCTGCTTTTGGTCACAGCAGGCAAGGTAAGAGAAGAGGGCTTGAAAAACAGAAACCTAAAATCTATAAAGGGGCAAGACATACTCCCTCCCATAGGCATCAGCTCTGAGTCCCTAGTTCTCTCCCTTGGGGTCTACTCCCTCCCTGCCATCCCCCACCCTTCTTTGTTCTGTATTTTAAATAAGTTTTGCTTTCTATGTTTGCCTCAGTGTTTCTCAGGTGTTTAATCCTCAACACTAGGGGAACAGGGACCTGAGCCTGATTTTCAAGACTGGTCTCAGAAATAAAGCTCCTATGAACAGTAAAGTATATGAGGAAGAAGACTTGTAAACTTTTGCTTCCATTTCTTTTAGATACTTACCTAAGAAAAGAATGACTGGGCTGGGGATGTGGCTCAATCGGTAGCGTGCTCGCCTGGCATGCGTGCGGCCCGGGTTCGATCCTCAGCACCACATACAAGCAAAGATGTTGTGTCCGCCAAGAACTAAAAAATAAATATTAAAAAATTCTCTCTCTCTCTCTCTCTCTCTTAAAAAAAAATTCTGTGCATTTCTTAATTCATTCTTTAAAAAAAAAAAAGAATGACTGGCATAATATATATATCCTTGTGCATCTTTCTTGGATGTAATATGAATGGTATGTTTTCTAATTGTTGTTAATATATAGAATACAATTGATTTTTCTTATGTTAATGCTTTATCTTTCAGTCTTGCTAATTGTACTTATTAATTATATTACTTTTTTTGTAGAATCCTAGAATCCGTAGTATTTTCTACGTAAACCATTATGAGAACTATGAATACAGTATTTTTAAAATATTTTTTAGTTCTCAATGGACCTTTATTTATTTATGTGCAGAGCTGAGAATTGAATCCAGTACCTCACACATGCTAGGCAAGCACTCCACCACTGAACCACAACCCCAACCCTGATTATAGTATTTTTTATAGATGTAATTTATCATACTTGAGGAAGTTCCCCAGCAAGTTTCCTCTTTTTCTAGCCTGATGAAATTTGTTTTTATTAGAAATGAATGTTTATCAAATGCTGAATCTGCATCTATGCAGATTATTACCCTTTTTGTAGTTTATTAATGAATTATACAGATTGATTTTCAAATGTTAAACCAATCTTGTATTATTCATATAAATTCTACTTAGTTATGATCTTTTTTATACATTGATTCAGTTTTCTAAATTTTTTTTAAGAGAGATTGAGAGGGGGGGGGAGAGAGAGAGAGAGAGAGAATTTTTAATATTTATTTTTTAGTTCTCGGCGGACACAACATCTTTGTTGGTATGTGGTGCTGAGGATCGAACCCGGGCCGCACGCATGCCAGGCGAGCGCGCTACCACTTGAGCCACGTCCTCAGCCCAGTTTTCTAAATTTTGTTCAGAATTTTACATTTATTTTCATGACAGATATTGGTCTTAGATTTTTCTTTTTCTCTTTTCTTTTTGGTACTGAGGATTGAAACTAGAAGTACTTAACCACTGAGCGACATCTCCATCTTTTTGTGTGTGTGTGTGTGTGTGGTGCTGGGGATTGAACCCAGGGCCTGGTGCATGCAAGGCAAGAACTCTACCAACTGAGCTACATCCCCCTAGACCTTTTTTATATTTCTAGAGACAGGCTCTTGAGGCCTTGCTTAGGGCCTTGCTAAGTCACTGAAGCTGGCTTTGAACTCAGGGTTCTCCTTCCTCAGCCTCCCAAGCTGCTGCTGGTGGGATTACAAGTGTGCACTACCACACCAGGCCTGTAGTTTTATTGTTGTTGTTGTTTTGTAGTATTTTTTTGTACTTTTGGTAACAGAGTAACGTTGGCCTCCTCACATGAATTGGAAAATATTCCTTCCTCATCAGTATTCTGCAAGAACTTGACTGGATTGGTTTATTTCTTCCCTGAATGTCTGCTGTACTTCACTAGTGAGTCCAGATGAGCCTGGAGTTTTCTTTGGGGGAAGATTTTTCTGTTTTATTTTGGTTTGGTTTTGGAGCACCAAGGATTGAACCCATGAGAACTTAACCCATGGGTGCTTAATCGCTAAGCCACATCCCCAGCCCTTTGCATTTTTTATTTTAAGACAGTCTTGCTAAGTTGCTCAGGGACTCACTAAGTTGCTGAGGCTGACTTTGAACTTGAGATCCTCTTGCCTCAGCCTCCTAGGCTGCTGGGATTACAGGCATGTGCCACTGTGCCCAGCTCTCCATTGCTTAATTCATGTACAGTCTGTAATTCTATCATTTCATCTTTATATCATCTTTTTTGTGGGTTTTTGTTGTTGTTGTTGTTGTTAAGCCTGTGTAGAGGTTTATCAATTTTATTGATTTTCTCAAAGTTCAAGCTTTGGTGGCACTGATTTTTTTCCTCTATTGTTATTTCTATTTCACTGGTTTACACTCAATATTTATTATTTCCTTTATTTTGCTCATTTTGGGTTTAATTTTATCTTTGTTCTTTCATTTATTAAGGAAAAAGCTGAAGTTGTTGATGATTTAAGGACTTTCTTTTATTCTAATACTAGCATTTATTGTTCTAAAGGCATGCTCACTATTTACAGACCAGCTCTTTTGCTTTGAAAATCCTTTGGCTAGGTGTCCTTCTGCTTCCTCAAACTCTCTGCTGAAGCTCACAGGAATCCCCTAAAGGGTACACTCTGGAGCCAGAAAGCCCTGGCAATAATCTTGACTCAACACTTAGTAGCTGTAGTATGTATGTATGTATGTTTGTGTATGTATATATATATATATATATATATATATATATATATATATATATATATATACATACATACACACACACACACATATACCTTTATTTATTCATATGTGGTACTGAGGATAGAACCCTTTTGTAAAGTACAGATTATAACAATAGCTAACTGTGATGGTTAATTTTATGTGTCAGTTTGGTTGGACCATGACACCCCATGTATAGTCAAACATGGGGTATTCTGTGAGGTTTCTTTAAGATGAGTTTAACATTTAAAAGGGTACACTTTGAATAAAGCAAATTGCCCTCCCTCCATAAATGTGGGTTGGCTTTATCCAACCAGTTGAAGGCATGAACAGAACAAAACACTGAACTCGCTGGAGCGGGAGGGAAATCTTCAGTAGGAAACCTGTGGATTGGAACTGCATAATGGATAGAATATTCACATCTTCTTCCCCCAAAAAATCAAATGTTAAAACCTAATCACCAATATCAGTATTAGATGAGGTCTTTGGGAGGTGAATAGATCAAGAAGGCAGAGCCCTTGTAAAAATGAAATAAAATTAAATTGAACTAAAAATTTAAAAGCCCAGAGAGCTGCTTCTTCTATTCATCAATGTAAGGACAAAGCCAAAATTTACCATCTCTGAACCAGAAAGTGGGCCCTTACCATAATCTGAATCTATCTACTGGAGCCTGGATCTTGGATTTCTCAACCTCTGAAATGATGAGAAATAAATTTCTTTCTTTTTAGTTGTAGATGGACACAATATATTTATTTATTTCTATGTGGTGCTGAGGATGGAACCCACACATGAGAGGCAGGCACTCTGCCTCTGAGCTACAGCCCCAACCCAAGAAATAAATTTCTGTTGTTTATAAGCCACTCAGTTTATGGTGTTTTGTTATGGTAGCCCAAATGGACTAATATAACAACATTTGGCTCATAGGGTTCTCCTGAGGTTTAAGGCAATTAATACAAGCAAAACACTTAGAGCAGTCCATGTACTGTACATATTAAACAGACAGTAAACATTACCTGTTGAAGTCATCACCATTATTATTCTGACATAACTGTTTAACTGCCGGGGTTTTTTAAAATTTAAATATTTTGTTTTTGTTGGGCACAATACCTTTATTTTATTTTTATGTGGTGCTGAGGATTGAACTCAGTGCCCTGTTGGGCACAATACCTTTATTTTATTTTTATGTGGTGCTGAGGATTGAACTCAGTGCCCTGCACATGCTAGGCATGCGTTCTACCACTGAGCCACAACCTCTGCCCCATAACTGCTGTTTTTTTTTTTTTAATGCCTTTATTTCATTTGTTATTTTATGTGGTGCTGGGGATCAAACCCAGTGCCTCACACGTGCTAGGCAAGTGCTCTGCCACTGAGCTACAACTCCAGCCCCGATAACTGCTGTTTTTAATACCCATTCTCCTTGTTGCTGTGAGTGACTGGTCTCTAAGGCCCCTGTATTCAGTAGGGACACAGGAACCCACCTGTGGATGAAAAACCTGCAGTTTGAAAATCCCATCCAGTAGCAAATCTTGTCAATAAGATGTAACTGACAGGTGTAACATTAGCCAAGGAGAAAAAAGCCCAGTAGATTTCTGAAAGGGAGAGCAGGCATTCCAAGAAGAGAAGGGCAGACAAAGCTGGCCTGCAGTTTGTTGCAAGTTTCTGAAGTCCAGGCTAATTGGGTAGAGAGGACAGTACCATCTCTCAGGCATTCTGAAGCCTTGATGGACCAGGCTCACAAGCAGAGGAAGCTTGTCCTCCATGCTCTGATTCAGGTGGGTAAGAGAGAGGTACTGATGGGACAGAAGCCACTAGGCTGCAATCGCTTCACTCTTTTCAGGATCAATGTCTTGCTTCCCAGAAATTCCTCCCATAAACATCATTTTGCATACAGGACTGAGCAAAGGCCCCTTGTCTTAAATGGACGGCAGAGGGCTGGGATTGTAGCTTAGTGGTAGAGCACTTGCCTAGCATGTGTGAGGCACTGGGTTCAATCCTCAGCACCACATAAAAATAAATAAAATAAAGGTATTGTGTCCATATACAACTAAAAAAGATATTTTTAAAATCCAAAGTCTTTTTTTAATATTTTTTAGTTACCAATGGATTTTTCACTTTGTTTATTCATATGTGGTGCTGAGGATCCAACCGGGGCCTCACACATCTACACATCCCAGGCAAGGGTTCTACCACTGAGCCACAACCCCAGTCCCTACAACTAAAAAAAAAAAAAAAAAAAAAAAAATGGATCTGGCATGACCCAGCTTTTCTTGGCTCCTAGAAGCTACTGCCAAGCCCAAAGTGAAGGATATGGAAATAAGTACAAGGACATTCTCCCTAAGCTTTTGTCATTTAAAATCCCAGGCCCTGGAGGGGCTGGGGTTATGACTCAGCAGTAGACCACTACACAGCCACAGCGCTCTGGGTTTGAGGCTCAGCACCACATAAAAATAAATAAATAAAAGACAGTAATCCCGGGCCTCAGCCAGAGAAGGAACCCAGAAAGAACTAGCACCTGACTGGCACCAAACCCCAATACAAATAAGCCCCAGGAAATTCCCTATTCACATTCCTGTCCCACCCTAATGTATCAGTGGAACCCCAACACAACCCAGGAACTACCCTCCTTTCCCACCCTAAATGAAGCCTACATAACCCAGACCTTAGCTTTAGCCAGGTGACATTTTTGGCCCCGAAAATGAGCCATGCCAAGCTTACACCAATTGACTCCTCCACTGAATACTGAATAAAGAAAAGTTTGCTGATCTGAGTGCTTCCTGTCTCCCGTCATGTGTGCGTCATTTGAACTAACATGTCCCAGGTCACATGTCATGCAAGTGAGAAATTTTTGCCGCTGCAAGCCACTCAGGTTTTGAAGTTACCGTGGCCCAGACTGAGTAAAGAAAATAGTCGTGTATCCACTATGCTCTAGCAAGGGACAGGAAAACATCTCTATTAAGAGTAACCTAGTGAAGTCTCTGCAGTGAAGTTGAGAATGAATGAAACAAAACCAACTGTCAGGACCACTGAGAAATAAAAGCGGGGTTAGTCTCTAATGACGTTATTTTCACATCTTCCGAAGTGAAGCAGAGAATGGTTTACGTAGAGCTTTACACTTTACAAAGCAGCTATAGGATGACGCTCCTTTTACACATTAGGAAACTGAGGCTCAAGTCCTACAGTGGCCTCCACTCCCACGTTTTCCGGATGACCGTTTCCTGTTGTTTTGCAGAGGTGCGGGCGAGGGGGCGGCGAGGGAACCCAGTCCCGGGCAGCTGGGCGAGCGCTCCACCGCTGAGCCACGACCCTAGTCCGCAAGTTTTCTGCCGCCATCAAACTCGGGGTGTTAACTGGACAACGCCCGCACGGACAGCCGTCCCGCCCACACAGCGCCGGGAGGACGTCATCCTCTCTCCACGCCGGCGTCCACCCCTGAACATCCAGGGCGGACAAAAGCTGACGTCACGGCGAAGACGCCCGCCGTCCTGCGGTCCCCGCCTTCCTACGGTCCCCCACTCTTCCCGACAGGCCACGCGGGGGCGCCGGGAAGCCCAGGGAGGGGGCATAGGATTGGGCCAGCTCGAGTCACGTGACGGCCACCGAGCGCAGGTCCCCGCTTCGAGGAGACGGAAGTGCGGCCTGAAGGGGGGCTCCTAGAGGGGGGGGTGATGTGGAAGCTCGGGGAGGCGACGAGGCCAGCCGCTGTCCGGTCCCGCTAGTAATCGGGTTCCAGGCGCCGGTGTCGTCGTGCGCGTGCCGCCATTCCCAGAGACCAGCTGTCCCTTGGCCCGGCAGGAGACGCCGCTCGCGCGAGCGGCCGCAGAGCATGGAAGCGGAAAACGCGGGCAGGTAAAGCCGGCGGACGCCACCCCCCATCCCCGCGCCCCTCGGTCGGCGGGCGCGCGCACGCAGGGGTATGTGCCGGCCGCGGCCCAGCACAAAGGCCGGGGCCGCGCGTGCGCGCTGCGCGCCCACCGGCCCCCCTCGCAGTAGGCTCTGAAATGCATTAGCAACTCTCGGGCGGTCTCTGGTAACTGTGGCTTCCTCGCAGTTCTTGGGGACGTTTCCTTTCATCCCCGGAGGCCAAGGCGAGAGTTGTAAAGACGGAGTGTGGATGGTCCAGGTCTAGATTTCTTGTTAAAAGTTGGTTGATTTACTAACTTCCTCCCCAGAGTCTGCTAAAAGCCACGTTGAGGGTCAGAGGATAGATAATGCTGCTGGGGGGATACTTACAGAACTACTGGGAACTCAATTTAAAAATTGTCCTTGAGTTTTCCAGTGATCTTGGGACGATCTTAGTTTTGCAAAAGTATAGATCTAGAGATTTGAAGGTTTGACAGAAAACTAATAAATAAGGTGTCAGAGTATTTTAAAATGATCAAGAGCAGTGATTTGCAGTGCAGTAAAATACTATTGGACCTGATGAAGAATTATCTTGACTCTCAGTGGTTAATGGGGACTGGACTTAAGCAAGACATGACACTTCTGTAGGCCTTGTAAGGACATCTCTAGAATCTTGTTCTGGCAAGCTGAAAATTGGGATTATGTGGAAGGGGCATACCTGAGTGACCGAAATACGTTGTTTTAAAGTTTAGGAAAATAGATAAACGTAGATAAAATTGTGGACTTCATTTTTACTTTGTGCATAATAAAATCCTAGAATAAAGCACTCTGCTGCTCTCCTAGACTGCTTTAAACATAGGAGAATTCTCCAGACTTTGTGGAAATCTCTTACCTTTGTGATCTTACTTCAGAACAAAACTGAAGCCTGGGCAAAGCCCACCATCCAGTGAATTTCTTGTTATAAAACCTTATTCAGTGTACAGCAAAATAATTGAACTCAGTATATAGTTTAGCTCAAAATTCTAGTTTACATTATCTTAACTTCATGGGGCTGTCAGCCATTTTTTACTTTGACTTGGAAAACTTTCACCTTCAGGAAATATGGGAAACTATAATGCTGTAAAGTATTTGTCTGTAGGGATTCTGAAATGATTCAAATTCCAGGTAAGCTGATTAAGGTTATAATAAGTTTACTTTTTATTTTGGAAGATTCATTTCAAAAGAGTAAAAAAATAAAAAGTAAAAAAAAAATCCCATGGATACAGACTGTTTTCAAAAGGGAAAGTGAATAACTCAGGTGTCTTTAAAAAAAAAAAAAAAAGCACATTCTAGTTAATTAAAAGGAAAGAGGAGGAATTATATAAGAGGACTAGTATGTGTCCAGTGACCTTAAGCATGAAAAGGACATTTACCAAAGATGAAAAATCAGAACAGGAAAAGAATGACTTGGACTTCTAAGAATATAGATAGGTAAGATTAATCCAAGAATGAAATCATATTTTCTAGAATCAATAATGAGACTAGGAAGGACTATTTTAGTTAGATGTGGACAACCAGAAGGACAAAAAAGTTTTGGGCTTTCTGCCCAGCTGTGTTAATAAGTGTTCCATCACCATGAGAGAATACCTAGGACAAACGACATAAGAGGAAAAATTTATTTTCAGTCCAGGGTTGTCTGGCTCTATTACCTCTAGGCCTGTGGTGAGGTCGGATATGTTGGGGAACGCATGGTGGAGCAGAGCTGCCCAGCTTGTGGCTGGGAAGCAGAGAGTGAGAAAGCAAGGGAGAAGGAAGGAGCCAGGGATAAGGTATAGCTCTTAAGGGCACACCCCTGAAGGTTCACTACTCAGCCGCCTAATGTTTCCACCACTCTTTAAAATTAATCCAACAATGGGTTAATCCACTGATGAGATCAGAGCCTTCATGATCTGGTTATATTCCAAAGCCCCACTAAACACTGCTACCTTGGGAATTAAGCCTTCATTCAACACATGAACTTTTTGGGAGAACATTTCAGATCCAAACTGTTAACACCAGCCCACTGGCATAGTGTTAGTAGATGGCAGAAGACATAAATACATCATTCTGTTTTTGATTTTTCATCTCCTATGTTAAGGAAGTGATTGTCAGGCTGGAAATGGCAAATAAATGTCTATGAAATTTTAAAGCTCAGAATCAATGAGAGCCATTAAGAGAACTTTTAACTGCCAGTAGAAATCTTGTGTCCTTGCCTAGATGAATGGTATTTCAGGAGAAAGTCCAGATTACAGCCATCATTGCGAACTTGTAGCCAATAGGAAATCTGAAGCATGGGGGGGAAAAATACATGAGTCCCTGTTTCTTCCAGGGGTGGAGTGGGCCTTTCATTGACATTGATCCTGAACAAAGTTTTTGTATTATCAGTGGTTACTGAACATTTTTAGAAGGAACTAGTGGCCATCAGGCTAGAGTATAAATTCAAAAAGAAATAAGACCTATACTAGAAAACAGTATTTATTACAGCAAATCTACACACCAAGCACTGTTGTGTTTTATAAATGCTAACTAATTTAACCCCCATAATCAATGAGTTAGGTACTATTGTCATTTTACAGGTGTGGACACTGGGGTTAGAGAGTAAGAAAATTGTCTGCAAGCTAGTAACTGGCAGAGCCACAGTTTAAATCTGGGTGGTCTAACTTCAGAGTCTGCCTCCCTAGCTAGCGCTTGTGCTGTAACACTTCTTAAGATGAAGATCGAAAAATGAAAAACTGGTTTACTGCTGAAAGAATTAAGAGCAGACTAAGCAGAGATTCGTACTGATAACTACTGCCAGCTCTGTTCTTTCACATCTTAACAACTTTGTGGTGCTGATGACATCCCGATTATGAGCAACCCAACTCTGGGAGGGGTTTATAGAATTGATAGGTTGAATCAGAGTTCAGGTAAATCCTGACTGCCTGGAAGAGTGACTCATCATTTACAAAAGGAGGCACAGCTTGTATTCTGGTGCAGAAAATTAGTGATAAAGTATGCAGTGAAGGAGAAACGCTGTAAGGGCCATTTTCATCAATAGTAAATTCTTTGTGGATTTAAAATGAGCACCAGTAAAACCAATGTAAGGGGTTTTGTAGTCTGTCTTCAGAGTGAGGAAGTTGGTCGCCTTGCACAGTGAGGCTGTATCTGAGTTATTTGGTTTGATCCTGAGCACCAAAGAATAACTTAACCACATTGTGAAGAAACTTGAAACCATCCTATACAAGGAATGGTTAAATGAACCAGTATCTGACTTATCCTAAATCTTTGTACTCACAGTTTTTAGTAGACTGTGCACATAGTGAATACACATTCTTCCATCTAGTACTGTGAGGTGCACTCTTGGAGTAGTTATGGTGGTATTCCAACATAGTTCTCAGGTAGTCCCCTGTAGTTGACCATTTGGGTTATTTAGCACTGATAACTCTTTGGTGAGTATAGTGTTATATATACTTACTTAAATAAAGATGATAAGGGGCTGGGGTTGTGGCTCACATGTGTCTGCCTCGCACATGTGAGGTCCTGGGTTCGGTTGTCAGCACCGCATTTAAAAAAAAAAAAAGATATTAAATAAATAAAGATGATAGAATGTGGGGTGGGGTTGTAGCTTAGTGGTAGAGCACTTGCCTAGCATGTGGATAGCACTGGGTTCCATCCTCAGTACCACAGAAAAATAAATAAATAAAATGAGGGTATTGTGTCCAACTACAACTAAAAAATAAATTAAATAAAAAAGATGATATAGTGTATATAGAAAACAGATCCTTAAAGTAGTGTAAAGTAACTGAATAATAAGATTAAGTTGGAGAAAACTTTAAAGATTTAGTTTTTTGAAATACAGTAAATTTGAATAAACCAGACTTATTAATCAACTCCCCATAGGATGTGTGTGTGTTTGCATGCACATGTGCGTAAGTGTGTGTGTGAGGATGTGTAAACATGGTGTTAAGAAAGACTACCAGAAAGTACACAGTTCATCAGTATCAGATGGCTGTGAAAACCCGCCTTGCCAGCACTGTAATTCAACAAAAGAGGGTATTGTAGATGGAGGCTGGGAGAGAAGAAGGGGTAAGCTGCAGGAATGGGAGGTGGGGAGCAGGTAATGCAGAACAGTTGTAGGGACAAGCAGATGATGAAGGAGAAAAGTGAGCAAAGGGAAGTGAAAACATTGATCACACTCCTGGGTGTCAGGGTCATAGAAATCTAAGGTCTTGGGAGTCTTCTGATCTAGACAGATTCAGGCCTATTTCCTCCATGTTCCCCATATTGGAGAAATCTCTAAATCCAGCCCCTTGTCTTCATGGTAGGGAAGGGAAGCTGGAGACATGGAGAGGTGACTACGCACTCTGTGTTGAGGTCCCTCTCCTGGAGAGATTGTTTAGCAACACTGCAGAATTCTGAATTATGAAGTGGCTATTATCATATGTAAATATAATAAATATGTTTAGGAATTATTTTCACATAGCGTTGAAACTGATTTAGCTGTTATTAGATAATAGGAAATTAAGTTATCCAGAATGCTTTTGCATTACTGGCATTCAGATTCATGGAAGTTCTTATGTAGATGTCATGCCTTCTGCTGCCAAGTGGTAAAGACTGCTGTTATCCCCTTCTTCTGTTGTGGCCATCTGAAATGAGCAGGCCAAATTTAATGCTCAAAGATAATATATTAGCTCAGAAAGGACACATCCTATTTTCCATAACTTTGTTGTTTTTCTGTTCTAATTTAACTTATTGTAATGTGTCACTGATCATTTTTTAAAAGGTCAAGGAATGCGTCTTTATTATAGATAAATTGCTGGGTTACTTTAAAAAACTGTGCATGTCTCTAATGAGAAAGTATGGGTTATTTTTCTTTCTGCTTTTTTACTTTTTTATTGCCAACAATGATTTCTAGAATTTAATTTTCAGTTTCTGAGCCCCAAAATACCTGATGTTTAATGTACACTAACTATACTAAGGGAATCACATTTTAAACTTTTTTTTTTTTTTAAATAAAGAATCCTTTTAGGGCTGGGGTTGTGGCTCAAGTGATGGAGTGCTCGCCTAGCACACGTGAGGCACTGGGTTCCATCCTCAACACCGCATAAAAGTAAAATGAAGATATTGTGTCCATCTAAAACTAAAAAATAAATATTTTTTTAAAAAAAGAATCCTTTTATAATATGAAGGATGTCTTCTTAATTCATGTACTTAAAGTTAGTGTTTTTTGTCAAAAACGCAAAATGGAACCTGTCTCTGAGCCTCTCAGAGTGGTAGCAAGAAACAGGGCCAGAGTGATAGGTAAGTTACCTCTTAACCATATAGCAGACTAACAGATCTCTTGCACCGATTTTTTTTTTTTTTTTTTTTTTTTTAATGAGCTACTGGGGATTAAATCCAGGGCCTTGCACATGCTATGCAAGTGCTTTACCCCTGAACATTTTTTACTTTGTCTTAGAGAGTCTTGTTAAATTGCCTATTGTGGCCTTGAATTTGCTGTCCTCTTGCCTCAGCCTCCCAGGTAGCTGGGATTACAGCCCTGTGCCCAGCATTATACATTCTTTTGTTCACATGTTTATTGTGACCGTGTGGGGCTGGGATTGTAACTCATTGTAACTCAGTGGTAGAGCCCGCTTTCCTAGTATGCCTAAGGCTCTAGGTTCAATCCCCAGCACTACAAAAAGTAAATAAGTAAATGAATACATAAATTATACAACATTTTATATATATATACACACACATATACACACACACAATGTATCTCATGGCCACATGTCTTTTTTGTTATACATTCAGCTTAAAGTATATTAGCATTTCTTAAAACTACGGAGGTCACAATCAAAAGTTGAAGATCTAGCTGAGGGCTCGACACATGCCCATAATCTAAGCTACTGGGGAGGCTGAGGCAGGAGGATCTAAAGTTCAAAGACAGCCTCTGCAATTTAGTAAGACTATCTCATAAATAAATAAATAAATAAATAAATAAATAAATAAATAAATAAAACAATTGAAGTTCATTGTATTAGAACTTTCTCTTACTCGATATACCTCAGTCTAACCCAGCCACGTCCAACTCATTAGAGTATTTAAATAATAAACACTAAATTAATGTTTTAACAATTTATTGGAAGCCCTACTAGTAGTATTAAAAATGTGAAAAAGAAGACACTTACTTTGTGCTAAGCATGGTCTAAATACTTCACTTCTGTTCGTTTTAACATTTTAAATTCTAGTCCCTGTCTCCAAAGTTTTCCCTAAGTGCAACTTTAGTTTACAGAATTATTTTGTATTCTTTTCTACTTTAAAATAGTTGCTAAACTTTTTCTGAGCTTTAGATAATATCAGTAAGTTTAATTTTTAGTAGCTGCACAGGTTTTTGTTTGTTTGCTAGAGATTAAAGCCAGGGCCTTTTGCCTTCTAGGCAAGTTTTACCACTGAATTGCACCCCCAGCCCAGCTGCAGAGTATTTCCTGAAATTGTTATACTATAGTTTATTTTATTTTTAAATTTTTTCATTTTTGTAGTTGGTACAATATCTTTATTTATTTAATTTTATGTGGTGCTGAGGATCGAACCCAGGGCCTTGCACATGCTACTCGAGCACTCTATCGCTGAGCTATAACCCCACCCCCTATACTATAGTTTATTGAATCATTGTGTTGTTTTCATTTTTTGTATGGTTTGAGAACAGTGTTTTTAAAGAAATAAAACCCTTAAAATACAGTTTAGGGGCTGTGGTTGTGGCTCAGTGGTAGAGTGCTTGCCTAGCATGTATGACATACTGGGTTCAATTCTCAGCATCACATACAAATAAATTTTTAAAAAATTCATCAACAACTAATAAAAAAATTTAAAATAAATAAATAGAAGTAAAAATATTGTGTTCATCCACAACAACAAAAAAAAAAATTTAAAAAACATAGCTTAGCATTTTTCCCATTAGTTCTTAACTTTTTCACCAGCAATTTACCCTCAAAGATGGCTTGAAGTTAAAACACCTTTCCAGTGCTTTGTCCATTGAAATTGGGCCCCTGTTGGTACATTCTAGCCAGAACCACTACTGATGGACTGTTACCCTGGGTCCCCCTAGGTCATTTAAGCTTATCCAGAGAATGCTTTAGTTTGCCTTTTTTTTTTAACCACTTTATTACAATAGGATTTATATACTATAGAGTTAGCCTATTTAACCTTTGCTTTCTGAGCTCTGTTCTCTTTCTCCATATGACACAAAGAAACAAATGCCAAGTAGAGCATTTTGCCACAGAAAATATGTCTTTGTCTCTCCATGTAGTAAATGATACTTTTCTATTTTATTTCCTAATGGTTTTCATTGTCCTGTACATTTAATGGCATTATTCAGCATTGGTCTTAGCTTGAGTTTCATACATCACTGTTTTCTGTGCTGATAGCAACAGCTTGGAGTGGTGTTTTTTGGTCAACAGAAAGGTTTGGAAATTGTTTTCTTTGAAGGCCTCTGTTCTTTTACTTGGAACTTAATTTAAGTCAATTTCAGAAGAGAGTTTAAAGATTTTTTACTTTATAAATTAAACAGATATTTACAAAATAATCTATTCCTTGTCCCTGAGTAGTGGCAAACAACAATAACAACAACAACAAAAATCTAATGAGGAAATACAAAGCAGGCAAATAAACTAAAAGAAAGCCCAAGTTAGGTTGGAGAGCATCTCTGTGCCAAGATGATTAAATACTAAAGGTGGGGACACAGGTTGTATTTATGCACATTTTTAACTGGGTTGAAGGGCCTTTCAGTTCTGTATTCTAGAAAATTCTCATGATCTCATTTCAGAGAAAATAACAGGCTGACTTGACAGGCTTGTAAGTTTATTAGTGATACATCTGTCACTAAACAGCGTTTAATGTATTTGGTTACTAAGTATTCAGTAAAGTTTGGATGAATGTGTGCCTAGGGAAATAGCCCTCACTCTTGCCCTATTCTGCTCTAAATACTAGAGTCTAACTATAAAATATCTGGATTTTGGGGATTTTTTTTTTTTTTTTTTTTACAGCTGAGTATTTAAACTTACATTCAGGTACTTTTATCATTATCATAATTTCTGCTTAATTGTTCTTTCAGCTATTCCCTTGAGCAAGCTCAAGCATTTTATTCATTTCCATTTCAACAAATGATGACTGAAGCTCCTGATGTGGCAGTCATGAAGGAACAGCAGATGCCAGGTGAAGTTCCAGCCCCAGAGCCTGCTCAGGAACCAGTACAAGGTAGCTTTCACCATAATAGTTTAGAAAATTGATATTGGATCAGCCAACTTACTTAAAAAGGGCTTAATGATGAATTTTAGCTCTATTTTAGTGTTAGAAAATGTAATCCACATTATAAATAGTATAAGTACTATGATAGATTCTGGGGAATAAAGAAGAAGGATCCTCTCTCTAGCTTCTCAGCCTTGTAAAGGAAAGTAATAAAAATAGGTTTTGTGGGCTGGGACTGTAGCTCAGTGGTAAAACACTTGGCTTGCATGTGTGAGATACTGGGTTCAATTTGCACCTCAGTACAGAAGGTGGTAAGGAGGGCACAGGGTGGGTGCTCTGAGACCAGATAGGGTTGGCACCTGACTGGGATGGAGTGCTCAGAGGCACAGAGTGCTCAAAGCAGAGAAATTACCTTGAAGCACTGAATCTTCAAGGATGCAGGGTCTTCATCCCCATGTACAACAGTGTTGGGGAGATAACTGACTAAGGGAGAGTGTGTGCCAAGGCACAGATCTGCAGAAGCATGACAGGCAAAAAACTGTGATTCTCTGTCATTGGAGTCTGGGGTGTAGTAGGGAATTGGTGAGAGAAGGCTGATGGGGGCAGTTGAAGCTTGTGTTTTACACAAGAAGTGTCTATTCTGTCCTGAAGGTGATAGGGAGCTGTAGAGCAAGGAGTGACTTATAGTGATTGGTATTTTAAAAATCAGTCTGGAATATAAAAGATTGGGTGGTATGGAATAAAGCAGGACTTGGAGGCATGGAGAGGAGTAGAAACTGTTTGAATAAGCAGGGGGAGAAAAGAAGAAGACTGGAAGGGGTGGAGAAAGAGAATTAAAATCCTCAGAAAGTAGAATTACCTGGCCATCGTTAATGGGTTTCATGTAGGGAGGGAGGGTGTGTAAGGAGTCTGGAGTAACACTTAGTCCATTTTGTATTATAACAATATACTTGAAGCTGAGTACTTTATAAAGAAAGGTTTATTTAGCTTACAGCACCGGAGGTTCAAGGACAGGTACCAGTGTCGGCTCAGCTCTTGTGAAGGCCTCATCACAGAAGTTATCCCGGTGGCAGGAGTGCATGTGGGATGAAGCACCAGGAAGCCTTAGAGACGGGGTTCCACAGTCCCTTCCACTGGCTTCCCCCAGTTGACCTAAGGACCTTTCTAGGCCCTGCCTCATAAAGGATCTATATCACTTCCCAATAGTGCTATCTGGACCAAGCTTTCGGTATATGAATTTTGGGGGATAAAATCAACCTCTATTTAAACCATAGCAACCACTCAAGACTTCCAACGTAGGCAGGTGGTTGAAGAAAATGCCATTCACCAAGATAAAGCATTAGGAGAGGAGCTTGGCTGGGTGGTACATTCCTATAATCCCAGCGACTTGGGAGGCAGAGGTTACTCTTGGCAGCTTAGGGAGACCCTGTCTCAAAATAAAGAAGGGTAGGGATGTAGCTCAGTGGAAGGGTGCTTGCTAGTGTGCAGCAGCCTCTGGGTTCAATCCCCTTTTTTATTTGAAGAGGAACCAAGAAGATTTTGGAGAAGGTCGGGTAGAAAGAGGTGGTGATTTTCTCTAGTGTAACAGTATTTGTGGGACGTGTGCCCATGGTTTTGATTATTGGTTCCAGGACCACACATACTCCACTGCGCTGGAGCTGCTTCCTACTTCCTACTGTGCTTCTGGGCAGGCAACATTAGGACTTGCCACAAGCCAGTGACAACCCTAACCCTAACTCTATCCCTAACCCTTGGATCCCTTGGAATAGGGAGTGGCTGAAGCAGTGTGAGACAGAAGACAGACCACCTTGCCAGGTTGGGGAAATGCCAGCTAGGAGTAAAGGGGGACAAGAAGCCTGAGAAACTGGGAAAATGTTCAAGAATTAAGGGTAAGAGAACTAGGGCTTCCTATTGGTAACTGTAGATCAGTGATCAGCTGATGGTAATTTTGTCCCTGGAACATTTGGCATTGCTGGGAGACACTTTGGATTGTAAGTCTGGCAGGGTGCTGCTACTGATATCTAGTGGGCTACTAATATCATGGGTGCTGTTACACACTCTGTAATGTCTAGGACAGCCCCACAACAAAAAGTTATTCAGCCCAAAAAGTAGTTCAGAGCTCTTGAGAAAAACCCTCATCTTTCCTTTTGGAAAATACTGCAGCCCAGAGAGTTTATCTTCAGCACCTCAAATTTCACCTGTGTATGGAACAGAATAGGCCCCAGAAAGTCCAAAACAAGCCATTTGTGGTTTTCTACTATCAGGAAACTGAGTTAAAACATTTGCCTACATTCCTGTTTTTGTTACTTATTCTTGTACTTGTTTACTTCATTATTTATGAATTTCTTCTTATAATTTCTGTTAAAATGGTACACAGGTACTCTGTGCCCCTGGGAAGGCCAAATGCCAAGCAAGATGGTATGGGAAGTCTGTCTATGATTGCCACGGTGGAGGGAGCATGTCCATCCCACTTCTAGGGTGAAAGAGGGGGAAGATTGTTCAAAGGAAATAAAAGGCATAGGTATAGTTTTGGGGAGATAAAAAGGGTGTTCATAGGGTAGCTTTTCTGGGAACACTGCTAGAGTTTCTAAGTTAAAGTTTTTTGCATCTACATTTTGGAAATCATTGTGTTTTAGAGGCTCCAAAAGGAAGGAAAAGAAAAGCCAGAACAACTGAACCAAAAAAACCGGAGGAACCCAAAAAACCTGCTGAGTCCAAGAAGTCTGGCAAGTCCCCAAAATCAAAAGAAAAGCAAGAAAAGATTACAGATGCGTTTAAAGTAAAAAGAAAAGTGGACCGTTTTAATGGGGTTTCCGAAGCTGAACTTTTGACCAAGACTCTCCCTGATATTTTGACCTTCAATCTGGACATTGTGATTGTAAGAATTTTTGTCCTTATTTGATTTTATAAACAAATTGGTGGATTAGCTTTACCGAACACTTATCCATACAAATGGAGTTTTGCCGAAAAGATCCATTTCTTAAGAATCCTTCTGGAGGTAAATGGTGTCACCTTAACCAGGTGGTGTTACATGGGATTGTTCAAGAGGGTGGACTCTAGTTTGGGGCTGTCTGGATTAAAAAAGCCTTAACCTTCCAAAACATCAGGTGATAAAACAGGTGAAAATACCTCCCTCAGAGGGTCACAGTCCAATGGCATGACCCGTGTGAATCAGTTTGGTTCTGTGATACCTGCAAGCCTCCATCAATGACAGTACTGCTTTTGAACTGGTATTTTTGTCGGTGACCATAAAAACTTCAGTGCTTGAGCTGGAGTTAAGGCTCAGTGGTAAGAGTACTCACCTCCCATGTGAAAGGCACTGCATTCAATCCTCAGCACCACATCAAAGTAATAAAGGTATTGTGTCCATCTACAACTAAAAAAATAAGAAAAGAGTTTTTTTTTTTAATTAATATTTTTTTTTAGTTGTAGTTGGGCACAATACCTTCATTTTATTTTATTTAGAGAGAGAAAAAATTTTTTAATATTTATTTTTTAGTTTTCGGTGGACACAATATCTTTATTTTATGTTTATGAGGTGCTGAGGATCAAACCCAGCGTCCCGTGCATGCCAGGCAAGCGCGCTACCGCTTGAGCCACAACCCCAGCCCCCTTCATTTTATTTATTTATTTTTATGTGGTGCTGAGATCGAACCCAGGACCTCACACGTTCTAGGTGAGCACTCTACCACTGAGCTACAATCCTAGCCCCGAGAGTTTTTTAAATTAATAAAAAGAAAGAAAGAAACTTCAGTGCTTGGACAACTGTGTAGGTGACATGGAGTAAGTTAAGTCATTGGGAGATGTGGCTGAAATGGGCTCAGATTGATTGATTGCTCCAGGACTTCTCTCTTCCAATACTGAAGTCAGCCCAGCCGTAGGGAGCAGAGTAGCCCAGGGTCATGAGGGAATGAAGTTGGTCTTTAAAAACAACAGCAAAACTCAACAAGGAAATTTTTCTTTCCTTTGAAATGTCTTTGGATTAAGAATAGAAATTTTTAATCATTTCAGTTTTATCTACCACTGCTTCATAGAAACACCAGTACTTAAGCAGAACTATTTTAAGACTAAAATGGTATAATAGTGTGTTAAGAATTGTAATGCAAAAATAAATTAATTAATTAAAAAAAGAATATAAATTTTAAAAAAGACTAAAATGTATAGTTATTTTGTTTTATAGATTGGCATCAACCCAGGACTAATGGCTGCTTACAAAGGGCATCATTATCCTGGACCTGGGAACCATTTTTGTAAGTAGCTACTTTTTTTATTAATTTACTTTAAAATTAGGTATCTTTATCAATAGGAGTATTTTTCTTTTTTAAAAAATGTGCTTAAAAAGAAAGAATATGAGTAAATATTCATTCATATTTCATGTTTTCTCTGTGTGTGTATTTGAAAATCAAAGGTCTGAAATGCTGTCACTGTTAACACTTTGATGTTAATGGAGAGTGGGAGGGCATGAAAAAGAGTGTGTGTGTGTGTGTGTGTGTGTGTGTGTACAGTGGTAGGGGTTGAACCCAGCAGCTGTGCCCTACCACCGACCTGCATTCCTAGCTAATACTTTCTCTTTTTTTAGATAGTGAGTTTTCCTATTTTTTGTTGTTGTTGTGTTGTTGTTGTTATGGATGGACACATGCCTTTATTTTATTTATTTATATGGTGCTGAGGATTAAACCCAGTACCCACGCATGTGAGGCAAATGCTTCACCACTGAGCCACAACCTCTGCTCCTTCCACTGAGCCACATCCCCAGCCCTTTTTTATATTTTATTTAGAGACAGGGTCTCATTGAGTTGTTTAGTGCCTTGCTTTTGCTGAGGATGACTTTGAACTTTCGATCCTCCTGTCTCAGCTGCCCAAGCTGCTGGGGTTACAGGGCACCTGGCCCTTCCTATCCTGTTTTTTTAGTTGTAATACCTTTATTTTACTTATTTATTTTTATGTGGTGCTGAGGATCGAACCCAGTGCCTCGCCCGTGCTAGGCAAGTGCTCTACACCGAGCCATAACCCCAGCTCCCTTTCCTATTCTTTATAAAGTAATTTTTTTTTAAGTATTATCTACAGTAACAATAGGCCATCTTTGTGGCAGACAAAATATGGACTTTCCCAGATTTTTGTTGATGTTATTTCCTTGGAGAGAGAAAATCCATTGATTGTTAGAAATCAAGTTGTTATGAAATGCTACGCTTGGAGACATTCTCCAGATACTTTGCATGTATTACAAAATAGTCATAAAGACACTCATACTTACAGAGCTTTAAAACCAAGGTTTTTTGTTTGTTTGTTTGTTTGTTTGTTTGTTTTGTGTGTGTGTGTGTGACATGCTAGGGATTGAACCCAGGGCTTTTTGCATTCGAGGCAAGCAGTACTCTATCAGCTGAGCTGTATCCCCAGCCCTAAAACCAAGTTAACTCCTATATTGCTCTAAATTGGCTTTATATGTGAATAATCTCCTTTTTAGAATAATAAATACAGTGGGTGCTGAGAAAATACCAGTTGATTATCTGACTAATATTAAAAACATTATGGCAAATGATAATAATGTCTTCATGGAAATGATAAACATATTATCTCCATTATTTAAAAAAAAAAATTCTGGGGCTGGAGATGTAGTTCAGTGAGAGAGCAGTTGCCTAGAATGTGCAAAGTTCTGGGTTCAATTCCTAGTACTGCCCCCCAAAAAAATCTTTCTAAGAAAGTTCGACTTTCTTAGAAATTTTCTCCACTATCAAGGTATTTGAGTGCTTTTAGTCTCTTTGTGAATGTTTTATCCGTGAATTATTACAGAGGCTGGTAGTGATATCAACAGTTATTGGAAAAGAAAATAGAAAAAAGAAAGTTTCCTATGTTATGTAGCTATGTATTCTTGGACTGGCATTTACTTACCTCAGCCCCTGTGAGAAGGAGATAATGGCATCTTATAAGAATTAGGAAGACTGAGATCATGTAAAGGAATTAGGATAGTGTCCATCTTGTAGTAATTTCTCAATGCTTTTAAAAATATCCTAAATCTATCTTTCTTTCTTTCTTGATTTCTAGAATGTAGACTAATACATCAATTCTTTGGACAAAAGCTTTTAGCTCACAGAAATAAACCAAAGCCTCTTTTCACAGGGAAGTGTCTGTTTATGTCAGGGCTGAGTGAGGTGCAGCTCAATCACATGGATGATCACACTTTACCAGGGAAGTATGGTATTGGATTTACCAACATGGTAGAACGGACGACGCCGGGCAGTAAGGATCTTTCCAGGTAATTACATAACATTTATTTTATGGGTGGGAACCTTGACCTCACATAATTCAGGGACATCATATGGATCTAGTTCAAGCTGAGTCCAACAAGTATGTGATGTGATCTTTTGTTGAAAGCTGACTAAGGTTGGCATCTTTTAAATATTGCTATATTTATGTCTTTTACTACTTTTTAATTCAATTTTAGTAAAGAATTTCGTGAAGGAGGACGTATTCTAGTACAGAAATTACAGAAATATCAGCCACGAATAGCGGTGTTTAATGGAAAATGTAAGATTTACTTTTAAATTTTATCTTTTTTCTGTGCTAACATTATGGACAATGTAAATATGTTTGTATTTTATTTTAGGTATTTATGAAATTTTTAGTAAAGAAGTTTTTGGAGTAAAGGTTAAGAACTTGGAATTTGGGCTTCAACCCCATAAGATCCCAGATACAGAAACTGTAAGTCCTTAAAATTTGCATTTGTAGATCAGCTAAAGGTGAATTTTTTTCTAACTAGTTTCCCTTTTTTATTTGTCTTTTGCATTGTAATTTATGTTATAAGAAAAAGCCACCCTGTATTTTGTTGAGTAATAACTACATATCAGTTTAATAGTTACAAAGTAATTCCATTACCTTGGAGTTACATTAGAAAGAGAAACATTCATCAGCTAAACATCTCAGTGATTGTTATTTGGCTAAAATAGTGAGAGGTATTGGCTTACATACTACATTCAGAACATATTTAATGGCATTTACTTATCAAATTCAAATGGTTTAGCTCTTATACTGGATTTGAAATAAACATGTAAATAAAACACCATCCTGATTAGTGAAAGTAATTACTCCATTTATATATCTTATTCCAACTTCATTTTAGAAACTTGTAAATAGTATAGTCCAGACTACATCTAGGCAATGTAACACTTTGTGGAGGTAGCAGGCATTGAACTCAGGGCACTTGACCACTGAGTCACATCCCCAGCCCTATTTTGTATTTTATTTAGAAACAGCATGTCACTGAGTTGCTTAGTGCCTCACTGTGGCTGAGGCTGGCTTTGAACTCTCGATCCTCCTACCTCGGTCTCCTGAGCCACTGGGATTATAGGCGTGTCCCATCATGCCCAGCTCATGCTGTTCCAGACCTTTGGTTCCAAATTTGTTTCTTAAATGTAGTTTTATTTACAACTTTCAAAAAACAGCCCAAGACATAGACCTACACATTGTATATATAATATTTTAAATAGTGGAGAAGCTGGTGTACTGCCAGGTTTTGGTGGAGAACTTTGAATAAAGTTTCTGCCACCTACATATTTGAACTTCTTTTTAAATTTCTTCTGTTTTCAACTTTTAAAGTATGATTGATGAGTTAGGTTTGTAGCCTTGGTTTTTATTTAAATGGAGGCCCCCATTTATCTACTTGTAAAATTGTAAAAGCAAGTACACTGTGGTATGCACATGTATGGTACCACATAGTGTTCATTAAATGCCAGATGAGGCTCAGGTACATGTCTTGGATGTATGTAATCACAGAAGTGCAATAAATAAGTGAACTTGATTTGTATATTCATTAGTAGTTTTAGCTCTTTTAATAAGCTGTGAGATCATTTAGCTTTTAAAATTGATTCCTTATTATTAAATACTAAGTTACTGATGTTGGTAGTGATTCTCTCTTTTTTTTTTTTTTTTTTTTTTTTTTTTTTTAATGTAGTACATGATATGGAGGCCAATTTAAAACATGCAACAAGCTGGGTGTGGTGGCGCATGCCTGTAATCCCAGCAGCTTGGGAGGCTAAGATCACAAGTTCAAAGCCAGCCTCAGCAAAAGCAAGGCTCTAAGCAACTCAGTGAGACCTTGTCTCTAAATAAAATACAAAATAGGACTGGGAATGGGGCTCAGTGGTCAAGTCCCCCTGAGCTCAATCCCTAGTACAAAAAAAAAAAAATGTGCAACAAATATTCATAATCCATCAGCCCTTCTCTCTATATGTACATATGAGAAAGGGAAAGAATTATGCTCTTTAAAGGATGGCTTGTCACCACCAACAAAAATGATAAATACAAATGTCTTTTTCTAGCCATTCCACTTCTAGAAATTTATCCAACAGGTACATCCCTATACATATTTCAAATTAAATTAGTACAAGGTTTTCCACCATAATAGTAAAAGAGTAGAAAGAGCCTTACGTCCACAGTTGGGCCCTGATTAAATCAGTTATGAAAGTACTACTGGTGGCTATGAGAAACAAAGGGATATTCCATATGTGTTATCACATATGGAATCTGTGATCTGCTGTTGAGTGAGAAGAGCAAGGTGCAGGAGGGGAGGCAAGAGTGTGTTATCATTTGTATGTTTATTAAAAAGGATGAGGGAGACAAGTATGTAGACACCTTTGATTGTAGATTTGTGGACACCTGTGGAACTGGCAATATTGATTGCCTTTATCAGAGGGAATTAGGTAGATAGCAACTTGATTTGGGAAGGAAGACTTCATATACTGCTGTGCCTTTTTGTCCCTTTAGAATTGTGAACCATATATTTGCTAATAAAAGTAAAAGATTGTTAGTTGATAGGTGAGCATGGAGGGGGAGCATCATTATATTTTGTCTATTGTCAACTATTATTGATTTTACATGTATTTTTGTGTAGCTAAGAATCAAGTTATTATAACCCAATAAAGATAAATTTTTAAATCTCAGTATGAGTAGATTCAACAGAATTGTAGGATTTCTGAAACCTAAAATTCTATGATTCCAGCTCTGCTATGTTATGCCATCGTCCAGTGCAAGGTGTGCTCAGTTTCCTCGAGCCCAGGACAAAGTCCATTACTATATTAAGCTGAAGGACTTAAGAGACCAGTTGAAAGGCATTGAACGGAACACAGACGTTCAGGAGGTGCAGTACACATTTGACCTACAGCTTGCCCAAGGTATAGTACTGTTTTCACTCCTTTCATTCATTTCATGTGTATGCACATTACAGAAGGTGTATTGTGGATTTAAAAGCAGACAAAACAAAGATAGTTTATCACAGCCAGAGTGCCCTGATAATGGATACTAGTCTCTGTTAAAATCTCCTTTTACCAAGGTTTTCCATCTACTCTGGATACTCCCAGACATTGAAACACTGTACCCAAAATTAAGTGTAATAGGTTTTTGCAGTTCTTAACAAGTTCATTTAGTATATGCTATAAAGAGTATAAAGATTATAGCAAATGATATATCTCAGCTTACGTGAACACTCAAGAAAAAGAATTGTTCATGATTTCAGAATAAAACTGTTTTCAGAATTGTACTGAAGCAGTTCTAAATCCTGTTTTACCTTCCTCACAGAGGATGCAAAGAAGATGGCAGTTAAGGAAGAAAAATATGACCCAGGCTATGAAGCAGCGTATGGAGGTGCTTACGCTGAGCATCTGGGCAACAGTGAGCCATGCAGCTTCTCTGAGGACAGGCTAAGTATGTCCCCCCCACCCACTATGTGCTCCTTTCAAAGACTTGGTTTTATCAGGATCCAGGATAGATAGAGTTAATAGAGTGGAGAGTAAATTATTGAAGATTAGGAATGGGGCTATAAAATTTTATTAAATAGTGACCAATAATTCAAGTTTAGTATTATCTGATATTTAACTACGCAAACATTTTTATAGCTCATTTTCTTAAGTTATGAACTCTAAGCCAACCTAGTTACATTTTCCTTCTTTAACAAATGAGGGGGGAAATGAGGATTTATCAGCCCTGTACTTGACAGTTAAACAAGAAACTTAAAATTATATTCAGGAAGCTTGATTAATGTTTTAATAATAAATCTACATTATACTATTAAGGTTTTTTTATTTGTTCACTTAAAACTTATATATGAAATAAACTAACATTCTCTCCTTCTTCTAGCAGCTGACAGTGCGGAGTTAAGAGGAGAATCAGCTTTCAGTGACATTCCAAATGGGCAGTGGATGACCCAGTCGTTTACAGACCAGATTCCTTCCTTTAATAATCACTGTGGAACGCTGGAGCAGGGGGAAGGGAACCCTGCTTAAGAGTGGTGATTCTGGGCTCTGCCTACATGCTGCAGTTTAATGCAGTTGTCAAGAAGTCAAACCTTGGTTTGCTAGCCGAGGTATTTTCTCAGTACTTTACTTTAGTGTGTAATTATAGTACAGAACAGTTGTGTGGTAGAATCAACTGTATGAACCTAAGTAGTTTGGAAAAAAGTAGGGGTTTTGTATGAGTTTTTGTATGTGAATTAACCATCATTGCAGCTTTTTATATACTTTATTTCATTTATGAAGAAATCAGTTTTCTTCTAGAAGTTGCTTTTGATCTGCAATTTTAAAATGCAACTGTCAAATATGTGTATTTGATTCTTAACTGTGCAAGACCTTGGCATGCCATTCTCCCTTGATGCCTAAGAAGGGCATCCTAATAATGAGTTACCACTGGTACAGAGGCAGCTGCATTGCTTTTCACACAGGAAGCTAGTGCTCAGGGGAGCCTTATTTGCTGGATTTTGGTGTAACAAAGGCTGAACTTGGGGCTCCCCAAGTTGTGTGCACACTCAGACCTCGTTCCCTCGCCAATGGTGAGTGTGTGGGAAAGTTGCTTTGTGGGAGAACAGCATGACCACACAGTAGCAGGGCTGACCTGGCCTGACCTGACAGGCATTGAGCCCTGCCTTTGGCCCCCACAACTCCTGTGTTTATCTCCTGGTGGGAAGACCTGTTCTGCTGAGCTGGGAGGTTCCAGAGAATGTAGTAGGCCTTTTATATTTTGTCATTCATCTACATTTTACTTGAGAGACAGAAATTTGATAGGGCAGGAACTAAATTTTTCTGTCAGTATTTATGACCTTTCTAATTTTATCCTCCTTGGTTTTAAGGGTATAACATAGAAATGTTATAAGAAATGAAGTTTCAGGCTGAGCAACAGGATGCTAGAGGTGTTGGATAACCCTGTTTAAACTGGTGCTTTGTGTACATGAGATGTACTAAAATAAATAATATAAAATTTTTCTTGCTAGGTAACTCTAATAAGCCAATAATTAAAAAAAAAAAATCTGTGCATCATTGTTTATTACCAGGACTAAGTGAACCTCCTGGAAAGAATGGTTTGAATTAAGTCCCTTTGTGATTTTCCAATGCATTTTTCATGGTGCTACAAGTAGTCCAGACTCTTGGGTCTGGTGAGTGTTGAGGCTGGGTATTCACTCCTAATCACTCTTGAATATTCAGATTTTATACGTACCCAGGGAGCATGCTGTTTTTGCAATATTTTAAATATCTTTGAGGGTTTTTTGTTACCCCCAGGATGTTATATAGCCTGTTCTTCTATTTATAATAAGAGAAACAGATTCTTGTTGTGAGTCTTAACATGCTTTTAAGCTGTGGCAATGATGTATTTTATTTTTTCTTAAGTCTAGGTCAAGCTGTGTGGAAGTCATTCATGTTATTTAAATGATGTACTGTACTGCTGTTTACATGGACATTTTGTGCGGGTGCTTTGAAGTGCCTTGCATCAGGGATTAGGAGCAACTGAATTATTTTTTCATGGGACTATGTATAGCATGTAACCAGGTCATAACTATTGTAGCTTTACAATAGAGTTCCTTATTTGAGTGGAGAAAATACCCTTTAAATTATGACAGACTAGTAGAGAATGGGTTTGAGGATTTTCCAAGTAAACAATCATGTTTTTCATTAAACTTTACTGATGAGTAGTAAATGTTGATATATCCTGTACCTGACAGTATGAGACTTTTTCATTAAATAAGATTGAAAGATTTTTAAATTCATTTGAAAGTGATGGTTTTTACAATAAATAATACTAAGAATGGTTATTCTTGTTACAAGCCTTTTCTTTTTTTTTTTTTTTAATTTTTAATATTTATTTCTTAGTTCTCGGCAGACACAACATCTTTGTTGGTATGTGGTGCTGAGGATCGAACCCGGGCCGCACGCATGCCAGGCGAGCGCGCTACCGCTGAGCCACATCCCCAGCCCACAAGCCTTTTCTGAAGCAAGATTTAATGGTATTCTTTCCCCCTTTAAACCTGAGATCAGTTTATCTTCTATTATAATTAACACATAGAATAATATATGTGAGGAACATCATAAAAATCTGTGAATATTTTATTTAACAGCCATTTTAAATGTAATTGTTTTATAAAAGATAAGATTAGCACTCTATTAAAAAAATACCTGCATGTGAAAAATACATTTAGAAATTATTTTAATTTGTTGATATAATTGTCATTTAGTGGTAAGCAAATTGCTGATACTTACATGGGTTTCTTTCCAGCATAATCTGGCCTTCTATAATTCCCACTTAGAGAAGACAGTCAGTGCCACTGTAGTCTAAGATACAATTTGCACACAGTAGTTTTTGTTTCTTATGTTGTGGATCATACATAACAAACATATGTTCATAAAGAACAACAGAGTTATAGTAGGCTACCAAGGGATATCCACATTGTTACACGGGGAGTATTTTGAATATTAGGTTACATCAGCTATTGTGATTGAGTTTAAATATCCCTGCAGGGTCAGGAACAAACCAGCTTTCCCATAAGTCATTGTGAACACTGGGGAAGTCCCAGGGTTTATGTCTTCCATTCCAATGGAGTAATTTAGCTTCCTGCAGAAAATGCTCTGAATATCTGGCATCTGGATTCCAGCCTTTATTGTTTTTAGAGGAAAATGATAGGCTTGTTAGAGAATAATATTTTTACATTAAAATTGATTACAAGTTCATGATATTATGCAATGAAGATAACTTAATATTGCCATTGCTCAGAATATTTTTTTAATACTTCCTCTTGAAGCATAATAAGATCATGCGAATATAATGTTTTAAAATATCCTATGTGGGGCTGGATGCAGTGGTGCACACCTGTAATCCCAACAAGTTGGGAGGCTGAGGCAGGAAGAGTGCAAGTTTGAGGCCTTCTCAAAATAAAAAATAAAATGGGCTAGAGATGTAGCTCAGTGGTAAAGCATCCCAGGTTCAATCTCTAGTAACAAAACAAAATAAAAATTTCTCTGTGATGTTAAAATTTCTTTCCCATGAAAGGAATTCAGTTTGTTTTTTAATAAAATGAAAATCCATTGAGTAGAGAGAGTAGCCAATGATTCTGGTTTATGATGTTAACAACAAAGCCTGGCTTATATTATTTGTAAACTTAGGTGTGATGGCAGCTGCAGGAGACGAGCTAGAGTCTTAAGACTTGGTTTAGATCCAAACTTATTTTTACCCATACTGTTAGCATTGCCTTCTGCACCCACAGCCCCAGAAAACCAGATCCTTTTTCAGATGATCACTGTGTAGATTGACTTTGCCAACCCTGCCTGATTCCAGAATCTTACCAAGAAAAGAGACTTCTTTTCCTTGGGAAGATTAAGTCTCTGCCTACTTATGAATAAGTTGCATCTTCTGCAAAATGCAATTCATAGTCTCTATTCAGAAATCACAACTTTATGTATTGAAGCTCTGCATAGCTGATAGATCTATTTGAGGACATTTTTCTGCACATGGAAATATGCATGTTTGACCTGTGAACCCAGCATTATTATAAATGACATCAAATGGGTCGCTGGTTCCCTTAACTCCCCTGCATTACTCTCATGTATCTGCATATGCTCAGGAAAGTCAGAGAGGATTGAGACAGGGTCTTGCTAAGTTGCTGAGGCTGGTGATCCTTAGCCTCCAAAGTAGCTGGGATTACAGGTGTGGACGACTGCACCTGGTTTTACAATGTTTTTCTAAAATACTCACCCAGATGTCTTATGTGCCACAAAGGGTTGATTGTGGAGTATTTCCCGTGAAACACAATCAACATTGGTGAGGTAGCCACTCCTCCTCCCAGGGAGCTGCTGTAGAGATTTTCCCTAAGAAATGGGATACAAGGGAACATTTGGCTCCTTCTCTGTTTTAAAACTTAATAATAAAAAGTTGTAAATTATAAAAGTCAACCTTAGAAAGCAGTGTTAGCTTTATAAAATAATCCTAAAAACAAGTCCTGTAAGGAGGAGAAACCAAAATAAGATTTGTCAGTGGATAAGATTCAAGTCATGTTCCTAAACTTATTAGGAAAATGTATGAGGGACTCCTTTCTCCACAGGATTGGATTCTTCTAATTTATATCATTTGAGGAAAGAGTTTTATCTCTGCCCTTTTCTTTGTCAACAGTGCCTCTGTAAGAAATCTGCCTTACCATGCCCATGAAATACTTCTAACCCCTGAGCATGCATAGAAAATTAACTTGACTCATTCTCCACGGGCACAGGAAGGGTGGTGGGCAGGGTGGCACATACTCCACATTTTTTTGCATCCACTTCTCCAGCTGCTTGGTGATTCGCTGGTGCTTCCACTCTGTCATGTTGGCAACGATCACGCCAGGATTGAAAGAGCAGGTGCTAGGGCTGATGCCAAGGTCCTTGATGGTCTTCTTCCGATAGTCCAGGTAGCCCATGTATGTATTCTACAGAGGAACAGAACACGAATGCTTTTGACCAAGTAATCTTGTTTCTAGAAAGCAAAGCCATTATACGTTGTCTCCTGGTGTCCTCCAGTGTTACTGACCATGTCTGACTTTCCCTGGCTGGTTTCCCTTCATTTTCTAACCTCTGATTGCTGGTTGCCCCAAGCCACAGTCCCAGCCCCTGTACCGTTCCCTCCCGACTCCATAGACAAGCCCCATCCAGTGTGTCCCTGAATACCACCTGCCTGACAGCCCTGACTTACCTCTGGCCTCCCAACTTCCACAGTGGACAGCTCAAGGTTACCTTTGGGATGTTTAGTGAGGGATCCCAATCCTATCCCAAACCTGCCTCTCAGGATAAAAGTGGCACCTTTATCCTTCCAGTCACTGGAGCACATACTTCTACTTAGATCACCCCCAACTCCTGATTATCTTCTCATCCAAATCTATCAGCAAACTATTGGTCCCATCAAAATATATCCAGAAGCCGCCCCCTTCTCATGTTGCTACCTTCCCATTCCTGGCCATGATTATTCTTCACTGGATTTCTCTAAGTTCCTCCTAATCAGTGTCCCCACTTTCACCCTGTTAATCCTTCTCACTTATCTCAAAGCCTCTGCAGTGGCTTCCTGTCTCAGAGGAACAGTCAGAGCTGGGGGGGTGTGTAGCTCAGAGGTAGAGCACTTGCCTAGCATGTGTGAGGCCCTGAGTTTGATCCCCAGTACCCTCCCCCACACACACAGCCAGAGTTTCTCATGTGGCCTGCTACATCCTACACCATCTGGCCTTGGTTACCTCTCCAACTTGTGACTTCTGTCACACTGACCACCTTTAATACAGCAGATACACCTTTGCCTCAGGACATTTGCATGTGCTGCTGTTCCTGGAAGGTTTTTCCCCCCGCAAATAACCACATAGATACCTCTCTCAAGTCAGATGTAAGTTCAAACGATACCATCTCAGTGGAGCCTTCCCTGATCACACAATTTATTTATTTATTTATTTATTTAAATGTTAATGTCATTTCTTTATTATTTGTGGTGCTGGAGATTGAACCCATGGCCTTGTGCCCATGAGGCAAGCACTCTACTAACTGAGCTATGACCCAGCCCTAATGCCATTTCATTTTTTTTTTTAAAGAGAGGGAGAATTTTAGTATTTATTTTTTAGTTATTGGCGGACACAACATCTTTGTATGAGGTGCTGAGGATCGAACCCAGGCCGCACGCATGCCAGACGAGCACACTACCCCTTGAGCCACATCCCCAGCCCCTGATCACACAATTTAAAACCACCCCACCTCTACCCTGATCCTTTGTGAAACATTTCACTTGTTGTCGGTCTCCTCCCACGTGAGTGAAAGCTACACAAAGGCAGGCTAGTTTGTTTATTGTGTCACCAGGACATAAAACAGTGTCAAGACAGTTCACAAGCACCCAATAAGTTGCTGAGTGAATGGAGTAGGAGACAGCACCCATTCTTTCACCCAGGGACTCCCATAATCGAGCCCAAGGTGCTCTTTCACAGGAGTTGTGGAGATACCTAAGCACTTCTACAGGCAGGCACTGCTCTGAGAACTTTATTCACATTACCCCAACCGCACAGAATGATTTTACATTATTCACTCATTTTTTCCTCTCAACAGCTCTACACAGGAAGTACTACTGTTTCCTCTCCTTAACCAATGGGAGGAGCAATGAGCCACGTGTGGTGCCCCAGTCAGAAGCTGCCAAGTGACAGAATCAAGATTCTGACAAAGCTGGGGCTTAAAGGTCACACACAAAATTATTTGCTAGAATTCTTTTTGAAAAACAGCATTCAGCTCTCCACAACACCTCGCATTTCAAAACCCTGTTGTTGTTGCTTTAGCATTATGTATAGGTTCAGACTTCTTGATTTCAACCCGTAAGGAGGCCATTACCCTCAACAAAATCAATAGTCTCCTCTACTGGAAGGAAGGAAGCAAAAGGCAAACTCCCAAAACAGAACCAAAGTTGCAGCAAGGCTCCTTCACCAGAGACGCCGCCTCTCACAGAGCAAAAGCATCTCCACAGCTGTCCTTGCTGTGCACGTACTGCATGCTGGACAGTGGACATCACATTATTTCATCACAACTCACAAAAACACAACAAAATAGTTGATCAGTGGCGTGTAAGAAAGCGGGACTTGGCCGAGTTCAAGTAACTCGTTTGGAGTTGGTGAAGGTGGACCTGGAACTTGGATCCATGGGACAGAACCTGCGTCCTGGAGTCCTAACTGGCTGTCAGGTGTTTCATGATGAAGGTTCCAGTCAGAGGGGAGGAGAGAGGGCCAGAGCAGAAGGGGAAAGGCAGGACTTGCAATACAGGGTGCTCACCTGCAGCCCCACAAGTCTGTCGATGTCCTGAGCAGAGGGCAAGTCACAGTCATCTGAGAAAGCTGCTGCGTGGCCCAGGGCCAAGGTGGTATCGTACAGTTCTTGGATGTCACCTGGATGTGGAAATGCCAGCAAGTAAAGCATTATAGCACGTGTCTAAGGGCTGCAAAGAGAACTTAAACAGTTCCTGAATATGCCATGGGGAAGAGTGCAGGATCCCAGATTCCAAGTGCCTTCACTATTTGCTTAATAAGAATAATGCTTATTTAGAAAGCCACTTGATAAGTTTGGATTGGCATTGGTCAAGTCTCTTTCTGTATACAGTTACCACCCCAATGCTTATCCTACCTGACTGAGGGCACACGCTTGTAATCCCAATGTTTGGGAAGGTTGAGGCAGGAGGATCACAAGTTCAAAGCCAACCTCAAGAACTTAGCAAGGACCTTAACTTTGGAAGACCCCATCTCAAAATAAAAAGGCGGGGGATAAACACCCCTGGATTCAATCACCAGTACCCCCCCCAAAAAAAGTGTGTGTGTGTGTGTATACATATATATGTGTGTGTGTGTGTGTACACACACACACACACAAACAGGATAAGAGATATAGATCTACATAACTCTTATTATATATTTATCTTATCCTGTTTGTATGTTTAAGGAACAGAGCACAACATTCAACCCCCACTTAGTTACTTCCTAAGAACGTCATCAGTGAGACTTTTTTTTCTGTGCATTTTAGGGAAGCAGAGACAGGAAAGGCCAACAAGGTATTTACCACAGACTTAATAATCAGAGTGGCAAGATGTCAACACTGCTGTCCTCACAACTTTAATGCACATGCAAAATCAAGAGGGTAACTAGCTACATGGAGAAGGAAGAGAGTCGTTCTACTTATCGGCGGCTCCTCTCAAGTGTTCTGGGCAGCCAGTGAGCACACCTTGTACAATCACATCATCGTCTAAGTAGATGACCTTCTCGTGTTGGTGGATGAGCAGAGGGAGATAAAATCGCACAAAGTTCAGCTGTTGAAACAAGAGAAACAATAGTGAGGAAGAGGCTCGCAGCTCGTGTCTTCTGGGGCACTGGAGAGTTGGCTTCGACCGTGGCCTTGGTTAGCTCTACATCTGGAGCAGAAAAGAAACAGGCAACTAGGACACCTCACTGGGTCGTCCCACTCTCTGAATTGGGCTCCAGGGTTGAAGCCAGAGCTGGCAGACCAGACTCTCCTAGATCCAAACCCCTGTCGCCAAGGCCATTGCCACTTTCTCTGAACTGCTGTAATGGAAGTCACTAAGGATCCCTAGTCAATCTTCCAGGGCACAAATTACCTGCCTTCCTCTACATTCAGTCATTTTGATAACTCTCAACTAAATCGGCCTTACAGACACACATGCACAGGTATCATTCCATCAGCAAGCTCAACCCTTTAGTCTTTTCTTTATTTTTTTTATTTTTTATAGTTGTAGATGGACAGAATGCCTTTATTTTATTTTTTTATTTTTATGTGGTGCTAAGGATCCAACCCAGTGCCTCATGCATGCTAGGCAAGCGCTCTAACTCTGAGCTACAGCCCCAGCCCAACCTTTTAGACTTTGGTCCAGGAAAAAAATGTTAAAGAAGGCTGGGTTGGTGGGAGTTTAAAAGCTTCACTAGTGACAGCACCAGTAATCATCCCAACTCAGCTCACACTCCAACAGTAACGATGTGGAACTGGGGACAGATCCTACTGTGGACATAGAACCTAGTAGCAGAACTTAGTAAATTTGCAGGGATGAACTTAAGTAACAATCACATGTAGAAGGGGGTGGCAGTGTTGTACAACTGCCATCAAAACCCCCCACTTCATGCAGGAGAGAGCCTTTTATAAGCACTCTTGAATGAAAATTTATTATTAATTAACTTTATTAATTTCCAGCACTATGGAAAATGCTGGTGTCTCCTGAAAATATGATCTTAGCTGATCCTTAACTGTGGGATAACCCGGATCTAAATGTCATGCAGAAGCACAGTTCCTATACAGCCGATGGCTGGGGAGAATTTTCCTGGCCTTATTGCTCCCCGCCTCCCCCCACCTGCAGCTCTTACCCCACAGACATACTCACACACAAAAATGCAGCTGACATTGTTTTAATGCCTCATTTCTCTTCATTAGCTTCATTATGTTTATATAGTAATTCTTAAATCCTTCCTGGAGCAGGTGATTTATGAACTATAAATAGGCAGCATTTAGTGGAGCTCTAACACAGGGAGGCCCTGAAACTATCCCGTGTGTATCTCAGTGACTACAGCTCTGGATTGAACAAAGCTCTCACCCAGGACTGTCCCCAGTACGCGCGATTCCTACTCACAGGCTGGAGCAACTCAGGCCTCGATGAGTCTGGTCTGATCTTCCCCTTGAGGACCACAGGGTTGAATTCCACGATTTTAAAGTTTATTTCTCTCAGTTTAGAATGTTCAATCCATTTTCTAAAGAAACAACAAAAACCCTCTAGCACACATTTCAAATCTTTCCTCAATATGCCTATTGCCTCCTAAGAAAGTTTAAACTGTGTATAAACTGAATGAAGTTTAGTTTAGAAAGCCTTTGGATTTTTTTCCCATCTGGTCTGGCTTCACATCTTTTCTTTCCTTTCTTTTTTTTTTTTCTTTTCAATTACATAACTTTCTGCAAAGGAAATGAAACAAAATAGTAATAACCAATATCTCCCCTGAGGCAAATTTTCAGGAACCTGAAAGAATAGAAATATTCATTCTTCCTCATGAAGTGTCATCTGCAGTTGCCAGAACTATCTTTACCCAAAGTGTTAACTGTTCCAAGATGGTATGAAGTAGGACAATCTGAACCTTCAGCTTTGACTGAAGTCAACGACACAGGGTCTTGCTGTGTTGCCCAGGCTTGTCTTGAACCCCTGGACTCAAGTGATGCTCCTGCCTCAGTCTCCTGAGCAGCTTGGGCCACAGGTGCACAGGTGTACACCACCATGTCCAGGGTGATCAAGTAATTTTGGGGTTTTGTTTTTGTTTTGCAATACCAGGGATTGAACCAAGGGCACTTTGCCACTGAGCTACAGCCCATTTTATTTCATGACAGGGTCTCACAAAATTGCTGAGACTAGTCTCAAACTTGTGATCCTCCTACCTCAATCTCTGGAATCCCTGGGATTACAGGCATGCACTACTGCATCTGGCTTGCCTCAGGTTTTTGTGGGGTTTATTTGGCACCAGGGGTTGAATCTAGGGGTGCTTAACTAGTGAGCCACAACCCCAGTCCCTTTTTGTATTTTATTTAAAGACAGGGTCTCACTGAGTTGCTCAGGGCCTCTTTAAGTTGCTGAGGCTGGTTTTTGAACTTGAGATCCTCCTGCTTCAGCCTCCAGAGCCACTGGTAATACAAATGTGCATCACTGCACCTGGCCCATCATTTTTATCCTACGGTTTGACTCCAAGGATGATATGAATTTACCTTTATCAATGACTCTCAGTCTTCTCCATCTGCCCCCCTTCTTGTCCCCCTCCTCTCCTCACTCTATCCCCTTGCATTTTCTCAATCTTATAGAATTTCTGTCTTTTATTCAATTCATGGTGAGGTTCTTTTGTAGAAATAATCTCCATAGAAAACTTTTCGGAATGAAAGTCACATAGGACAGCATTTGTTCTTGGTTTAAAATTGACAAGAGCCAGGCATGGGGCTGGGGATGTGGCTCAAGTGGTAGTGCGCTCGCCTGGCATGCGTGCAGCCTGGGTTCAATCCTCAGCACCACATACCAACAAAGATGTTGTGCCCGCCGAAAACTAAAAAAAAAATATATATATATATTAAAAAATTCTCTCTCTCTCTCTCTCTCTCTCTCTCTCTCTCTCTCAAATAAAATAAAATAAAATAAAATAAAAAGAGCCAGGCATGGTGGTACACACCTGTAATTCTGGCTACTCAGGAGGCTAAGGCAAGAGGATCACAAGTTTGAGGCCAGCCTCAGCAATTAAGCAAGACCCTCAGCAACTTGGTGAGACCCTGGCTCAAAATAAAAACTAAGAAGTGCTAGGGAGGTAGCTGAGTGGTATCGTGCCCCTCAGTTCAATCCCCAGTACTGCAAAAATAAGTAAACAGAAAAATAAATATTTTTTAAATAAAAATTGATCAGCAAATTAAACTTGAACAAAATTTAGATATGCAAAATGTGAACCATAAAAATCAGTCCTGTCCATAAGAAAAAGATAAACAACACAACAGAAAAATAGGCAAGATAGTTGGAATGAACTTCCAAATGGCTGAGAAATGTGTGAGGAAACTACTTAACCACTTTCCTTATTTCTCAACCAGGTATAAGGGGACATCAGATTAAACCATAGTGAGATGCCACTTGATGACCAAGTAGCAGAGTTAAGGTGGATTCCACCAGTTCTTTTGTGTGTGTGTGTGTGTGTGTGTGTGTGTGTGTGTGGGTGGTGCTGGGGATTGAACCCAGGGTCTTATGCATGTGAGGCAAGCACTGTACCAACTGAGCTATATCCCCAGCCCGGATTCCACCAGTTCTAACTCCAATTTATTTTTAGTAGGGTAAAGGATAAGAAAAAAAATCAGTTCAAAATTATGTAAAATTATAAAAAGTATGTAAGTTTGTAGTTCAAAAATTATAAGGCTGGAGATGTGAATTAGTGGTAGAGGTATGTTTAGCATGCATGAGGGTTCAATCCTCAGCCCCTCAAAATATATATATACACTCACACATAAAATACACCATACCCACATATACACATGCACACATACATGTGCACGCACACACGTGCGCACACATGTGTGTATGTGTGTATATATATATACACACACATACACACACATATACACACACTCCCATAAATAATTAGTGATGACTCAGAAGCAGTTATGTCAATATTCTCTCAGGTTAAGAAAGCACACACACCTGTAATCCCAGTGACTCAGGAGTCTGAGGCAGGAGGATGGCAAGTTCAAAGCCAGCCACAGCAACTTAGCGAGGCCCTAAGCAACAGCAAGACCCCATCTCAAAATATAAAGGGTCTGGGGATGTGGCTCAGTGGTTAAGCACCTCTGGGCTAAATCCCCAGCACCAAAAATAAAAAATAAAAGAAAGAAAGCAAAGGAAAGAGAAACCACGGTGAAAAACAGATTTTCACCTAAGCGATGGAAGGACTGGGTTCTTTAGTCCCCAGACAGCCCGCTGGTGCAGACTGGGTTGCCTCCCAGATCCACAAGGCTTTGCTGACCTTTCCTCATGGAGACAACACACCTGTCAGCTCACCAGGTAAACCTTAGGGCATCCCCTCATTAATTCTAAGGACACATGTCAATCCAAAAAGGAAATGAAATCCATTTAAGGAAAGAAAACAAAGAGTAAACGAAAGTAGAACAAATGCTCCAAAGACACTGCACAGATCACCGTATTCGAGTCAGAGTGTTGCGGAGTCCGACCACGTAGAACACGATGTTGGCGTCGGTGTTGCTGTAGATGCTGTTGATGGCAGCCATGGTGGCGCCCATCCTCCCGGCTGCCGCACAGATCACCACGGGGATCTCCTCTTCCACGTCCTCCGCAGTCTCAGCGTCATCATCTGGAAACATCAAAACCAGCCCTTGGAACATGAAGGAATTTCACGGTAGAGCAGTTTAACTAGTGTTCCAGCGTCCTGGGGGAAGACAGCACAATGTGGGAGAGACAGCTCACTGTTCTCCAAGATCTAGTCTCTCTTTCACTAGACTCCTCAGACTCCCTTGCAGCTCGATGTGATCAAGTGCTGATAATGTTCATTTAAGTTAATTCTAGTAACCATGTGCAACTCCCAGGTCTGCCTTTCAAAGGGCCGCGTTTCCTGTCTAGGATGCTTTTCCCATTCTTTCCTGCATGGCTAGCTCCTGCAGATTAATTTCAGAAGCAGGATAGACATCAGATACTCTGGGAGCATGTAACAGTGCCCTACAGACAGTACACCCTTCCATAGGTCCCTGATGCGCCCTTGCTTATAATTGGATCTAACGATTGGTTGCACACCCTTCCTTTCTCTTCTATTATATAGGAGCTCTCTGAGGGCAGAGGAGGTGTCTTGTCAGGAGTGGCGAATAAATCATTGCTTTGAACTCCATAGCCGTGGACATTGGAGACACCGCTTCTGGGAATCTTTTGGTGTGATGGTGCTGAGAGAAATGCCCATTTGCTGTTAATGGGGCAGATTCCAGGCCTGGCATGCAATTTATGATATCTTTGAATTCAGATGCTTGCTGCCTTGGGGTGGAAGAAAGATGGACATGCTCAATAGCTTTGAGGCACCAGAGGCCCAGAGAGAGAAAAGATATGGGCAAGTAGATAAGCCCCAATTAGCCTGTTCTTCCTTGACCTCACTTTTGTTTACCTTGAAGAAGTTTTTCTCACAGTAAATCCCTTTGATGCATATAAAATAAATCCGTGAGTCTTGCTCTGTTAGAGGTCAGACCCATCTAGCTGACCAAGCCACCAGGCCCCACTTTTTACCTATTTTTGTGTACTTTGTTTTTATTTATTTTCTTTCTTTCTTTCTTTTAAATTTTTTAAAATTTTTATATGGTGCAGGGGATCCAACCCAGTGCCTCACACATGCTAGGCAAGCACTCTACCACTGACCCCAGCCCCAGCCCTGTTTATTTTACTTCTTATAACTTTTCTCAATCCGACTCACAGCCTGCGCTCAGTACACTGACGCAGTGAGATCTTGTCTTGTTTATCTCTGGGTCCTCTGCATCTATCCCAATGACTAGCACATGGTAGAGCCTCAGTAAATTTTGGATGGATAGACAGATGGATGAGTTTATTAGGCACCTCTATTTCTGCACCTACCCCATTGCACTTGATGAGTCTTTGTGTCTGTTTCCTCCACTAGACTGTAAACTCATCATACTATCCCCACCGAGTCTCATACCTTGGAAATGCTTAAGGAAAGTTTGCTGAACTGAACTGAATGGATGGATTGGCCCTAGAGAACAGGGCTCTTAAGGAATGGTTTGCAGGCTATTCCTAGGGCAGAGAGAGGGAAGGGTTGAAAATCGGGGGCAGAGCCTGGCTGCCAGGCTCCGGCAGAGGCCTTCAGCAGGCAGCAGGCAGTAGGAGGTAGGAGGAAGAAAGAGAGGGCATCACACCGCCACTGCCAGAGAAGCTGGGCCAATTTAAGCCCCCCAAACCTGTTAGCTGCCAAAAAGTTTCTCCTTCAGAACAAAAGTTGAAGGCACATTGGAGACCTGTGGGGAAGTTCTTCAGTGCTTGTGTCCTTCTTTGTGGCTTCTTTTGGGAATTGCCTGCTACACTATTTAGATCCACGGTATCAACAAACTGGTGCTTCAGCCAACCCATTCAGAGTTGGCACTGTGAAGCCATTGGGTGCCCAGAGCAACTAGAAAACATAACCATGATAGAAGGGACTGGAAATTAGTCCATTCCCACAAACCTCTCTTGGGAAACCATGCTTATTTCTAGAAGTGCAACGTCAGCTGTCCCAATGCTAAAACTCACAATCAGAAAGTATTGGTTTTTTGCCAAAAAGATCAACTTGTCTGGCCCAAATAAGATGGGAGTGAGGCTCAGGTAATCAGCATGCTAAATCACAAGGAAATTACCTGGACAGAATGCGGAATGTGGGTGTCTTGCTTTCCTTCAGCGTGTGATGTCACAGGGACTCCAGATGTTGACTTATAACACTGGTTCTTTGAATTAACATTCTTTGAATTACAAAAATTATACTTCTTTTAAAACTTCCAGTCCAAATGGAAGAGGATCTGGTAAATTGTGATGATTTTGCAGATCTCTCGGCTCCCATTGGAGAGGTAGATCTCAGCCACCAGTGTGGTGTGTGCCCAAAGCCCTCCTTTGTGTAAATTCTCAAGAACTCATTACTACAGACATGTACTATTTTAAAACCACAATGGAATCCTACTTTTTATACCCTCTGCAACTGGCTTTTCCCATGTAACATACCATGGCCATCTTGCCACGTTAACACTACATTCTTTTGAACTGTGTTTTAATGATAGATTCTTTTTTAACAGTGAATGGAATCAAATGTGATATTAGATCCACTCTTGTGGTCCCAACACTTTGTTTATTGTACGAAACTGATTAATCAGTCAGGACACGCGTTTCCGTACAGTTGTTTGAACAGCTGTTCTAAGACGTACCCAGAGGATGAGCTGAGTGCATGCCCTGGTTCCAGCAGGGAGTGAAGTGTAAGGAAGAAAGAACACAGAAAGAACCAGAAGCTCGGAGGGCATCTGACCTTGCGTGACTTCTTTTCTCTCTTCTAAAACAGTTTTTGGAGGTATACTTTAGACGCTGTGATGGGCTCATCATGTCCCTACAAAGCTCTTATGTGAATGTCCTGACCCCCAGTAACTTGAGATGTGACTGTATTTAGACCTAGGCTTCTTGAAGGTGACTCTCTGCAAGCCTGGGAGAGAGGTCTCAGAAGAAACCCACGTGCTGGCACCTTGATCTTGGATTCCCATCCTCCAGAACTGTGGGAAAATAAATGTGTATTCTTTTGGCCATCTCCCCGCCCCCACCCTGTGGTGTTTTGTTGTGGCAGCCTGAGCGAATCAATACAGAGGCCTTAAAATTTACCCATCGTAAATAGTGTGCAGTTCAAGGATTGTTAGCAAAACTGTGAATCTGTGCGGTGATCACCACCATCCAGTTGTGGAACACCTCCAGCCCTAGGAGAGGTTCTGAGCCTGTGTGCCGCCCACCCACTCCCAAGACCCGCTCTAGGCAACATCCATCTGCTTTCTAGAAATTTGCCGTTCAACTGCCTTTTCTAGAAGTTTCATAAACGTGGGATCATGCAAAGTGTGGGCTTCTGGGTCTGTCTTCTTTCACAATGTTTTTAAGGCTCATCCACATTTTAGCATGTATCCGTAATTTGGTCCTTTCTAGCTTCAAAAATGCTCTGTGCTGTGTGGAGAACACGTCCCCTTCATCCACTCTCCAGAGGGGCCACCTGTAGACCATTTCCAATTTGGGGCCACTATGAAAAACACCCCATGAACAGATGCTCTCGATGCTCACTTGGACCAGATTTTGCATGTTTTAAATTATTTTAAAGTAATTTTTAATTTAAAAATAACCAGAAAGAGATGGCCACTCTCTGGGAACAGAAACACTGTTTTGTTCACTGGTGTGTCTCTAGTCCCTAAATGTCTGGCTTAAAAAAAAAAAAAGTGGCATGAATGTCACACACTAGAACACTAACTGCATTTACTTTTGACGGATGGAGTTGCAGGTGATTTTTTTTTTCTCTTTTGTGCTTTCCATAAATGAGTGTGTTTATTTGCCTAATATAAAATGTAAATTAATTGGATATACAGTAAACACAAACAGTGCTTCTTGGTGCTGATTCTGTGGGTGTTTGGGGTTGCGAAAGTACCATCTCACGCAGTCCACCCCAGAGCAGGAAGATGGGGCTCTCATCGCAGCTGGAGTGGGACCTGAGAGTCATGAGGCTGTTTGGGCACTAATGGAAATGGATCAGCAGAGAGAGGAAAGAAAGGGCAACTTCCACAGGCAAAATGGTGAGAGACTGCCAAGGGATGGGATGCAGAGCGGCCCACTCCAAGAGTGGTCCAAGAATCAAGAGCAGCAGCAGCAGCAGCAGCAACCGGGAGAAACTCTATCAGAAACACAAATTCTCGGGCCCCTTCAGAGCTGCCATTCTAAGCCTCTTGGTGGGGCCCAGTGGTGTGTTTTAACAAGCCCTCCATGTGACTCTTCCATGTGCCACCATCTGAACAGCACTGATCATTCTAAGACACAGAGAGTACTTGGCCTTGGGTGGCTACTCCACACTCAAGTCCTTGGAAGCTGGCCGAGTTATCACATGTCCCTAAACCCATCTACTGAAAGGACCTAAAGGAACATCTCAAACCACAGCCATCTGGGTGGATTGCACGCCTGCTTACCTGCTTCAGCCTTGACCACGGTCCCCTTATGAACTTTCTTGTACAGAATCCCACATAGGGTCACAATCAGGAGGAACAGCAACACTTGATTAACTGAAATGACGATGACACCATGTCAGAGTCCAACCCAGCCAGCTGAAATCAGGTGGAGAGGCTCAGAATGGCAGCGTGAGCAGAGGCCCTCCAGGACAGACTCAGGGGGCCTGGGACCTTTCTTGGAACAACTGGCACAGAGGTAAAGAGCTGGCCTGGCACACAGTTGTCAGGGACACACAGAAGCCAGGTAAGGAAGACCCAGCACTAGCGCAGACAGTCTGTTGGCAGAGATAGGGGACTTAATCATTGCAGGGTGCTGCCTCTGGAGCCACTTTCCCTGCACAAATATTTTGTTTCAAATAGTAGCCAACATTTATATAATGCTTATTGTGTGCCAGGACTGATTGTAAGTACTTGCGTTTAGCTCTTCTAACACAGCAGCTTTACAATTAATTCCACTACTGGTCAAGGATGTTGTGCAGAAAATTCTTACCCTGGGTAAAATGTTAGAAGACTTCAGTACTTCTTCCAGTTCTAAGTCCCCAGGACAGATTCCACACCATTTGCAATGTTTGCTCTTGGGACCTACTAAATGGAGCAGTATAGGACCATGGTTTGGGTTTTTTTTTTTTTTTTGCAGGGAGGGGTGTACTGGGGATTGAACCCAGGGGTGCTTTACCACGAAGCTACATTCGCCACCCTTTTTACTTTATTTTTAAAAATATTTTATTAGCTGTTGATGGACATTCATTTATTTATATGTGGTGCTGAGAATTGAACCCAGTGCCTAACACATGCTAGGCAAGCACTTGTCCCTGAGCCACAACCCCAGCCCCTCTTTTTATTTTTTATTTTGAGACAGGGCCTCACTAAATTGCTTAGGGTCTTGCTAAGTTGCTAAGGCTGCCCTGGAACCTGTGATCCTCCAGTCTTGGCCTCCCAATTTACTGGAATCAGGGGCACATGCCACCTGGCCCAGCTCCAGCATTTTCTTGAGTATAGAACACATACCACTGAATATGCATGAAATGACCGAGAAGATTCATGTCCATAGCATTGAGCAACATTAAATCACGGTGTGAAAAGTCGGTCTGATTCCATGTACAGGAGGACAACTAAAGCTACTCCCAGAATTAAATGTCATTCTTCTAATTAAATATATTTTTTTATAATCACCTTCCTTATTTTATAATAGTATAAAACTTTTTTCAACTTACTATAAGAATAAAAGCTTTCTATTATAAAGTACACTTTTAAATTTTAAATGTGAGTCAACTTAAAGAAAATACTAAGTAATGCATAGTACAGAAAGAACACAGATATTGAAAAAAATTAAGAAGATAGTGCATTGACATTGTGGTACACAAACCCCTGAAGTATGGGGAAAGTTGGTAGAAAGGAAAGGGAGGGGATTTGAAGTCAGACTCAAACCTTTTTTCCCACCTCCTGGCTGTGTGACCTCAGACATATTACTTAACCTTTCTGAGCCTCTATGTACTTGTCTGCTAAGTAGGGATTATAATAATAAGCATTATCTCACAATCTGGTTTTGAGAGCTAACAGAGGCAATGCAGGCACAATAAAGATTTCATAATTATTATGTATTATCATTATTTTGCATCAAGATACTTAATTTATTGGCCTCGTATTGATTTATTTTCTGGCTCCAAGACATTTGTCTTCATATTTGTTAACAAAAGGAGGTTGGACAGTCTTTCCCAATACCTTGAAAAAACACATTCTGAGGCTCAATGATCCCACTTCTCTCTGGGTCATCAGATTCAGCCAGGGACAACCAGACATGAGGCTCAGTTTAAAACAACTATAGGAAAGCAGAAGGGGCAAAGTTCTACTGTTTCTCAGTCTGACCATGTTCATTTGCACAGGTTTGGAGAGGTGGCCCAGTATCTTCAACCATCTATTCATTCTAACTATGGCTGTTATCAATGAGTACATTTGCCAGATTACAAAAAAAAAAAAGGGATTTTTTTTTTTTTTTGGTAAAGAGTGTCTCATGCAACATTTGGGATATATATACACTAAAAAGTTATTCCTTTTTTATCTGAAGTTTAAGTTTAACGGGATGACCTGTGTTTTCATATACTAACAGGCAACTCTAACCTGAGAGTAACAAGATTAGGTTAGTGTGTTCCCCCCCAAAAAATTCACACATCAACTTGTCTAAACTCGGGGGTTTATCCGGGTTTCAATACATTTGAAGATTTGAGGTGACCCTTTAAGAACAAAAATACAAAATTACACATGCTAAATTATACATGAACATGAGTATTTATTTATTTTTATTGGTATTATTTTTGAGACAGGGTCTCACTATGTTGAGGCTGGTCTCAAACTCATGGATTCAAGGTATCCTCCTGCCTCAACCTCTTGAGAAGCTGGGACTTTGAGATGCATGCCCAATTGAATATTTATTTAGAATGAGAAGAGAAGTTGTATTAGCAGGTTTTATAAAAATACATGACCCTGCTCATTATAGGTCCACTTCTGACCAAAACACTTAACAACCTTCCACAGGAATCAAAGCAGATTCAAAAGAGAGTAGAGAACAAAAGCTAGCCAAGTCTCAACATCAAAACCCTCCAGCTGAATATCTTCCTCTGATCATTAGTATCAAAAGCGATCATCTGGGCTGGGGCTGTAGCTCAATGGCAGAGCGCTTGCCTAGCATGCGTGAGGCACTGGATTGGATCCTTAGCACCACATAAAAATAAAAAAAAAAACAAATAAAATAAAAGCATTCTGTCCATCTACAACGACAACAACAACAACAATTTTTTTTAAAGCGATCATCTTACTTTTTCTTAACAGAGCCATGGGTATCCACGTGGATGAGACTGTAACCTGTGGATTGAAGAATAAAGTTATGTTTAAAAGGGAAGCAACTCAAAAGTCACCAGCAAGGGTTACGGACAAAGTCTTCTCTAAAAGCCAGACATGGAGCGAAGTGTGGCATCATCCTTTACTGTTCTGAATCTAGAATTAGGGAAAGAAAATCGATATTTCTTAAATGTCCAGCCTACCTCTTCAAAAGTGGTTCATCTGGTGGAATAAGCCTTGCAAAGGGCCCGGAAGAGGTCTTTTGTCTTTATGGCTTTTTAACCTTCTCCAAGAAGCTGCATTAGCCTTCTGGGCCAGCAAAGCAGAGGAGCTAGGTGGGAATATCTTGCGAGGGATCTTTTTGATCTAATGTTCCAACCCCGTGCCTGTCTTCTGCTTTCATCACTTTGCAATATAGTCATAAGTTTTCACTATATTTTGGAATATTTCATTTGTGCTCCGAAGTCGAGAAAGTTAACAAACTCTCTGTTCTCGGAGTCACCTATTACTCTGCTTCCTGGTTTTCCCAGTTTATAATTTATCTATCTATGCAGTTATTACAATATCTTAGATGTTCATTTGGAGAAGCAATGGGTATTTAGACAAGCACAGGGGAGCAGGGCACTTTCAATGAAAAAAATGAAATTCAATCATTAGATAAGTATTTTAAACAACCAGCTACAGTTTCGCTTTTATTTTCCCTGAATGCATCCTGCACACCCAGAAACTCCAGGTGCCTTGAGAGTGGCCCTTTTCATTCCCTTCTAGACCCTGGGAAAGAATCAGATCAACACAGCACATTACTTAAGGTTTTTCTGAGATCAGGTTTCAGGTACTTTTATGATTTCAGTGAAATGTGTTTGTCCAACTTTGGGGGAAGATATAAGCTTCCAATGGCCTTTGGCCACGTGGCTCCCCCTCCAGCTCCCTGGAGGTAACCATCTGGACCACGGGGTAGAAAGAAGACAGAGTCAGGGGATGGCAAACTCTGAGTCCAGGAGGTGAGCCCCTCCCTGGGCATCCCACCGACCCAAGCCAATCAATTCCCCATTTTTCCTTAAACTTCTTTGAATAGAGTTTCGGTTTCTTGCCAGCAGGAGCCCTTACAAGCATTTTTGCTGTGGTCAAGCTGGTATTCATATACGTATATGTGTATATATGTATATTTACAGGGGCCAGATAATTCAGTATTAAAAGCTCCTATTTCCTTTGCCAGTAAATGGATATTGTGCTAAGTGAAATAAGCCAATCCCCAAAACCAAAGGCCAGATGTTCTCTCTGATATGAAGATGCTAACTCATAATGGGGAGTGGGGGCAGGAATAGAGGTTCATTGGATTAGACAAAAGGGCATGGAGGGAAGGGAGAGGGATGGTAACAGGAAAGAGAGTGGAACGAGTCAGAGATAACTTTCCACGTTCATATAAGAACTCATGACCAGTGTAACTCCTCATCATGCACAACTACAAGAATGGGAAGTTATACAAGACCCCCTCCCCCTGGAAACTTAAGATTCATCACCTATTAAATGGCTATAATGTCATTCTCCAACCACCACATTAATAGCTAATTCAGGGAAAGAAAATTTAAAAAGCCAACCTTCAATGAATGCTAATGTGACTGAGTGAAAGGAGACACGGGAACAGGACACACGTGGTCTCCCAGTCTCACCCCACAGATTAGTTACTCATGACAAAAGGACTCTTGAGATGTGATGAGCACTGGTATGTTCCTGCCAATGATATTCCACTGGATTCTATCATGGATAAGATCACAGGTAAATTACAATTGTGCTTCATTCTGAAGAATTGCCCCAGCCTCTTGGAACATGTCAATATCATGAAAAAAAAAAAAAAAAAAGCTAAAATTCTGTAGAGACTTGACAATGAAATGAAATGCTTTAGCCCTGACTGCATCCTGGACCAAATATTTAAAATCAGTTATATAGACTATTATTAGGGAAATCAGGGAAAAGATGATAGTGTTGATGTTGAATTTCCTTGGTGGATTGAAAAACCAGCCTCTACCTCAGAGCAAAGCCTGTCCAAGGAAGGGACATCACCTTTGTCCTTGGAAAGAACACTCCTAGGCACATTCCCACCCTGCTAAGTTGTTTATCTACAAATAACAGGAGAGATTTGCTGAGCCAGGTGTCCCTGACTCAGTCAGGCTAGGTGGGGATCCATAGCCACCCCCTAGCAGCCACCAATCAGCATGAGACAGGGAAATACCTGGGATGCCAGATGACCCTCCCAGTAGTTTATGGTGGTTGATAACATGTTGGGAAACCATGTAGTTCTGCACAAACACCCCTCTTGGCTTAAACCAATCAGTTCAAATGAATACCTCTTTTGTACTGACCAATCACCCCTACCCAACTTGTTCCCGCCAGTGAATGTGCTAAACATGTTTTAGAGTTGTTATTTGATTTTCCCGTGGTGTGTGATGATTTGCTAACAGATGCTATGATGTATGTGGGGGTCCCTGCCTTCTCCAAATAATGTATAAAACTGCTGCAAACCCTGGGCTCAGGGCCTCTCAGCGTCACCAGTTGCTGTGTGCGCGTGGAGGACCGAGCTAGCTCGCAATAAACACCTCTTTGCTGTTTACATCGATCTTGGTCTCTGGTGGTATTTTGGGGGTCCCGAATTCGAGCATAACAGAATAATTGTGGTGTGCTCATGAAGGAACTCATTCTTGACAGTAGAATGACACATATGTATTCAGGGGTGAAGGATCAAGAGGCCCAGGAGTGTGGGGGCCTGTATGTATAGATGGAGAAAGAGAGATTAAGATGAAAGTCAATGTGACAAAATGTTAATAATTGATCGAGCTGGTAAATAAGCATTCGTTATCACTTTCTGCAATTTATCTATAAGTTAAAACATTTTTTTCCCAAATGAAAGGTAGGAGAAAATGAGCATCATCATACTATTTTGTGAAGACTAAGGGTGATGGGGAGTGGAAAGTTCTGGTAACAGTACTTGGCAAACAGCAGGAGCCTCATTATGACCGTGGGACCTTAGGGAAGCTCTCCATCTCTCTGAGTCTCTGTCTCATTATGACTGAAACAGACTGTTCTGCCAGACTACCACCATTATAGGACTCTTGTCTTCAAAAAAGTGGTTGGGATGAGGATTCTCGGTGTTGTTGAAACATCTGTACCGTACCACCCAAAGCACCCTACCGCGTCAATGCAACCTCTCTCAAAATTCAACACCATTTTTCACAGTAATAGAAATACTACTGATTTCCAATAATATTACAAAGCCGTATAATCAACGCAGTAGGATACCAGCATAAAAACAGACATGGAGATCAGTGGAGCAGAACAGAGATCCTACAAATAAACCCAGGCATACATGGCCAACGAATTTTCCACAAAGGTACCAAAAAACACCATGGGGAGAAAATAGTTTCTTCAATAAATGAGGTTGGGAAAACTGGATGTCTGATGGCAAAAAAAGGTAAGACTAGATCTTTTTCTTACAGTAGACACAAAACGGATCAAGCATTTAAATATAAGATATAAAATTTAGGGCTGAGGATGTGGCTCAAGCGGTAGCGCGCTCGCCTGGCATGCGTGCGGCCCGGGTTCGATCCTCAGCACCACATACCAACAAAGATGTTGTGTCCGCCGAGAACTAAAACATAAATATTAAAAATTATCTCTCTCTTTCTCTCTCTCACTCTCTCTTTAAAAAAAAAAAGATATAAAGTTTAATGGGAGAAGATGTTTGCAAACCATATGTCCAATAAGAAATTAAGATTGCAAAAATATATAAGGAACTCATGTAACTCCATAGCAAAAAGAGCCAAATAACCGCATTTTTTTTTCTTTGTACCAGGGATTGAACCCAAGGGCGCTTAAACACTGAGCCACATCCACAGCCATTTTTATTCTTTATTTTGAGACAGGGTCTCATAGGTTGCTTACAATCTCACTAAATTGCTGAGTCTGGCCTTGAACTTGTGATCCTCCTGCCTCAGCCTCCAGAGCTGAGATTACAAGTGTGTGCTACTGCCCCTGATAAATAACCTGATTTTAATAATGGGCAAAGGTCCTGAAACTTCTCAAAAGAAGACATACAAATGACCAATAGGTATATATGAAAAGATGCTCAACATCACGAATCACCAGAGACACACAAATCAAAACCACGAGATACCACTTCACACCTGATAGAATGACTGTTATCAAAAACCAAAGGCTGGGAGTGTAGCTCAGTGGTAGAGCACTTGCCTGTTATATGCAAGGCAGTTTCTCAAAAAATAGAACTACCACATGTTACATAACAATTCTACTTTCTTATGTTTAGATATGAGTTGTCCCCCAAAAGCTCAGTGTGCGAAAAAAATGCAAGGAAGTGTAAAGGTATTTCCAGCAGCTCAGGAGGCTGAGGCAGGAGGATTGCAAGTTCAGAGCCTGCCTCAGCCTCTTAGTGAGGTCCTGTCTCAAAAAAAATAAAAAGGGCTGGGGAATGTGGCTCAGTGGTTAAGTGCCCTGGATTCGATCCCTGGTACAAAAAGAAAGGAGGGAAGGAAGGAAGAAAGAAGGAATAGATGTGAAATGATTGGGTAATGGTTGGGTTAAGAAAGCCTCAACCTCAGCAGTGCATTAATCCCCTGCAGGCACGTAGGGTGTGGCTGGAGGAGGTGCGGGAGCTAGGGCTATTTTCTCGGAAGAGTTAGAGATTTTGCTGAGAGAATGTAAATATGAAGTTAATTGATGAAAATGCCGAGAGGGATTAAGTGCCCAGCCCAGGACAGGAAGGAAATTAGGGTGATTCCTTTCACCTATTTATTCATACATTCAGTCAACAGGTATTTATTGAGACTCTACTAATACACCAGGACCACAGATTCAGAGGCCAGTCCCTAGGGAGTCCACACTTGGGTGAAGGACCCAGGATGACAGCAGGATGCTGAGGTGACCTGGCAGTGTGAGCCCAGGGCATGCACTGTGCCAGCGGTGAGGAGAGGGTGGGGGTGGGGGGTCAGGAAGGCTTCCCGTGGCTCCTGAACTGATGCAAACCACTCCATTCAGGCCTGTACTTCCTCGTGAGAAGGCAGGCCCCTTGAGAGCAGGGACTGCATCTGAGTCATTTCTCATTCTTGGCAGGTGCCCATCCTCTTTCCCTTGCCCATTTCCACAAGAGGCAGAAAAACCTAAATACAGACTTCACTCACCTCCTTTGCAGCGAGGAGGAGCCACATTATGCAGATCTGCAGATGAACTAAAGTAAAAAATCTGCCGGGACACTGGGGATGCTTTTGCTTTCTGGATGAAGGGGCAATTCCTCCTTCTTCCTGCCTTGCCTGGGCCCACAAATGCTGGAGCTAGGCAGCCATCTTGTAACTATGAGGGAGAGGGCAAGAGCTGCAGAGAACAGCCAGCCCTGACATCAAACGGAGAATCAATGCCTTCCATACTCACATCCTCCAGACATATGAGAAGAATAAACCCATGCATTTTTAAGCTGCTGTGAATTTGTGTTTTTGGGGGTACTTGTGAAGTCAGAATTAGGCAGTCAGTATAGATAGGTAAATCGAGTCAGGTTGGATCAAGGAGGCCAATTTTGAGTGAGTCCAGCAAGTTGGAGACTGTCCCCTGAAGGACTGAAATGTTAATTCTTTCAGAGTCCTTCCTCCACCCTTATCAAGAACCTGCTCCTGCTCCAACCTGTGGCTAAGGTACCTTGTCCCAGGAATTGCCTTCCCTACATGGAGCTATTAGGTTGTTAATTAATATGTCCAGGGCTGCTCCATCCTGCCCTTCCCCCTTCAGCCCACCTGTTTCCCACCTGTTGGCCACCCCACTGTGCAGCATTTCTAGGCCTATCACATAGGCTGGAAGGAGAGTGATGATAAGGGGAAGAGGCCAGGAGAACAAAGGAAGCCTAGGACTTACAAAAAGGGCAGAACACCCCGCTTCTCGGGATACCAGGATGCCAGCTATGGCCCCTTCTCCCTCCCAGGAGAAGTCTGTTACCCCTTTGTAAATAAACCCTGCTTTATATGCTTGCCTCGGCGTGCTTCTCTAATGTTCAGACTTAAACATGTGAAGAAGTAGAACTCGTCACCGATAACCAGTGGTATCAGTGACAGGGGAGCCAAGTTCAGAAGAGACAGAACACTCACAGGGAGTCAGGCATGGACAGCTGGAGGGAATGATGGGGGAGGCTTTTTGTTTTGGGGACTAGGAACTTTACCCTAAGCCAAATCCCTAGCCCTTTTTATAAGTTTTGCTTTCATAAGGTCTTGGGAAGTTGCTGAGGTTGGCCTTGAACTTGAGATCCTTTTGCCTCAGCCTCAGGAGCCGCTGGAATAGCAGGTAAGCCTCACCACACCCAGTGTTTCCTCTGCCATTCTGAAGCTCACTCTCAGTCTCTTTTGCCAACTGTCTCCTTTGCTCCTACCTCCTGAGCCTCAGAACACCTCAGCATACAGCCCTTTACTGAGAACTCTCTTCTGAGGAAACCTCCTGTTTCACAGCTTTAAATACCATTTCTAGGCCAACAACTCCCACGTTTCTGTCCCCATGTGGATTCCAGACTCCTAAGTCCAACGGGTCACTTGGCATATCCACTTGAAGGTGCCCATGTGTCTGAGCTCATGAGGCCTCCCCCAACCAGGCACCCTAACCAGCTCTCCCAAACCAGTTAATGGAACTAATTGTTCCAGCAAAAACTAAACTTGGTGCTATCCTTGACCCCACTTGCTTCCCTGCCCCACATGTGGACTGGTAATAAATGCTGTCTGTTCTTCCTGCAGAATACATCCACCATTTTCACCACCTTCAGGTCCTGACCCTGGCTGACCACCATCCTTGGACTCTTTGACTGTCTTATGCCATGGCTGTTTCCCTCCCGTTGATTTCATAACCAAAAAACACAGTCAGCCTGTGAAACTATGAGCCAGAGCCTCTGCTCCAAACCCTCTGAGGCCTGCCTGTCTGTCTCGGGGTCAGAGCTGAGTCCCTCAATGTCCTCCCACAAGATCTCCATGATCACTGGCTTCCCTACCAGACAGACTTCACCAGCCTTTCTACTAGCCATTCCCTACATCTGGAATGTTCTCCTGGGATATTCAAGTGGCTTGATATATATCCACACACACACATGTATCAACTCCTCGGCAATTACTGCCATCTGCCATTCTGCCTCTTTGTTATGGTTTATGGTTCCCCCTCCAAAGGATACATTATAAGATCCCCGAGGCAGGAAAGTTTGTTTTTGTTTTTATTGACAAATTGCTAACATCTAGACAGGTGCCTGGCAGTATCGGTCCTCAAAAATATTTATGGACTGGAGAGAGGAAGGTACAGCCGACTCCTTTAGGATGCTGCTGAGAACCGTGTATGGTATTCAGGGAAATGAAAACCCGCCACACAGAAGCCACGAAGGTGCTCCCTGGGGACCTCACGACTTCCCTCCTGATCCCACCGCCAGCTCCGCCTCTGAGGACTGTTTGAATCCACCCCCTTGCCCCCTTGTCTTCTGCCACCCACTTACTGCACAGGAACAACACTGACTCTGCAAGAACCTCCCGCCTGGCCTTCCCGCCCAGAGATCCTCCCCACCCTCCTCTTCCCCAAGTAATCGGTGGCGTAACTGTCTCAGTAGCTTTTTTTGTTGTTGTTGCTTGATAATTATATCAAAAAATAATTATCACCTTTTTATTATTTTTATTTTTATTGTTTTTTATTTCAAACACACATTCAGCTTGACTTCTGGCTTGATTTTCCTTTTCTTAGTTTCATTTGAAACATTTGAGTCTATTGAAAAGTTGAGATAAGCACCCACCACGTACTCTGCAGCCCATTCATCAACTGCTAATCTGTCGTATTCACTCCACGGCTCTCTCTATGTACTTGCAGTTGCAGACATCACAACACTTCACCCCTAAATACTTCAGCAGATCTCCCCTTAGAGTAAAATATCCTGTTGGGCACAGTGGCACCCACCTGTAATCCCAGCTTCTTGGGAGGCTGAGGCAGGAGGATCTCCAGTTCAAGGCCAACTCAGCAATTTAGCAAGGCCCTAAGCAAATTAGTGAGACCCTGTCTCTAAATAAAAATAAAAAGGGCTGGGGATGTGGCTCAGTGGTAAAGCATCTCTGGGTTCAGTCCCTGGTACCAAAAATAAATACATTCATTAATTAAAAATAAAGCAAGGACATCCTAAAACAAACAAACAAACAAAAAAACACACACACACACACACACACACACACATCTTCCTATATCATCACAATGCCACGATTTCACCTAAGAAAAGTAACATTGATAACATCAACCAATAAGTTGTCCATTCAACTTCCCTCATTATCAAAATATTGTTGTTCATTCTTTTGTTTTAAGTTGTAGATGGACAAATACCTTTATTTTGTTGATTTATTTTTATGTGTTGCTGAGAATCGAACCCAGCGCCTCACATGTGCCAGGTAAGCGCCCTGCCATTGAGCCCCAGCCCTAGCCCCTGTTGTTCATTCTTGGTCAGCCCCACCCCACTGCCTTTTTATTTGTCACTACATTATGGGTTTGGAGAATGCAAGCCACTTGTTTATAGAATTGGACTGAATGATTTACACCGCAGCTGTGGGGAGCGGGCGGGGGAAGGCCAGCAGGTACAGGCGTGCAGTTGTATAAGAGATAACTTCTAATGTTCTACAGCACAGGAGGGTGACTGTGGTTGATAACAGGTAATTGTTTATTTCAGAATGGCAAATAGGATTTTGAATCTTCTCAACATCAAGAAATAGAAAATCTTTGAGGTGATGAATATACTAATTAGCATGATCTGTTCATTATACATAGTACACATGTACTGAAATATCACACCGTACCCCACTAATATGTACCATTATGTGACAATTCTTAAATTTAGCCTTAGGGCCGGGGTTGTGGCTCAGTGGTAGAGCGCTTGCCTAGCATGGGTGAGGCACTGGGTTCGATCCTCAGCACCACATAAAAATAAATACATAGGGGCTGGGGATGTGGCTCAAGCGGTAGCGCGCTCGCCTGGCATGCGTGCGGCCCGGGTTCGATCCTCAGCACCACATACCAACAAAGATGTTGTGTCCGCCGAGAACTAAAACATAAATATTAAAAATTATCTCTCTCTTTCTCTCCTCTCTCACTCTCTCTTTTTAAAAAAATAAATAAATAAATAAATAAATACATAAAAATAAAGGCATTGTGTCCATCTACAACTAAAAAATAAAAATTAAAAAAATTAGCCTTAAAAAGACCCTTCCGCAACCCTGAGTGTCTTTTCTGCTTAAAGCCACTTGCTAGAACCCACTAACAAAAGGTTAAGGTCCAAGCTTCCAGTGACACCTGTGGGTCCCCATGCCATGTCTCTGTCACGCTGAGCTGCTTCAGGATTACTCTCCACCCTCCTCTGTCCCCAACCCAACACTGCGCCCATCTTGCCTCTGGACTGTGGTTCATGCAGACACTCTGCCTGGAATGTCCTTTCCTGCCTACTTCCCCAGTAAACTGTTGGTGGTGCCTTAAAGACTCCGTTCAGGCTCCTCCTCCTCCTCAGGGAAGCCTCCCCCAGTGGCCCCCCGGGTGGCGGTGGCGCTCTGCTGATGTCCACTCTACCCTTGCAAGCTGCACCACATTTTGTCATCTTGTGGCATGCCTGTCTCCTCTACCAGACCATGAGACGGTTGAGGACAGGGACTGTGGCTTACCCACTCGTCCTGTCCTGAGGTGGGAACTCAGTAACTACTTGTTGAATGAATGAGAAATAGGAGGGAGAAAGAAAAAGGAAGAAGCTCTTGTTGCTCTGCTCTTCAACCCCAGGGAGAGAGGGGTCAGCGCTTCCTTCACTAAGGAAGTAAGCACCAAGGAGGGGGACTGTAGATGCCCTGTCCCAGGAACACAGGCTCCAGATAGGGAGCCTGGAACTTGCACCTCTGTGAGCTCCCCCGGTGGGGGGACTGCCATGTCCCGGTTTCCCTGGATAATAACTGATCAACCCTGTGCATGCACAGGCCTATCTTCAGGACAGCCCGAGAGGAGGAGCAGGAAGTCAGCTCCTGACAGTCATGGAGAGGCATTCCCGAGGCAAGGCCCTGGACTTTAAACAGGGGAGGAAAGAAGCAGAGGGAGGCCTGAGGGCCTGCCCCCAAGGAAAGGAGAAGAGCTTAGAGAACTTAGAGGCTGGGACCGTTAAACATGGGTCCCTGAAGACCTTGTGTAGGGAGCTGTTTCACCAGATGCCAGAGAGTTGCCAGAGCGTTTGTTGCCCATGGCCAAACCTGGAAAGAATGTCTGAGACCTGGCAGTGGCTAGGAAATTAGCTCTGCCTTGGGTGAAGAGGCGGAATGGGAAGGATGCTTCAGAAAAACACTTCAAAAATCTGAGCCTGTTAGTCTTATTTTACATGCCAACTCTGATCAGCTGGTAGAGGCTTTCAGGATTGGGAAACGAAGGAGAAACCTAGGCCACCACCAGATTTTATTTAACAGGGCCACAGATGATGATTAATCACATTTATCATTGCAGGTAGGGAGGAATGGGTAAGGACCTGGGAATCAAAAGGGAGGAGGGAAGACATGGGGTGGGGAGGCTAAGAGGTAGTGTTGAGTGCCTTAAATATACCTACGTTCGGTGGTCATCTGACAAGGACACACCTTCCATGCCGTGACCACCTCCCACTAGGGGTAAGAGCTCATAGAGGTGCAAGTTCCAGGCTCCCTATCTAGAGCTTGTGTTCCTGGGACAGGGCATCTACAGTCCCCCTCCTTGGTTCTTACTTCCTTACCTGCCTCTCAGGTGCGCCACATCTCCCAGCCCTGACACATCAAGGACCAGGCCTCCAGCACATGAACTTCTGAAGGACAAACTACAGCCACACCACAGCACTAGGGAACAGAGTGAGGTGTCCCCTTGGGTGGTAAAGGAGGAAGTCCAAAAGGGACCAAAATGAAAACAAGGATGGCCAGAACAGGATATCCCAGAGTGTGCTCCGAGAAGTGTTCACTGACATTATGTGACAAAATGGCTCACTAGGAGCCACTGTGCTGAAAGTCCTCCAGTGGAGTTGTCCACTGTGGGAATTCTCAGGACCTCTAAAGAGATTATATGCTCTGAGGTTTCTCAGAAGGTGACAGAGTTTGCAGGGCTACTTAGGCCATGGGACCAGGTCTTCAGAACATTCTTTGGAAAATGCTGAAATAAAGGCAGCATTTAGAGAAGCACGTTCCTTGGGAGCTGGAAATGAAAACGACGAGGTTTAATGAACATGTCTTTCTCTCAGCAAGGAAAGAGGAGAAACCAAGACAAGGCAAAGACAGAGTGGGCAAGGAGAAATAGGAGCTCAAAGGCAGGAAGGAGGAAAGCAGAGTCTCGGGGAGGCATGTGAAGACAGAGGCCACCTGGATGACCAGCCTGCCAGAGTGTCACCAAATGCAGGAAGTGTGGCCACTTCTGTCATCACTGCTGTCATCACCATCAGCAGAGAAGCTGACCAGTCCTGCGGGCTCACTGCTTTGCAGACCCTGTAGTATGTCTTTCATTGATATGATGGGTTTTTTTTATTCCCATTTTACAGATAAATACAGCAAGTTAATTTGTCCAGAGTCAGGCTTATAAAGTTTACAAGGGGCAGCCCATGGACTCAGTCCTGTGCCTGACCCAGAGCCGTGTCCTCACGACTACCCAGCTCTACTGTTAGCTGTGTTTGAGGCGGAACTGGAATTTCATTACATAATACAAAAGGGGCATGGTACAGGAGGCAACACCAAAACACAGGCAAAGGAAAAGGCAAAACCAACCGACCAACCAAAGCCATTGGATATTTGGCTGCCCAGAGCCAAACAGCTACAGGACCACCCATCTTCTCCACAGCACATCCAGCTGTTATATATCGTTGTGTTCTCTTCCTCTCATCTTACTGTTTACTATCCCTTCTTAACTTATGTCATGAACTATGTACCAGGCTCTCCTGGGCTTATCTAATGTATTACACTTGTCGATAGAGAGATAATTTTTTTTTTAATATTTATTTTAGTTCTCGGCGGACACAACATCTTTGTTTGTATGTGGTGCTGAGGATTGAATCCGGGCCCCACGCATGCCAGGCGAGCACGCTACCGCTTGAGCCACATCCCCAGCCCTACACTTGTTGATAAATCGAACATAGGACATTATCTGGATGTTAAGCACTTTCGACCTAAACACTCTGACTACTGCACCCACTACAAACTTACAGAGATTTCCACAGCTGCCAGTTCTCTTACTGAATATGGGAGCCCTCAGAACAGTTTTCTAGAACAGATTCCAAAAACATGAATCACAACTCAATTAAGTCATTTGTGGCTCAGAAACATACCTGCATTAAGTGCCAGCATTTATCCGTGTCTTATTCAACTGCTAATCTCTACTGACAAATAGTTTTGGGGAAGAGAGGGGAAACAAAAATCAGATCTGCAAACACAGTCCAGGATATGAAAACCTTGCACATGGAGTATCTTGGATTTGTAGCAATGGCAAAAAGGAGAATAAAAGGAAGGAAGGAAGGAAAGAAGAAAGGAAGAAAGAAAGTTTCCATTGGAATGCTACAAAAACAAGCTGGGGGACTCCTGAAGGCAAAGTTTGTGTGGACAGACTGACTGACACCTCTGATTTACTTCTTTGAATCTGTAGCAAAATAAAGGACTACTGCAGACAGGCCAGGTTAGAATGGAAAGACAGAATGCTGCTCCTAAATCTCTCTACTTACCTGGTTAATGGTGAGGGTAGGTGGGACTTTGTGCTCCTTGGTCCAGTCTCTAGTGCTGAGGGGCAGAGAATTCAAATCGTGGCTGGCTCAGGGCTGCAGCCCTTCACGCTGCTTCCGTTGCTTCTAAGATCTCATTGGAAATCTCAAAGGGCTAGAGAGTCCCAAGGCCTCTATTAAGTTTCCAAAAGAACATCCCTCCCCTACCCGCACCCCCCTTTGCTTGCGTTGACTTTGGGTGGCTCGGGTTTCTTCCTCTCCTGCGCCGAGCAGCTGGGAGCCCAGGCGTTGCTGGCAGAGTCAGGCAGCCACTGAAACACTTCCAGATGTGCTGGGCAGGGCGGGCCAGCTCGGATGGGCCAGACTTCCTCTCATAGCATCGTCCTGCAGTCTGCTTGCAAATCGTATCTAAAACACGGCTGTTCTAGAGGAAAAGAATCAAACCGAGGGAAGAGCAAATGCTCCGAGGGTGAATTTCAACCACACGTTAGATCTAACATAAACTCTGAAAGAGAAGGTAAAAATAAATTCATGCTGGTTTTGAGAGTCTTTGCAGCCTCTAGCTGCTCCTGAAATCTCTGCTCATTGAAATGCTGTCGTCTGCAAATCAAAACCCAGACAGCAACTATCGTCTCAGTCTACCAAGGCATGATAATGTCTGAAGTTTCAAGATGGAGTGTATCCTGCCTGAACCCAGAGAAGAATCACTCAGGGGGTTGGCATCAAGGACATCTATGTTGTTCTGTATTTCTGCCATTGATTCTCAGGAATCCTGGAAATGGCACCAGCACACTTTGCCTGGAATCATAGTACTGATTCTGCAGTGATCCCTCTCCTCTCCCTAGTTTCTACAAGGAACTAAGGTTGCCCACTCTGTCGCCTTCAGGAGTGGTACCCTCCTATTGAAACAGGATGCAAAGCCACACTGTAATTTTAAATGTTCTAGCAGATGCCTTAAGAGAAGTGCAAAGAAATAAAATTGATTTAAATGATATATTTTATTTTACACAAGATAAAATATCATTTCATCACACAGTAAAAAATATTATTAACAAGACATTTCACTTTTTTTAACTGTGTCTTTGAAATCTGGCATGTGTTTTATTTTAATTTTTTTTCCTCTCTCTCTCTATCTATTTATTTATTTTTTTGTGGTGCTGGGGATTGAACCCAGGGCCTTGTGCATGTGAGGTGAGCACTCTACCAACTGAACTATATCCCCAGCTCAATTTTAATTTTTTATTTTTTAAAAAAATATTTTTTAGTTGTTGATGTATCTTTATTTTTTATTTATTTATATGTGATGCCGAGGATGGAACCCAGTGCCTCACATGTATTAGGTAAGCGCTCTGCCACTGAGCCACAACCCCAGCCCTTAATTTTTATTTTAAGACAGGGTCTTGCTAGGTTGATTAAGGCTTTGCTAAATTGCTGAGGGTAGCTTTGAACTTGCGATCTCCTGCCTGCGCCTCCTGAGTCTCTAGAGTGTATTTTACACTTGCAGTAAATTTCAATTCAAATCCTATTGGAAATACTTGATATGTATTTAGATTTCATAAAATTTACAGTTTAAAAAGTGGATTTACATATTTGGATTGTTTCAAATAAATTCGAAAATTTTCCCAACAACTGAAAGGAGTAATAGTTTTTCAATTCAAAATTAATCAAAATTTAGTAAAATTTAAAATTCAGTACTTCAGTTGCACCAATCACATATTAAGTACTCATTAGCCAATGTGGTCGGGGGCTACTAAATTGAATAATACAGTTTCTAATGGCTTAGTGGGATTTTCTCAGACTTAAACTAGGAGAGTGGGAGTATCTGAATATCTTCCACTTGCACAGAATTTTGAACATTGCCAAAGCATTTTCACTTCTACTTCATTTTATTCTCATAACATTTCTTTTTGGTAAATTGAACTTTGCTCCGATTTTCAGATGAGTAAACTGAGGCTTTGAGCAAGTGAATGTCTAAGTGTCCAGAGCAAGTTAGTGATGAAACCGAGATTGGAATTCCTGTTCGGCACTTCTCGACTGTGTTCTTCTTGATGTATATTTCAAACACTAGGTTTTTGGGTTAGGACAGTAGGGTTAGCTCCTGCAGCACCCTGTTGCCATGTGGGCAGAATTATTCATCTCCCTAGCAGAATTTCCTTACAAACTCCTACCCTGAAGCCCTCACCCACTCAAGCAAGCGTGTCCTCTTTCTTTGGAGCAGGCTTGACCTTCGCTGTTACTCCTCTTTTGCCACTCCCAGAAAGTCATACCTTTTTTTTTTTTTTTTTTTTTTTTTGGAGCCAACAATTGAACAGAACCCAGGGGTGCTACCACTGAGCCACACCCCCAGCCCTTTTTATTTTTTATTTTGAGACAGCGTCTTGCTAAATTGCTTAGGACCTCACTAAGTTTCTGAGCCTGGCTTTGAACTCAAGATCCTCTTGCCTCAACGTCCTGAGCCACTGGGATTACAGTGTGCGCTCCCACACCTGGCAGTTGTACCCGATTTTAAACCACAATCATTCAATGTTTTAGCTAACATAAACAGATGTAAGGGGCAGCCTGTGCATTTCAGTCAACAGTGGACCACATATATGACAATGGCCCCACAAGATTATAAAGGAGCTGAAAAAGTTTCTATCCTTGAAACATTCCTGTCACACCTTTTATTCTTACCTTTATATATATATTTAGATAAAAAACACTTACCATTGTGTTACAACTGCCCTCGGTATTCAGTACAGTAACATACTGTGCAGACTTGAAGCCTAGTACAACTTATTTATCTGTTCATCCATCAATGGACATTTGAGATTGTTTTCATATCCGTGCTACTGTGAAAAATGCTACAATGAACACAGGGGTGTAGGTATCTCTTTGAAGGCTGGAGATGTGACTCAGTGACAGAGTGTTTGCCTGACAAGCACAAGGCCCTGGGTTTGATCCCCAGCACCGCAAACACAACAAAACGGGTATCTCTTTGAGATACTGATTTCATTTCCTTTGGATACACACTTAGAAGTAGGGTTGCTGGAGCATATGGTAGTTCTGATTTTAACAATCTGAAGAATCTTCATACTATTTTCCACAATAGTTATGTCAATTTTATTATTGTTATTGAATAACGAAGGCCCAAGATGTGAAATAAGGAAAATATTTGTTGTTATCATCAACTTTTAATTAAAAAGTCCAGGGGCTGGGGTTGTAGCTCAGTGGCAGAGTGCTTGCCTCACACATGTGAGGGACATGTTAAGTGGTGTAGAAACACTGCTGGTAGCCTACTTAATAATTTTTCTCTGTTTCTTCCCTTCTAATAGAAACTCTATTTGGGGCAGCAATATACATAGTTAAAAAGACCTCCCTAGTTGTCCGTCAGTTAGGGTGGCATGTCAGCAGAAGTATGCTGTCTGGGACTTCCTAAAAAAGAGCTGTTTGGCGTCGCTTGCCCTTTCTTCCTGTCTGAAAAACAACTTGACGGTGGAGGTGAAATGACCACCTTGGTGCTCCGAAATCAAAGTCCACATTGTGCTGCTGCACTGGCCACACCAGCTGTGGGCAGAGACTGCAGAGCTGAATCAGGCAGAGTCCTGGCAGGACACAGATGGCTCCCTCACCAGGGCCTGGTGGAGTCGTCTTAAAAAGACACAGTTTGAAATGGGTGCTTAGCATTACGAACACGTGGTTAAGAGATGTAGCAAACACCCTGAGGTTAGCAATAGCCAGGAGTCAATAATAACAACCACAGTTCTTTTTTTTTTATTTAAATTTTTTAGTTGTAGGTGGACACAATACCTTTATTTTATTTATTTATATGAGGTGCTGAGGATCAAATCCAATGCCTCACACATGCCAGACAAGCACTCTACCTCTGAGCTACAATCTCAGCCTCAATAACCCCAGTTCTAAAGGCAGAGGAGAGAGTGCTTTCCAGGAATGAGGGCGAGACAGTAACAAGAGCAGCCCTCCTACGGGGATTCAGCCAACTTGTGATCTGTACAAAAGTGGCCAGGAATAACTACCCTAACTTCACAATCTCCTGTAGGTGATGACTTCTCCTGGCCGAACACAGCAAAAGAAGGGCAAGGGAGCTGGAGTGATATAGTCAGCCTCTCAGGATATTGAACAGGTTGAAGAAGAATAGAGTAGATCTGTACAAGTAAACGGAGAATATCCTTGCACAATACCCAAAGGGTCCTGCATCCTATTGACATCCAGATTCAGCATCCTGTTAGAACAGAAAATTCCCTTAACCTAGTCATTGCAAGTTGTAGCATAATGCATTATTTGTGAGTTTATGGCGATGCTGGTATAAACAAACCTGCTGTGCTGCCTGTCATATAAAAGTGCAGCACATATAATTTTGTACAGTACACAATATATGTAATAAATGACTATATGGTTAGTTTGTATGTTTACTATACTTTTTATTATTTGAAAGTTTAGTCCTTCCTTTTTACAAAAAAAAGAAAGAAAGAAAGAAAGGAAAGAAGGAAGGAAGGAAGGAAGGAAGGAAGGAAGGAAGGAAGAAAAGAAAAAAGGAAAAAGAAAAATGAACTCTAAAACAGCCCTAGGCCTTCAGGAACAATGCAGAAGATGACACTGTCATCAAAAGAGAAGATAGCTCCAGGTGTGTCACTGCCCTGAAGACATTCCGTCGTACTGATAAGATATAGAGGTGGAAGCAAGCAATACTGATAATCCTGACCCTGTGCAAATTTAGGCTAATATGTGTGCTTGTGTCTTTGTTTTTATTCGCAAAAAAGTTAATAACTAAATAGACTATACCTTGCAGCCCAAGTGTGTAGCAGGCTGTACCCCTTGGTTTCTGCAAGTGTACTCCTTGATGTTTGCACCCTGACCAATTCACCTCACTGTGAACATTTCTTATTTCTTAGAACATAAGAACTCTTTGACACATGACTATGTGCACTTCACATGCATATCAAATCTGTGGCATCATTTGTCAACCAAATAGGCATCTGAGTCATTATTACATCATGTTTATTGTTTTTTAAATTTTTTCTTAGTTGTTGATAGATCTTTATTTATTTATACGTGGTGCTGAGAATCTAACCAGTGCTGCACACATGCCAGGCGAGTGTGATACCACTGAGCTACAGTCCCAGCCCTCATGTTTTTATCTTTTATTAACTGAAGATCAAACTTCACCATTTCTTCTTGCCAATTAGTCCTGCCTTGGCTGAGTGTATTACTTATAGATAAGGTCTTAGATAAAAATCTATTAAGGCCACTGAAGGTGGCTGGAAGGAAAGGAAGACACATTCTTTAGTGGTAGATGAATCACTCACTACTCTGGGTCAGGCTGATAAGTCTTTCATTGCCTCTATCTCCCATGGCTGGGCTCCAAGATCACACGCGATCACAAATACAAGGCACCCAGTGCAACAGCAGCCTCTCTTCCCTCTTTTGGTTGGTGGGGTTCAGCTGTGGGTCATCTTCTGGCTGGCTTTGTCTTCAGCACTCGGGGCTCTTCCCTGTTCCCCTCTGAGCGGCAGGCTCCTGCCCTGAGTCCTGGCACCTGGGTTCTCTCCCTCCCGCAAGCTACAACTGCTTTTCTTCCTTGGCTCTTGTGCCCAGGTCCTTGTTCTGGTGACTGGGATAGCTTCCGCCTGGCCTAGAGCCCTGTCTAGCTCTTTCCACTGCTCTCTCCATGCTCTGGCTCTCATTCTAGCCAAGACCTGTGGCTGAAGCCCTACAATCTGTGAACAGGCCTCTCAGACACCATCTGCTTCCCTGGTCCCATGAACAGTGCCTGCCCAGGCTCTCTCTCTTGAGTTCAGCCCACCTGCTAGCACTCCCTGAAACCTCTTCTCAGACCTCTGCCAAGAAGCCCTTGGCCTGAGTCCTCAACTGAGATTAAGGTATTCCTTGAATTTTTCAATTTTTACTTGGCTGAAAACAGCACTGTCTGCCACCTCTGGCCCCAGCCCTCTTTTGCTGATTCCTCAGTGCCCTCCAACTCAGGAGGATTAGGATCGGTTGTAATATAATGAAGATGATGATAAAGGTAAAACTAAATGCTGACTCCATGAGTGCCAGGCGCTGCATGAGTACAGCAGCAGTCCTTGCTTTCATGCAAGCAGCACAAGAATATAGACCTTGCATGTTCTCAGCACTTCCTTACTTGTTACTCATTCTTGGACTCTCTGCCTTTTCCTCCTCCACCAAAAGTGTTTTAATTTAGGTCAATAATAACCTCCTAATTTGCAAATCCAACAGACACTTCTTCCTCCTCTTACCTAAACTCTCTATGGCTTCTGGCTTTGAAAACCACTTCCGCCTCTAAAAAACCCCCCTTCCCTGTGGTTCCTTTGACAGGCCAACCCTCACCCAGTTCCCTTTTGACCTCTCTGGCTACTCATTCCTCGTTCTCCATTTCTTTCACATGTACCTCCTCCAATCTTTACCTTTTACATGATGGCTTCTTCAGGACCCTATGCTCCCTCCCTCTTCTCTTCCCTATCTGTACTCTCTTCCTAGGTGATTATTTCCATTCCTGTAGTTTCAAAGATGGAAGGTGGCTTTCTGGAAAATTGGGAACCCATTTAGGATCCTCATTTAAGGAAAGATGAATCAGTTGTTTTGGCAAAATATCTTTTCCTTTGGATTAAGTAGTTTGTCCCAGACTGAACTGTGTCACCCAAAAAGATATGCTATAGTCCTAGCCCCTAGTACCTGTGACTTTATTTGGATATGGTGTCTTTGCAGATATAATCAAATTAAGATGAAGTCACAGGGTAGGCGTTAATCCAATATAATAAGTGAATTTAGAAAAGAGATAAAGACACACGGGGAGAGTATCATGTGACGATGGACGAAGAGATTGGAGTGATGATTGGCAAGACAAGGATCACCAATGATTGATGGCCACCACCAGAGGCCAGAAAGAAGCAAGGAAGCATTCTCTCCTACAGGTTTTGGAGGCAATCATGGCCCATGCTGACACCTTGATCTTGGAGTCCTATTCTCTAGAACTCAGATAATACATTTCTACTGTTTTACTCCACTGGGTTTGTGGTCCTTTGATACAGCAGTCTCAGGACACCAGCACACACACTCCATTGTCCTACAGCTCCTAATTTTTAAAATTGTAGATTAAGGATACAATACCTTTATTCTATTTGTTTATTTTTATGTGATGCTGGGGATCCAACCCAGTGCCTCTCGCATGCTAGGCAAGAACTCTACCCCTGAGCCACAACCCAGACCCTACAGTTCCTGCTTTAAGCAACTAGCTGTAATTTGCAATGTGTTTTGTGCTGAGAATATTTTGCCTTCATCTTTCCCCTAGTTCATTAGGTTCTCAGCTTTCAAATATCATACACTATTTTCTTAAAAATTTGAATATTAATATTAGGTATGCAATTTAAATTTTTTTCTTAGTCTTCTGCTGTAGGGCATTAGGGAAAAAAGCAATTATTTAAGCACTGCAGTCCCAGAATAAAATATAGTTCTTTAAGGGAAATACTTTGGGTTTTATGAAACTCACTGCTTTATTCCAACTTTCCAGTTTTCAGACCCATAAAAACTTTACAACAGAAACACTTTAGAATCTATATCATATATGCCACAAAGAAAAGATATTAATACGGAAGATATTAATATGGAAGACATCTTTTCTTTGTTCCTAGACATCTTCCCTTCCCTTCCAATTTTATTTTGGACATAATATGATATTGGACTAATAACTGGCAAGAGGGATAATTTAGGGATGGGGAGGTGTAGCTCAAGTGGTAGAGCATTTATTCACATATGCAAGGTACTGGTCCCTTAGCACCAGAGAGAGAGGGAGGGAGAGAGAAAGTGAGGGAAGGAGAGAAAAAAAATCTATTTATAAAGCAGAAGCTGGAAAGAACAGGAAAAAAGCCCTTGGGGGGCTACTGGAGATTTGACTCAGGGGACGTTTTAGCACTGAGCCACATCTTCAGTCCTTTTTATTTATTTTTAAATATTTATTGTTTAGTTGGACACAAAATGTTTATTATTTTTAGTGCTGAGGATGGAACCCAGGGCCTAGCATGCTATCCTGAGTCACAATCCCAGCCCCTAGCCCTTTTTATTTTTGAGACAGGGGCTCTGGAACTTGATCTTCCTGCCTCAGTCTCCGGAGGGCTGAGGTTATAGGGCACTGTGGGCAGCAGGAAAAAATGTCTATTTAAAGAGAGAATTATCTCTCAAAGCAAATGAGAAGGTAGAGAGGCATGCTTAAGTTTGAGGGAACTGGGGGAGCCTGAGTTCAGCATAAGAAATTGAAAATGATGTGAGGAAAAATGAATTTCAGGAAATTTGCTGTATTGTTTGAATGGTCCCTTCAGTGTCTCTTAATTTGAGGTTTAATGAAGAGATTTAATGCCCCCCTCATCCCCGACTGGACTTTTTATTGCTTTTCATATTTATTTATTTGGGTATCCGGGATTGAACCCAGGGGTGCTTTACCACTGAGCCACATCCTCAGCCCCTTTTTAAATAGTTTAGAGACAGACTCTCACTGAAATTACTAAAACTGGCTTTGAACTCGGATCCTTCTGCCTCAGCCTTCCAATCTGCTGGGATTACAAGCGGGGCCACTGTGTTGGGCTTTATTGTGCGTGTTTAAGGTATCCAACGTGATGTTTTCGGATACATTTAGATAGTGAAAGGTTACCTTAGTGAAACAAATAAGTACAGCTATCATCTCACACTGTTACTCGTGTGTGTGTGTGTGTGTGTGTGTGTGTGTGTGTAGAATCCCATGTACAATTTTTGAACTCAATGGACTTGTATTTCTCTGGGTTACGGTGTGGGATCAAATCATAAGGCAGCTGCACTGTTTTAAGGGCTGCCTGTGACTATATGAACTCTCTCAGAGGCCGTATGTATGGGGTTCAGGCTGGGAGCTCTGAGACTGGAACCCCTGTAGTTGAATCCTCGCCCCCAGTCCTTTTCTGTCTGTACCTGAAAGAATTTCTTCCCTGTCCTGTGCCTCCTTTCTCCACCCACAAAAGGGAATTAGCAATACGCATCTCGCTGGACTGTTGGAAAGACAAATTAATAGAGAGAGGGCAACTAAGGACGCTGCCTGGCAGTGGACGTCCGTCGGTGGATTGCTGGCAAGAAGAAATAAATTTACACAAAATTTGTCACCTGCTGAACCTAACAAACCCAAGTCACCTTCTGTGGTTCACCGTTTCTAAATTTCTGGCTTGGCGTCCCTCAAACCCGACCTCGATTCCCTGGGCAGGCTTTGCAGCGACCTTCCCTCGGGCGGGCAGAGATGCAACTCCCGGTTGCAGATCTCCCGGAGCCCGCCTGCTCGGGCGTCCTCCTCTGCCAAGAGCTCCCAGCACTTCGCACCTCTACTCGAGCTTTTCCCCGGTGGTGAGCGGCGACCGTTTGCAGGGGCTGACCCGCCTGCATAGGGTAGATGTTCAGTTAAAGTGGACGCGAAGGACAACGTTGTACTTTCTCCCCCAAATACTCCAGTGGGGGCGCGGGGCGAGAGGGGTAGCCGCGGTCGGCGGGACAGTCCTAGCAACCCAGGACTCGCGGCCCCGGGTCGGACCAGCCACGTCGCTGCGGGCCGGGGCGGGGCTCCGCAGAGGACTGGCCTGGGGCGCCCGCCGTCACGTGACGCCCCTCCCGCGCGCACCGCTGGGGGCGGTCCCCGCCCTCCCCCGGAGCCGAGGCGCTGGAGCGGGCGCGGTGCACTGTGGGCAGAGGGGCGGGGGTTGGGAAGATGGCGGCTCCCAGCCTCCTCAACTGGAGGCGGGTTTCCTCCTTCACGGGGCCGGTACCCCGCGCCCGGCACGGACACCGAGCCGTGGCCATCCGGGAGCTGATGATCATCTTTGGCGGGGGCAATGAGGGCATCGCGGACGAGCTGCACGTCTACAACACCGGTAGGCGCGGCGGCGACTCTTCGGCCCCGCCTGCGGGAGCCGCGGAGGGGGAGGGGAGACGAGGCGGCGGCCGCGGCCCTGACAGCTGTCACCGCCCGGTCACCGCTTCCTCGGCTGGGCGGCCCGGGCCCGCAGCATCTTGGACCGCAGCTCCGCTTCCCCGGGGCCCCGCGGGGCGGGTCGGACCCGGAGCCGGGGCACCGCTCCTCAGGTGGGCCGCCCCGACCCCCGCGCCCCCGCCCGGCCGGCAGACCTCGGAGAGACACGGCGTCCGCCCGCCTGGGCCTTTGCTGCGGCCTCGCCCACTGCGGGGGCCGGGGTACCGCCGCTGTCAGGAAACAAAACCCCCTCCAAGCCAGAGCGCCTCCGGGCCGTGCCTTCTCGCCTTCCTTCCTCGGCTCCTCAGGAGGAAGGGCTTAGCGGGCGAGGAGGGAGAGGGTCCTTCTGCGACCCTGCGCTCAGTACGGCCCCAAATCCGGCCGAGCTTCGCGGTTTCCCCGGTCGGTCGCCCCTGACCCAGCGGGGAGGTGGCTGGGGGCGAGCCCGGCCTGGTCTCTGCGGCCGGGGTGCGTGCGGCGCCGTTCGCGACCCGTCTCCCGATACGAGGTGTCACGACTTGACCCCCTGCAGATCGCAGGTGCCGCTGGTTAGCGAGGCCGCCCTGCCCTGGACTCTCCGTGGCTTAGAAAGCTGGAATTTATTGTTTTCCCTCCACTTGCAAATACTCCAGTTATCTGAAGAAATCGGTGCCCTTGATGTAAGGCTAATTACTGAATTGGGGGTTGATTTCATGATCGACAACTTTTCTTTGACCAAACACCGTAATCCCAGTGGTCTCTTTAAAGTTTAACAGAACAGTAAGAGTAGGGAACTTTTTCGTCCTCTCCTCCTCGGAACAACCCAGAGTATAACGTTAAAAAGCTATGGATTTAGTATGGTGTGAAAACTCTGGCTTTCGAACAAATTTGACCTAACTTGAATCTTTTCTGCCAATTATCCAGAATCAGCATTAAATTTACCAAGTCTTTCAAAATTTCAGATTTTTATTTGTAAAACCGCGAAGATACTCACCCAGCAGAGAGTTTGTAAGAATTGGATGATATAGATCGGTTTTTTTTCAACAATAGCACTGTTGACATTTAGGGCCAGATGATCCTTTGCTGTGGGGTATTATTGTGTACATTGTAAGATGTTTGACAGCATCCCTGGCCTCTGTCCACTACTTACCAGTAACATTTCCATTTCCAGTTGTGACAACTAAATTGTTTCCAAATGTTGCCAAAGGATGATTCCCTTGGGGGTGGGAATCATCCCCAGTTGAGAACCACTGACACAGATGATACCTATAAAATATATATTCATAGAATGTGATAATCATTGTTATAATTGATTTTAATTTTATTTTGGCAATTAGTTACAAATCAGTGGTTCCTACCAGCTGTTAGAGGAGACATCCCTCCAGGCTGTGCTGCCCATGGATTTGTCTGTGATGGTACCAGAATATTAGTATTTGGGGGAATGGTTGAATATGGAAGATACAGCAATGAGTTATATGAGTTACAAGTAAGTGTATTTAAGATTTATTATTTCAGTCTAAAGTTTTAATACTGATACTGGTCATAATTCATCAAAAGATTGCAAAATATTTCATTAGCATATTTAAAATAGCATGAACTTCACACTTTATAGCTTGAAAGAAAATGTTTCCACTTCATTTAAAAGCCAAACTTTCTAGTCTAAGTTCTTTTCCATGCCCAGTGTGACATTTGTAACATTAAGTTAAATGTTTTACATGACTTGCATGTGTTATATGTTTAGGTTTTTGTATCTTAGTGTAATAGTTTTTCATTTTTAACCTGTAACAGAAGCACCTGAAGGATTTGTGAGAACAGATTGCTTGGCCCTGCCCGGAAGCTATATTGTCTCGAGTGTGGCCTGAACATTTGCATTTCTGCCAAGTTCTCAACTGATGCTGCTGGTTCCAAGACTGTATACTTGGAAAACCACTGCTTTGATGTCATACAAATTGTTACCTCTCACACTAATCATTACTCCCTGTTTTTCCCTGATCCCCCACAATATGTGAAAAAGAGGGTTTCAGTACATATAATCATTTCTAAATTTGACTCCTTTATTAAACCAGATCCCTCCTTGACTTTTCTTGATTTGTGCATGTTTCCAGGGTCATTATTTTGAGGTTATCTGCGAGTTGGCAGATGTAGATGAATTATGCTTATTTACCAGCAACCCATTTCAAAAAGTTTGAGACAAAGAAAGCTTTATAGCTAGAGTATAATTTTGGAGGTTTGGTTTGTGAAATGAGCTTTATGTTAATTTAAATGTTAAAATACTTAGCATATATGGGTTACCTAATATTTGAAAATAAGTAAATAAGTAAAAAATTACATTTAATCTTAAAGGTATACATAATAAAAATTTTTTAAGTTGGAAAACATTAGTATTGTTAATGTTATTATTATTTATAAGCTTAGTATACCATTGTGGAAATCCTTATATATAGAAAAATTAATTAGAATTTCTACATATATTTTAATTATAGAAATTATTTGTTATTTGTCATTTGTTTCAAAAATTGCTTATTGAAGACTTCTGATGGCATTTGGTTGAAAATATATTGGTATGATGCACTGTTGACAGTGTAGGAATAGGAATGCTTTCCTGATTTTACCTCAGAGTGTTTGGTCTTTTTCAGGCAAGTCGATGGTTATGGAAAAAAGTGAAACCCCACCCCCCTTCTTCTGGTTTACCTCCTTGTCCTCGGCTTGGACATAGTTTTTCTTTATATGGTAACAAATGCTACTTGTTTGGTGGTCTGGCAAATGAAAGTGAAGATTCAAACAATAACGTTCCCAGGTATGCCGACTCTTGTTTTAGATCAAATGCTTATTTTATGATTTAGATGAGGATCATTTGATTTCTTCCATCTTTATTATAAGGGATAAAGCTTAACTTTTTTTTTTTAACTTTTAAACCTAACAATGAACAAATTTTTATGTACTTGTATTTTCCTTAGTCTCTGGAGTGTATCTGTTTTCAATCAGAAATTATCTTACTAAATTTATATTAATATAACTTGTATTAATATATTTATGTGTCTTGATCTATAATGTATGTTTGCTAGTTCATTAATGATAACCAAAAGAAACAGATGGTTATTTAAAATTATATTTTTCTGGGAATTTAGTGATAAAAATATGACTTATAAAATCATTTCCACATTTCATAGGAGAAATTCTTAAAAGTGATTCACTCTGGCAAACACTTTTCCTCCTTTTTCTAAACACAAGTAATCACTATCTCTTTTTTCTGTAGTTTTAGTGTAAAAGCTCTGCTTTTTCTCTTTTTTTTTTAGAGAATTTTTTTTTTTAATATTTATTTTTTAGTATTCAGCGGACAGAGCATCTTTGTTTGTATGTGGTGCTGAGGATCGAACCCGGGCCGCACGCATGCCAGGCGAGTGCGCTACCGCTTGAGCCACATCCCCAGCCTCAAGCTCTGCTTTTTCTTATTTTGTTAAATTCCTAATTTAAGAAAATTTTTTGTTGATATTGTGAGTTTGATTTCTTAAATTTTTTGTTTATTGCTAGTTTATGGAAATAAAATTGGCTTTGTATGTTGACTTTGTATCCTGTGACCTTGCTGAATTAATCTTTTCAATCATTTTCATGGATTTCAGTTTTTCTTTTTCTTATTGAGATTTAGGATACACACACACACACATATGAAAGTATTGGTTTGTTTCTTAATGTTCCAAATATTTTTTTAGGTTTCTCTTTGCCTATTTAAAACAAGCTTTTTCTTTTCTTTGGTGGTGTTGGGGATTGAACCCAGAGCCTTGTGCATGCGAGGCAAGCACTCTACCAACTGAGCTATATCCCCAGCCCCTTTACAGCTTTCTTATTTTGTATCTTCTTTAAAAAGACTCTTCCTCAGGGCTGGGGATGTGGCTCAAGCGGTAGCGCGCTCGCCTGGGCACGCGTGCGGCCCGGGTTCGATCCTCAGCACCACATACAAACAAAGATGTTGTGTCTGCCAAAAACTGAAAAATAAAAAATAAATATATTTAAAAAAAAAAAAGACTCTTCCTCTCCAAAATTATAAAAAAAATAGTTTTTCTCTCATTTCTTCTAATACATTCACAGTTTTGTTTTTTGTGTTTAGAACATTGACTGGGGATATAGCTCAGTGGTGGAACACTGGCTTAGCATATGTGAGGCCCTGGGTTCCATCCCCAGCACCACATTTAAAAATAAAAATCAATACATTTGGAATATACTTTTGTTATTAGTGTAAGGCTTTTCCCTCTTTTTCCTAATTGATTTCTTTCCATTTCTTCCAATACTATTTACTACGTAAGCCTTTTTTTTTTTTTTTTTTGGTACTGGAAATTGAATTCAGGGGCACTCAACCACTGAGCCACATCCCCACCCCTATTTTGTATTTTATTTAGAGACAGGGTCTCACTGAGTTGCTAAGCGCCTTGCCATTGCTGAGGCTGGCTTTGAACTCGTGATTCTCCTGTCTCAGCCTTCTGAGCCACTAAGATTACAGGCATGCATCGAGCCAGCTTATATAAGCCATTTTAAAATGCCTTAATTTTTATATAAATGGTTCATTTCTAGGCTTCCTACCAGGAGTTGCAGACTGTGCTTTGTGGGCAAAGTTTGCCTGCTGGCCTATTTTTATTTATGAAGTTTTATTGGATGGGCTGGGGTTGTGGCTCAGCTGTAGAGCTCTTTCTTGCCTAGCACCTGTGAGGCCCTTGGTTCAATCCTCAGCACCACATAAAAATAAATAAAATAAAGGTATTGTGACCAACTCCAACTAAAAAGTAAACTTTTTTTTTTTAAAGTTTTATTGGAAGATAGCCATGTCCATTCATTTGCTTATTATGTTTGGTTGCTTTTGTGTTAAAATAGTAGAGTTGAGTAGTTGCAACAGACTTTGTGGTCCACAAAGTCTAAAATATTTATTATCTAGCCCTGTACAGAGGAAGTTTGTTGACTATTGCTTTAAACTTTATTCTGTGTCATTAATTTATTTACTTTTCTATCGTTAATTGCATTGTTTTCTGGTATATGCCTTTAATGAGGATATTTTATGCTTCTTTTGGTACTGTGGTTTGAACCTAGGGGTGCTTTACCACTGAGATACATCCCTAATCCTTTCTTAAATTTAAAAAAAATCTATTTTGGGGGAGTGGGGTACCAGAGATTGAACTCATGGGCACTCTACCACTGAGCTACATCCTCAGCCCTTTTTTTTTTTTCGTATTTTATTTAGAGACAGGATGCCACTGAGTTTCTTGGTGCCTGGCTGTTGCTGAGGCTGGCTTTGAACTCGCAGTCCTCCTGCCTCAGCCTCCCAGACCACTGGCTGAGATTACATGTGTTCGCCAGCGGACCTGGCTGAATTGTTATTAAATTCTGAAATATGAGCCACATTTTTATTCCTAGTTAAGACTCCTTTTATTATATTACAGAATTTGTTTCATACCTTGTCAAGTTCACATTGCTAATTTAAAAAAAATATATACACACACACACATACACACACACACACACACACACACTCTCAATGATTTTGCCTATTTTATTTGGGGAGTGAGTGCTATATCTGTTATTGATTGGTCATTATCTTCATTTTTAGTATTTCTTTTTTTAAATATTTGTATATTTTTTTTAGGTCTAGATGGACACAATACAATGCCTTTATTTTTATGTGGTGCTGAGGATTGAACCCGGGTCCCGCCCTTGCTAGGCAAGTGCTCTACTGTTGAGCTACATTCCCAGCCCCAGTATTTCTATATTAAGAAAATTTGGTAGGGGCGGGAGTTGTAACTCAGCAGTGGAGCACTTGCCTAGCATGTGCGAGGCTTTGGGTTCCATCCTCAGCACTACGTAAAGATAAATAAATAAAATAAAGGTATTGTGTTCATCTGCAATTAAAAAACTAAAAAAAAGAAAATTTAGCCTTTTCCTGTGATGTCTAAAAAACAAACAAACAAACAAACAAAAAACATTTTTCCAGTTTGATCTTTTTCTTTCTTTCTTTCTTTTTTTTTTTTTTTTTTTGGTACTTGGTATTGAACCCAGGAATGCTTTACCACTGAGCTACATTCCTGGTCTTTTTAGTTTTTTAAAATTTTGAGACAAGGTCTCACTAAATTGCTGACTGGTTTCGAACTTGCAGCCCTCCTGCCTTAGCCTCCCCAGTCACTGAGATTACAGGCATGTACCACTATACCTGGCTTTGACCTTTTTCTTTTCATACAGTTTATGGTGGGTCTTTCTAAAAAAAAAAAAAAGTCTCATTAAATGTTTTCTGTGTGGTATGCTTTACTTGTTTACTTGTTTTACCATTTTTAATTTTTTTCTTAATTCTTTGCTTCCCTCAGTTGCTTAGAAATTAACACTCATTTTAAACTGAAAATGTCTTATCACCTCTGGGAATAAATTGCTGTCTTACCATTAGCATTCTTTTGCCTATCACCTTTTGCTGTATGTTCAATATATTCTTGAATCTATTCTGGACTATAGTGATGTTAAGAAATTAGCTTTTTAGTAATTTTTTTTTTCCAGTACTTGGATTGAACCCAGGGGTACTTCATCACTGAGCTACATCCCCACCCCCCTACTTTTTTTTTTTTTTTTTTTTTTTAAATCTCGAGACAGGGTCTTGCTAAGATGCTCAGGTTGGCCTCAAATTTGAGATCCTCCTGCCCAGGTTGCTAGGATTACAGATTGTGCCACTATGCCCTTTTTTAGTACATCTTTCTTAGTGACAATTAAGAATATCACTTTATCTGGGTGCAGTGGCATACGCCTGTAGTCCCAGCCGGAGACTGAGGCAGGAGGATCTTGAGTTTAAAGCCAGCTTCAGCAAAAGCGAGGCACTAAGCAACTCAGTGAGACCCTGTCTCCAAATAAAAAATAGAAAATAGGGCTGGGGATGTGGCTCAGTGGTCAAGTGTCCCAAAGTTCAATCCCTGGTACCACAAAAAAAAAAAAAAAAAAAAAATGTAACGGGCTGGGGATGTGGCTCAGTGGTAGAGTGCTCACCTAGTACTTGTGAGGCCCTGGGTTTGATCTTCAGCACCATAAATAAATAAATAAATAAATAAATAAATAAATAAATAAATAAAAAGAATAAAGGTATTGTGTCCACCTACAACTAAAAAATAAATATTAAAAAATATAACCATAATTTACTGGTGTTTTGCTCTACCATTTCTCTTATGCCTTTCTTGAATTTCTTTTTCCTAGTTAACATTTTGAATCATTTTTTCCCAGAACAATTACATGGCTAAACTTTGAAGTTTTATATGTCCTAAAATGTTTTCTTTTGGTCTCTTTCTTTTTTTAAAAAATATTTTGAAAGTTATAGATGGACAGAATGCGTTTATTTATCTATCTATGTATCTATCTATCTATCTATCTATTTATTTATTTATTGTGCTAAGGATTGAACCCAGTGCCTCACGTGTCCTAGGCAAGCGCTCTGTCACTGAACCACAGCTCCAACCCTTGCCCTCATTCTTTTTTTTTTGTTTGTTTGTTTTCAGTCGTCGCTGAATACAGTACTTTGATTTTATTTATTTATTTTTATGTAGTGCTGAGGATCGATCCCAGGCCTTGCTAGGCGAGTGCTCTATTGCCAAGCCATAATCCCAGCCCCTTGCCCTCATTTCTTAAGTAAAAATTTGGTAGGAAGTAGATTCCTACTAAAGTCATTTTGCTGAAAACTTTGAAAACATCCATAACACAAATAAGTTTAATGCCAGCGTCTAAAGTAAAGAAGCTACTTGGACATTGCTATGACATTGCAGTGGGGAGAAAAGTTGCAAAGCAGCATTTGTATATGCCTTGTTTATCATATGTTGACATCCAGAGAGAGAGGTGTCTAATAGGTATTTGCCCAAATATTGTATGAAGTATATGTTCTGGTTATCTATTACTGTGTGATAAACTGCCCAACGTTTAGTGCTGCAGAATTACAACTATTTTATTATGCTCATGAACTCTGTGGGTCAGAAATTCATACAGGACACAAAAGAGAAGGCTGGGCTCTGAAGTGGGAAGGTTTGAATGGTTACTCCCATATCTGATACCTCAACTGAGATGGCTGAAGGACATACTGAAAGTACTGTCACCCCATGTACCTATGGTGGCCTCTTCAGATGGTGGTTTTTTTTTTTTGGTAGCTAGACTTTTTTACATGTTCAAGAACAATGATTTTGTGAAGCTATATGGATCTGTGGAGAATCAAAGGGAGGAGTCATAGACCCCACCCCCTGATGGGAAGAGTGTCAGAGAATTTTGATTTGTGTTTTAAAGCTACCACCATTGTCACTGATACCTTCACTGTTGGCTAAATGATGGCAGGGATTTTTTTGCTCTCTTCTGTTCTCTGCTAAGCTCTGGAAGAGCACCTGGTACATAGTAGTATTTGGTAAATGTTGAATGAATGGTCTGGGGTTTCTGGTGGCTTTATGAATTTAACACTAATGCTAAAAACCATCATCTGAAGAGGTCACACAGAGTGGACAGTACCTTTGGCATGTCCTTCAGCAATCCCACTTAAGACATCAAACAGGGGAATAACTATTTAAACCTTCCTATTTGAGAGTCCAACCATTCTTTCTGTGCTCTGTCTCTTTTTTATTATTATTATTATTTTTTAGTTGTGGGTAGATAAAATACCTTTATTTTATTCGCTTATTTTTTTTTGAATTTTTTAATATTTGTTTTCTTAGTTCTTGGCGGACACAACATCTTTTTTGTTTGTGGTGCCGAGGATCGAACCCGGGCCACACGCATGCCAGGCGAGCGCGCTACCACTTGAGCCACATCCCCAGCCCCTTACTCGCTTATTTTTATGTGGTGTTAAGGATCAAACCCAGTGCCTCACACATGCTAGGCAAGTGCTCCACTACTGAGCCACAACCTCAGCCCCTCTGTGCTTTGTTTCTAATATGAATTTTTTTACATACTTTATGAATAGAAGCAAAAAACAGATAAAAGACATGTATTATCTGAATGTTTTCTTTTTTTTCATGATATGCAGATATTTAAATGATTTCTATGAGTTGGAGCTGCAGCATGGTTCTGGTGTTGTGGGATGGAGCATTCCAGTCACTAAAGGGATTGTGCCTTCTCCAAGAGAATCCCACACAGCTGTTATATATTGCAAAAAAGATTCTGGAAGTCCTAAAATGTATGTTTTTGGTGGAATGTGTGGTGCTCGCCTGGATGACCTGTGGCAGCTTGACTTAGGTAAACTTAACTTGACTCAGGCTAGATTGGTATGATTATAAGGGCAAATTTCAAATACCTTGAAAATGTTTTTTAAAAATATTTATTTATTTTTTAGTTGGACACAATATCCTTATTTATTTATTTTTATGTGGTGCTGAGGATCGAACCCAGGGCCTCGCATGTGCTAGGCAAGTGCTCTACCACTGAGCCACAACCCCAGCCCTTGAAAATATTTTTGATTATAGTATTTATTGAGTTGCATTAATTATAGCCTGTACTTGTAGTCTCAGACACAGATGTGATGCAATCAGTTAGGCTAAACAAATGAATTTGATATATGATAGTAACTCTTCTGTGTTCCCTGTAAGTAGTTTCACCAGAGGTTCTGGTTTACCAGATATGGTCCTGCTTTACCTGGTATGGTCCAGCTTTATGCTTACTGTTCTGTGTAATTATCAGTAGTACTCCATTTCACACTGAAAAGTGTCCAGTTGAAAGTTATATAAGGCTACCTTATCAATAGGAAATGTAGCATTAGCAATTAGTCATTAAAAAACCCTTAGGTAGCTTTTTCTGAAGGGACTCTAGGAATGAGTGACTAAAGGGCAAATGTGTCTCTCACCTTTAACTATAAAGTACACTATAGTAAATGTTTGTTGAATGAATGGTCTGAGGTTTCTGTTTACTATATGAATTTAATACTAATGCTAAAACCCACTGTCTGGGGCTGAGGGTTGTGGCTCAGAGGTAGACGCTTGCCTAGCATGCGTGAGGCTCTGGGTTTGATCCTCAGCACCACATAAAGTAAAATAAAGACATTGTGTCCACCTATAACTAAAAAAATAAATATTTAAAAAACCCAAAAACACGTCTGAAGAAGCCATACAGGTACGCAGGGTGACACTACCTTCAACATGTATAAAGTACACACAATGTACTTTTACTTGAAACATTAAAAACACTAATATTGTTCTTATTTCAGAATTGGTTGATACTCTAAGTACACCTTCTCCATAACAAATGCTAACATTCAAGTGTAAATAGATTTCTGTCTGTCAATTTATGTCAACTGAAAATGTTCATTTTAAGATGAAATTCATATAACTGCTGTGAAACATTTTTACTTCATTTTGACAAGTACTTACTTTGTTCTATTTTAAAAAAATTAAACAAGTTCAGGTAATTTGCTATATTAGATCAAGTTGCCAATATCCTTTTTTTTTTACTTTTAGAAACTATGTCATGGTCAAAACCAGAAACTAAAGGGACAGTTCCACTTCCACGAAGCCTTCACACGGCCAGTGTTATAGGAAATAAGTAAGGATTTTTTTGTGTTGTTTTGCTTTAAAAAAAAAAAATAGATGTATGTAAAAGTGATACTCCTAGTTTCTTGGAAATAGATTACTGAACTTAATGATGTTTGTGCTAAAATACTTTATCATTTTCTTATCATACTGCTTCTTATATGTCTTTGTCATTTTCTTTCATATTGCCTCTTATACATCTTTATCTTTCTCACAACTCCTTATCCAGAGTAGGCACTACCTGAGTGTAAGGCAGGATGTTGTCAACTGATAGATTTTTTTGTGGATGGTTTGGTATACCAGATAGGTATACCACTGTTTCTTTTGACATATTTTTAGCACTGCTTGATTTGTATTCAGGCACATACAATAGTTGTGTTTGGAAGGACATATGGAGTTATGGTTAGAATACAGGCTTTGTAACTATATTGCCTAAATTCAAGCCTCAGGTTTCATACTTGTCTTTGTGACCTGGGGCAAGAAAATTTAATTCATCTGTACCTCAGTTTCCTCAAGAATACAATGCAGATTAAAGTAAAACTTCACAAAGTTTTAGTGAGGATTAAATGTATTAATACATAAAAATGCTTAGAACAGTGCCCTATACATTCAGAGCACTTGAAAAATATTAACTGTACAAGTATCCCTATTTATGTAACACTGGCCATGGTTAGGAGTACTATTTAAGTAGAACTTAATGAAGTATTTACTAGAACGGGGTTTTAACCTTAAATGTAATGTTTCAGGACAGTCCTAGTTGTAATTTAGAATCTCACTAATTCACAGAATTGAAAACTCGGGACTTAATAGATTAATTGAAAAAGCTGGTAAGATCTGAGTAGTCTGAAGTTCAGTATTTAACAAGTGTTTTTTTTTTTTTTTTTTTAAAAAGCCAGTATGCACATGCCTGCAATCCTAGAGACCCAGGAGGCTGAGGTAGGAGAATCGCAAGTTTGAGGCCAATGTAGACAACTTAGTTAAACCCTGTCTCAAAATAAAAATAATGAAAATGATTAAATAAAAGGATGGGGGATGTGACTCAGAAGTACAGCTCTCTTGGGCTCAATCCCCAATACCACAAAAATAAATAAATAAATAAAAGCTTCAGAGCCAAACAGAATCATTTTCACAGTTAAACATAATCTTGTACAATGCAGTTTTCCATTGGAATATTATATATTCCAGCATATAAAATTCAAAAAATGTGGAGTTTCCCTGATCGGCATAAGGACTCATGATCCATAAACTCTACCTGATGAACTTATCTTCTTTAGCAGCCATGAGGCTTTTCTCAAGAACCTCTAGGACTCTGAGGACATAGTTTTAAATTTATTTTTTGTTTTTTCTGGTATTAGGGATTGAACTCAGAGTCACTTTACCTCTGAGCCACACACCTGGTCCTTTTTATTCTTTTTTATTTTTATTTTTAGTGTTGATGGACCTTTATTTTATTCATTTATTTATATGTGGTTCTGAGAATTGAACCCAGTGCCTCACGTGTCTGAGGCAGACGTTCTACCACTGAGCCACAACCCCAGCCCCTTCTTATTCTTTTTTCAGTTTTTAGAGAGGGTCTTGCTAATTTGCTGAGGATCTGTCAAGTTAGTGAGGCTGGCCTCAAACTTGTAATCTTTCTGCCTGAGCCTCTAAGTAGGTGAGATTATAGGCATGTACATATTGTGCTTAGCAGTCCTGAAACTGAGTCAACAAATAAATCTTATGTTCATTTTTAACATTCTAATCCAACAAGTGAAATTAAATCACCTACTTTCTGTTCTTGGTTTTCTGGTTTTTTTTTTTTTTTGATTGTTGTTCAGAATGTACATTTTTGGTGGATGGGTTCCACATAAGGGGGAAAATATTGAGACTTCACCTCATGATTGTGAATGGAGATGTACCAGTTCATTTTCTTACCTAAATCTAGGTGAGTCTTTTAAGATTTACTCATTGAAATAAGATTTATTAATAAAAGAATTTGTGAAATTTTGATGTTTAAGAATAATAGATCAGTCATGGATATTCCTATGGTTTTAGATACAGCAGAGTGGACCACTCTAGTATCAGATTCTCAGGAAGATAAAAAAAATTCAAGACCAAGACCAAGAGCTGGACACTGTGCCGTAGCAATTGGCACTCGATTATATTTTTGGAGTGGAAGAGATGGCTACAAAAAAGCACTGAATAGTCAAGTTTGCTGCAAGGATCTTTGGTATCTTGATACTGGTGGGTAAGAGTATTTAGCAAATAAAATCTATCCTTTAGGTAAATACTCAAATAATTTTTGTCTTTTAAGACTTAATTAAAAAAAAAGACTTAATCTAAATGACACTGCCTCTTTCCTATAATTAAAAAAATGAGAGAAATAATTTGTGTAGATATTTCCCACAGCAGAGGAATATATATTAATTGCTCTTTTCTTGAGTGTAGCTTGAACTTAGAGATTTCTTTCTAAAGAATAGAGTATGGAAAGGGAAAAAACAGTAGTCTCATGGGGAAACCTGTAAGCACCACCTTACTGAAGTGATCAAGGTTAATGTCACTATTGATAAGTCATACTGACATATTTACCCTCCTGGAAATCATGGTAAGAAAGTACTTCATCATTGTGGTACTCTTCCCAAAAATCTATTACTTGAATCTAACTTTGAAAAATGTCAGATAAACTCAAATGGAGGAACGTTCTAGACTTTCTACAGAATATTTGTACAGCAATCTTCAAAAGATTCAAAACGATTAAAACATGACTAAGAAATAGTCTCAAATGGAGGAGTGTGAAATGATAAGATGACCAAAGGCAGCATGGTGTCCTGGATTGGATCCAAGAAGCCAAAAGACATTAAACCATTTTGTCCTATTGTCCCAGATTTGTGGAGTGTGTATAAAAACTTAGACATAGTTTATAAGATGCAACATAATTATATAAAAGGATCTAATTATAATTAACATTAATATTAATAAAATTATATATATAAATTCTAGATTATGATTTCCAACCTATTTCATAAGGCACCTATGTCAATTTTGTTGAAATAGTCACAGAGTTGAAAACTTGGAACTTAATGGCTTAATTGAAAAACGAGGAAATCTGAGTAGTGTGAATTTTAGTAAATAGTATTAATTAGTGGAAATTTCTTAGTTTTAGCAAATGTTGGGGAAAAGGTAGATGGCAACACTGTACTATCTTCATATCTTTTCTGTAGATCTGAAATTACCACATATTAAAGTGGGTTTTTCTTAAAGTGTTAGTGCACCAAGAATTTTTTAAATGTGAAACTCACATCCATTTTCAATAAATATTTACTGACAGCTGTGATTCAAAAATTGTTTTTTAAGTGCTGAGAATACAACAGTGAACAAGACTGGTAATGTCCCTACTTGCACAGATTTACATTATGAAAGAGTGTGAGGGCGGGGGATAACAAATAGTACGACAAGCAAATGAACAAAATAAGTACCATTTCTGGTAAGCATGTGGAGACATGAGATAGTGCTTAGAGGTACTGGGAATTGAGGCTGGTAGCTGCTTCAGAGTGAGTAGTCAGAAAAGGCCTCTGAAGAAATGATATATGGGATATGTTCCAAATGGTGAGGAGGAGCTACCCACCTAAAAATCTGGGGAAATTATTGCAGGAAGAGTGAAGAGCAAATTCAAGAGCCCATAGATGGGAAGATTTGGCGTATTTGGGAATAGATTTGAGCCAGTTAAACAAAGAGAAGATTGTAATAATGGAAGTTAGAGATCACCATGGGACAGAACATGAAGGTCCTTGAATGCCATAGTAGATTTTAAATTGTTTATTTATTCACTTACTGATTCATTTATTTATTTTTGTGATAACTGATATTGAACCCATGGCCTCTTGTGTACTTGTAAATTGTTTTAAAAATACAATGGTGGGGCTGGGGATGTGGCTCAAGCGGTAGCGTGCTCGCCTGGCATGCGTGCGGCCCGGGTTCGATCCTCAGCACCACATACCAACAAAGATGTTGTGTCCGCCGAGAACTAAAAAATAAATATTAAAAAAAAATACAATGGTAAGATACGTTTAAGTTTGAAGGAGACGTGATATGATTGGATGTATCCTGGGAATGGACACTGGCAATTGTGTGAAAAATAAATTGTGGGGGCAAAAGTGTATACAGGGAGACAAGTTAGGGGGCTCTTGGAGGAATCACAACTGTCTTAGGCTATAGTGGAGACAGTGCAGAAGGGGAAGAATGGGTAAGCTCAGGATATGTTTTGGATTCTGTTGACAGAACTGGCTGATAAATTGGGTGTGGCAGGTAACAGAAAGAAAAATTGAGGGTGAAGTTTTTAGCCTGAATAATTTGCTGAGATTGTGTTGAATGGAGAAAACTGTGTTGAATTTAGACCAGGCTAAGTTTAAAATGATATCAAACAAACAATTGATGGAATAAACAGATCTACAGATTAGTGTAGACATTAGATTTAGAATTTTTGTAATTTGTGGTATTATAGGAAAAGAAAATTATAAAACATACCTGCGTCTCCAGTTTTTTTTTTTTTTTTTTTGGTGGACATAGTATCTTTATTTTATATTTATGTGGTGCTGAGGATCGAACCCAGTGCCTCATATATGCTAGGCGAGCACTCTACCACTGAGCCACAACCCCAGCCCCAGTTGTTTTTTTTTTTTTTTTTTTTAGTTTTTTTTAGTTGTAGTTGGACACAATAACTGTATTTTATTTATTTATTTTTATGTGGTGCTGAAGATTGAACCCAGCACCTTGCAAGTACTAGGCAAGCGCTTTACTGCTAAGCCACAGCCCCAACCTGGACTCCAGTTTTTTTAAGTGTGTAAATAAAAAATTAGCAAGTTGACACACTTAAGTATTATTTGAGAGGTGAGATTTGAGTTCAGTTTTCTGACTTATCACTCTTTTCTATGGTAGCATGTACTACTTTTGTAATATAAAACAGTTTAATGTTAAAATTAAGATAGTTGAAAAAATAATAAGTGGAAAACAAAGCTAGAGACTAAATAATTTCTACAGAAGAAGCCCATCCTAACAAGTAGGAGAGAAATATGAAAACTCCAACATACCGAGTGGTCTCTGAAACTGGGAATTAGTATCCAAAATCCAAGGATAAAAATATGTGTACATGGGGCTGGGGTTGTGGCTCAGTGGCAAAGTGCTTGCTTTGCACATGTGAAGCACTGGGTTCCATCCTAAGCACCACATAAAAATAAATAAACAAAATAAAGATACTGAGTCTCTCTATAACTAAAAATAAAAATAATAAAAAAATATGTGTACATGATGAATTTCACTCTGTAGGAAATATATATCACTTTAAATATATTCTCTAAGGGATCTGTGACTTTAAAAGTATATAAACCATTGGATCTGAGTGGCTAGTTTTTTAATCAAAGATTTTAGACACCAATATTTCCTCTAAAAGTAATCATGGCCACTGCCATAAGGGCAGAATTTGGGTGTGGCAGGTAACAGAAAGAGAAGAATAAAGGGTGAAGTTTTTAGCCTGAATAATTTGCTGAGAAAATTATCATCACTTTTTGGGGGAGGTAGGAGATATTTATCTTGCCTTTTTCACTTTTAAACTTTATACATTGGATCATATTTAAATGAGTACTAGAACTCCGTAATATGACTTTTCATGAAAAATAAGTCCTGTTTTTTCTTGTTTTTATAAGCATCTGTTTTCAACTCTGTTTAATGAGATCCTTTACTTCCACATCTCTACTGTTGCATGCATATATTGTTACTTTGTTTTCCAGTTTTGGTGTAATAAACCCACTTTCTACTATGAAAATTAAAGGATCTCTTCCCACAATACGTCACCTCTCTTCTATACTTTTTCCACCTCCTATCTTTCACTATGACTACCCCACAGTTTCATTAGATGAGTATTCAGTATTTACATTATAACTGTATAAACACTATTTATAGTTGAATCTTCCTTGTATGGTTTTCTGTTTGCCATGGAGCAAATTGTCTGTTTTGTTCATGTTAGATCTGTACGCATGTACCACTAGTTCAATCTGTACTGTTATTTGTTAAATCTTCTCTCATTATGGTTAGATGCATCAGATATTCTACCAGATTCATCATTTTAACTTATTTATTTATCTTTTTAGTTGTAGTTGGACACAATACCTTTATTTTATTTATTTATTTTGATGTGGTTCTGAGGATTGAATCCAGCACCTCACACATGCTTGGTGAGTGCTCTACTACTGAGCCACAACCCCAGCCCCTCAAATTCAGCATTCTGAAGAGAGTTCTCCTGCCTTACTCTGGGATGGTTGCCCTCTACAAATCCAGCACAGCTATCATCCTAGAGTCTTTATCATCTTACTGGAGTTATATTTTGCCTCACACCTGTGCTGGATTCCCTGTTTCCTGGATCCCACATTTTCCCTTTTCTTAGTTTACTTCCTCATTACTCTACCACCAAGCCACAACCCTAGCCCTGTAGATTTATTTGTATAAGAACTTAAACAAATAGGGCCAGGGTTGTAGCTCAGTGATGGAGTATTTACCTCGAATGTATGAGGCACTAGGTTCAATCCTCATCACCACATAAAAATAAGTAAATAAAATAAAGGTGTTGTGTCCATCTACAACTAAAAATATTTTTAAAAAAGAAATTAAACTTGGGGCTGGGATTGTAGCTCAGAGATAGAGCACTCGCCTCGCATGCGTGAGTCCCTGGGTTTGATCCTCAGCACCACATAAATAAAGATATGTGTCACCCTATAAGTAAAAAATAAATATTAAAAAAAGAAATTAAACAAACAGAATCTGAACCTCAGACTACTTTCATCTGATCTACTATAGCTATGTATATATGAGTAAATTTTCTCTCTCTTGCTAAAAAAGATGGTATGTTCCTTGTTTTTGTTTTCCAAGTTACAGTCCACATAAACTTTGAAGGCAAACTATTGATACTAAATTTGAAACTAAAATGTGTAATATTAATATTATTCTTTAGAGAAACCACCAGCACCATCACAAGTACAGTTGATCAAAGCTACTACCAACTCTTTCCATGTCAAGTGGGATGAAGTACCTACCGTTGAAGGCTATCTTTTGCAGCTGAATACAGACTTGCCTTACCAAGCTGCACCGTCAGATTCTTCAGCAGCATTAAATATGCCAGGTAAAATGAAAGTCATGCTTATAGAAACCATGTATACTTTAAAAAGTATACTGCAGCTGGGCTCAGTGGTGCACCTTATAATCCTGGTGACTAGGAGACTGAGGCAGGAGGATCACAACTTAGAGCAATATAGTGAGACCCTGTCTCAAAATTTTAAAAAGACTAGGGATGTAGCTCAGTGGTAAAGTGCCTCAGTGTTCACTCCCCAGCACTACACATACAAAAAAGTCTACTGCAAGAGAATTAATTGCTTGGTTTAAGAAATTTTATGATCCAGGGCTGGAGCTATAGTTCAGTGGTAGAGCGCCCGCCTCACACGAGTGAGGCACTGCGTTTGCTCCTCAGCACCACATAAAAATAAATAAAGATATTAACAATTTTTTTTATGATCCAATGGTAAGTTTATATATTGAGTTTCAGGTCTGAAACTAACTTAGCTGTTGTACCATTATGTGCAGCAGAATGGATAGACGTGCAGAATAGATTTTTTTTTCCTGCAGTTAATTTTAATGCACTTTAAAAATTGATGTTTCTTGAGTTCAGGAGATGTTTTTGATTAGCTTTCAAAAATATTTCTTTTTCTTTTTTTTTTTTTTTTTTTTTTTTAAATCTGGGGATTGAATCACTAAGCCAGATCTGCAGCCCTTTTTACTTTGAATCAGGGTCTTACCAAGTTGCTTATGGCCTTGCTAAGTTCTGAGGCTAGCCTTGAACTCATGAACCTCCTGTCTCAGCCTCCCAAGTCATTGGGATTACAGGTATGCGCCACCGTGCCTGGCTGTTTCACCTTTTTTAAATGTATTTTTAATTAGGCACTTGGAAAGTAAAAGCAAATTTTATTTTACACAGTCTTCCAGAAAGAGTTTCAGTTAGCTGTTAAACTATTAAGAAAACAGATAAATTTTGAGAGAGTGCTATTTAAAAAATCTTTAATATATAACTTTAAAGAATATTTTAATAATATGTTTTACTGATATTCATCAAGAGCATATCAGTCTGAACTTTGTCATTCCCACAGGAGGCAGAGTGGACCCTCACAGACAAGGCAGTAATAGCATCCTTCCGAACAGTGTAAGTTAACACATTTATGATGGCAATTGAATGTTTATTGTTAAAGTCCCAATTTTTATTAAGATTTTTAGTGCATTACTTTAGAACAGGGATCCTCAACCCTGGTACACATCAGAATCATCTCTGAGATGCCTGGACAGCTCTGTTTTTAAAGAAAGCTTCAGAGCTTGGAGGTGTAGCTCCTTGATAGAGTGCCTGCCTAGCATGTGAATCCCCTTGCTTGTACCCCCTAACACTGCAAAAAAAGGAAAGAGAAAGCTTTACAGACTGTTGTGATATTAAGGATTAAGAATCCCTGTCTAAGAGAAGGTCACCCTCATTATATATCAGAGACTATTCATATTTACAGATCTGTTTTGGAACTTTCCTATATATAATAAATACATGTATTCTACATTTCTAGAGGTATCCTTTAAATATGTACATAAACATATTCTTTATTATATATTTTTCCCCAAAGTATATCAGTTGCTAAATTGAGTACCTCTGTATGTGATTTTGAGTATGAATTAATGATAGGCAAGAAGAAAAGTAAACAAATATGTCTATATCTACATCATTTTCTATGAAGAGAGTCTCCTGGTATAGATAACAATTTGCAAAATACTAGTGAATTTTGGTAAGCTATTCATTAGCTTCCATGAAGCACTTTATAATTAGTAAATAAAGAAATAAAATAAATAAAGTGTGGCAGTTAACACCAGGAAAAACAATTGAATAAGAAAGGAACAATACTCAAAGCACTTTTATAACTTACCTGTGAATGTCACCATCATAATTATCAGTATCATAGTGTCTTTTTCCTATGCTAGGATCCATGCTTCCTGATCTTGTTCCTCTTTTCTGGTGTTTTCTCTTGTTTTGTTGCAGTATTCTCTCCAGTAGTTTCTTGAGTAATGACTTATGAAAGGTATACATTGTGAGATCTTGTGCATCTAGAAATTTCTTTATTCTCTTCACATTTTACTGATAGTTGAGTTGGACTATAGAATTCTATACTGGAGGGGCTGGCATTGTGGCTCAGTGGTAGAGCACTTGCCTAGCGTGTGTGAGGTGCTGGGTTTCAATTCTCAGCACCATATATAAATAAATAAAATAAACATCGATTGACAACTAAAAAATACTAAAAAAAAAAAGAATTCTATACTGGAAACTTCTCTCAGAAAATTAAAGACATATCCCCTGCCCCCTTCCCATTTTTAGCATTCACTGTTGCTATTATCACCTGGCTTCCTAATCTTTAATATATGACCTAATTTTATCCTGTTTTCAGAAATGTTACCTATGATTCTTTAGGGTATGTGTCTTCATTTGAGATATGCTGTGCATTTAGTGGGCCCCACTGTTATGGAAACTCAAGGCTTTCATTGCTGATTATTTCTTTCCTCTAATGCTTTGTTAATTTTTAAAAATTTGTTAAAATTCCTGTTGAACAATGGGCTTCTTCCTGAACTGGTCCTCTAATTTTAACTGTTAATCTTTTTTTCTACTTTCTGAAAACTTTCATTTTATATTTTAAATTTTCTATCCAATTTTAAAACATATTCAACCTCATTTTTAATTTCTAAAAGCCTGGTCTTTATTTCTTTTATAAGCACTTTATTCTTGCTTCATAAATGTAATGCCTTCCCTAATCTCTTCAAGAATTATGCCTTTTTAAAAGATTTGGAGTTTTATTCTGCTCTGCAATATTTCTTTTTGTTCAAGTGTCTTTTTTTTTTTTTTTTGATGTTGGGGATTAAACCCAGGGCCTTGAATATTGGAGGCAAGCACTCTACCAACTGAGCTATAGCCCCAGCCCTCAGTTTCCTTATATTTTTAAAATTTAGGCTTTCATTAGAGGTTGTCATTAAATGGTCTGTGAATTTGGCTGTCCTCTTATGTTCCAAGTGAGGGCTGAAAGAATAGATTGGAGACTCTATGCATGCTTATTGATTATTAGACCTTAATAAGGTCTGCTACTAAGGGTAATTGGGTGGGAATTCACAAATATTCTCTAGCTTCTTGCCTGGGGGTTCTAAGTCTGAACATCAGTATTTTAGGAGCGAAGTAAAGGAATGGGGCAGTAGGTCTCTCTGTTCTACAGGTGAATTTACTCTTAATTCCCATTTTTAGCATGTCTGCTTAAAGGGTCACCACCACCCTTATTTGAGGGACACTAGAGCCTCACATATCAACCTGCCTGCTTACTTCCCCTCTTCAGTTAGAATGGGAGAGAGGAATTCTTCTGGCTTAGTATGCAGAGACAGCCTAGCTGGTCTTCAGCACTATGCGCACAGGCTGCCTTGTGACAGGCCTCCAGGGTTCCTTCCCTGGCTTGCTTCTAACTTCTGCCTTTTTAGACCTGATACCTTCCTGGGTCCTGCAGCACAGGTTTGCATCTTAATGACTTTTTCCCTTTAGGCTCTTAGTGTCTAGCTTTTTCTACTTTATATCTTACCTACAATCGTCTCCCTTACCATACTCTTATTCCTTATGTATTTATACTTTTATATTTCATTTCTAAGTATTTGAATTGAGTTTTTGGAGGAATATACTGAAATAAATGTATTTAATCTATCAGATTTAACCAAAACTCTTATGATATTTTATTTTACATAATTGTAGTTAGACTGTTTGAATTTTAAGTAAAGAGCGTATTAGAGACACCATAACAGAGACTTTGGAATTAAATAAATTCTAGCTGTGCTACTTCTTGGTTTCCTGACTGTAGATCTCAGATTACATAAAGTCTGTGAGTTTCAGTTTTCTTTATACAACAGAGTACATTATTCAATTTACAAAATTTTTGTGACAATTAAGTGAAATACAGAGTTTATAAATAAAAAACACAATGCCTGGTACAATTATTGTTGTTACCCTCATCATTTATTAAGAATGCACCATCACCACCAGTTAAGGGCAATTCTAGGGATCTTAAGAATCTTTTATTATTCTTTAATATATTTTTCTTCTAGTTGCCAATGGACCTTTATTTTATTTATTTATATGTAGTGCTGAGACTCAAACCCAGTGCCTCACACATGCTAGGCAAGTGCTCTACCACTGAGGTATAGCCCTAGACTGGGATCTTAGAATCTTAAGAAATTATAAGCATTGATAATAAAGGTATAACAAAAACCATTACTGAAATAGAGCAGCAATACTGGTGTATTTGAACAAAGCCAGGTCTCTTTTATGGTTTAGTAGACCAATAGGTATTGTTATGTAATTACTGAAAAAGTTTAAATGTGTTCATTATAGTGTATTTAAGAAGGCAAAGACAGTTTCATTAGGAAGATTCCTATCTAAAATGCTTAATGGTAAAAATGCTGATATGTGTTAATTTTTTTATATGGAAAACTCAGTCATTAAGAATAATTCATTTGCTTGAAGTTTCCATAGAACAGATTTTACTTTCAGGAGTCATCAAATCTTTAATCTACATGCTGACCTTTGTTAAAAAAAAATTGAACAGACTGTTAAACTCAATAGTTTTCATTTTCTTTCCCTTGTTACAGAAGTATTTATTTGTAATACTAACTACCAGAATAAAACTCCAAATCTTTTAAAAAGGCATAACTCTTGAAAAGAGATTAGGGAAGGCATTACATTTTTGAAGCAAGAATAAAGGCTTATAATAGAAATGAAGAATAAGATCAGACTTTTAGAAATTAAAAAGGTGGTTGAATATATTTAAAAATTGGATAGAGAATTTAAAATGTTGATTTTAAGCTGGGTATGGTGGCACATGCCCAAAGCCCCACCTTCACTGTAGGTTAAGGCAGGAGGATTGCTTGAATCTAGGAACTCATGGCCAGCCTTACATAGTGAAACCCTGTCTCAGTAAATAAATAAATAAAAATTTTCCCTTAAAATATATCCTTCCTTGCCAGGCTCAATGGCACGTGTATGTAATCTGGCCCAGGAGGCTGAGTTAGGAGGATTGTGAGTTCAAAACTAGCCTCAGCAATGGCAAGGCGCTTAGCAACTCAGTGAGACCCTGTCTCTAAATAAAATACAAAAAAATAGGACTGGAGGTTTGGCTCAGTGGTTGAGTGCCCCTGACAAGCAAGCAATCAAGCACTCAATCAATCAATCAAATCTCCCTTCATTTCCCCTTCAAAAATGGTCTGTTGCTGGGCACAGTGGTGCATGCCTGCAATCCTAGCTACTCTGAGGCAAGTGGATTGCAAGTTCAAGGTTAGCCTCAGCAACTTTAGGAGACTCTGTCTTAAAGAAGAAAAAGGGCTGGAGATGTGAAGCTCAGTATTGAGAGTGCCCTGAATTCAGTCCCCATTGCCACGAAAACAAAATCAAAAACTAATCTTTTGAGATGGAGATTAAGTGAAAATAAATTATTTTCTTAAAAATTTAGAGAATAAGTCTATATAGAAATTAATAATATAGTTTTAAAATGTTTTATATTTTGATAAACATCTTTTCAAAATCATTTTCTTGTAAATTAATTTGCTTGTTTTTTTACATGTATTTCTGTTCATTGAACATTGCTTGCTACAGTAAACTATTTTATTTCTTGTAGATCAGTGACACAGTAAACAGTACAAAAGTGGAGCATTCAGCCATGAGAGGAACTGCAATGAAAAACAAACAAGATTTCAAAGCAACAGATTCTAATGCCATTTTATATTCTTCTTTGGCATCTAATGCTTCTAATCATAATAGTTGTATGGTGGATATGCTAAGGAAAAATGAAGGTATAAAGTTGACATTTTGAATAAAACTAAACCTTTTTATAATATGGTAGGGAGTTTTAGAGTCATTGAAAAAGTAAATGTTATGTGGTTTAAACAATTTTCCTCAAAATATTTACCATATTGCACCTAGTTAGAGTAAGGTCAGAATACCAACTAGGCCCTTACCTGAATAGTAATGACTTGTTATGGGTATATGAAAGTTCTTGGATAACATTTGATGTTAGTGTTCAGTGTCATTATTCCTTTACTTATTTTATTTTCTTAGCCCTGAAATTATTTATTTTAGGCAGGGATTTTGTCCATTTTGTTCACTTGTATTTCTCCAGCACCTAGATCTGTGCTTGGTAAATATAGTAGTCACTTAGTAAATATTTGTTTGGCAAATAACTGGATTATCCTCAGAAAGTTAGCTCAGTTATAAGAACTATTGATTAGCCCATTGCATTCATGAGAGCTTATAACTTGGTGATAATTTTATTTGCATATGCTGATGCCATTTACATTAAGCATTTCTTCTGATTTCAGTACCTGAAATTATTTTATAAATCTCATTCTGATATATCTCTCACATAGAAATGTGATTATTTTTTAATTTGTAAAAAAAAAAACTTGAAAGCTGATATAAATCTAATTATTCTTCACTTACTCAAATTTAACAAGATGAATATTCCTTTTATCTCTGTTTATCTTTATAGGTCTATGTTAGATAAAGATATTCAAGGAAGATAATTTCCTGTAATTTGGATAAGTTTAAATAGTTTAATTTTTGGCAAGCGGTGAAACCAGATTTGTTGTGCGACAGTGCCTGGCACATTGTTTATACTCATATGTGTCATAGACTCCCCAGTTGACTTTTTCTCTGCAGTTTAGAGTAGCTGCTGAAGAGTGTTTCAGAAAGTGAAGGAGGAATATATTTCATTTTTAAATAAGCTTTCTAATCTTACCATAAGGAAGAAATAGGTAGGAAATGGTTAGGAGATTCGGTAGGGTTCTGTCAGAACTGGGAGGTACATAGAGACTAAAGCAGTATATGGGATGGAGTAGGGAAAATATATCATTGAAAAGACTTTTAGAAAGTTGTGTTTATTAAAATTGACAAGTGAGTGGATATGACAAATAAAAGTGAGTTGAATATAAAGTCGAACATCAGAATGGATAATGCTTCTCTTTGTCAAGGTAGAAAGTATCAGAGCAAGAACAGATTTGGGGAAAGGTTCAACTGTCTTTGAGGAACACGAGAAATATATTGGTGAAGATTTTAAATGGGAAATTGTATACTTAGATTTGGAGTCTAAGAGAGAGTCCTCAGCTGGAAATATACATTTAGAAGTTTAAAAAGTATCTAAAATATAAGTTCCACAAGAGCAAGGACCTTGTTAACTTGTTCACTATTAGATTCCCAGCCACTGGTACAGTGCCTGGAACATATATATTTGGGAAGTGAATGATTCATGATGGTTTTTAAAGCACAGGGAAAATATGCAAAGGGAGGGGGAAAAGGCAGCTGAGCAACATGAGAATATAAGGCATCATTTGAAGAAGAAAAACTAACTGAAGAGGTTGAGAAGCTGGGGTGCTTAGAGGGGTAGGAAAAGACAAAATACTGGTATGTGCCTTTTCTTCAGACATCACAGTTTGTGCCTTTTTGTGTATGAATGTCTCTATCATATGAGAGAGCTCATGGGGCATGAATCCTGCCTGCTTTGCAAATAAGCACAATGTCTGATAGATTACAGACCTTTAGTATTGTAGAATGAATGAATGAGCCATAGAAATATATTTTCAAACGAATATATGTTCAGCATTGTTAACACTACAGAAAGATCAAGTAAATGAATACTGAAAAGTATTCCATAGCAATCATTGACATTTGCCAAAACCGTTTCATTAGAGTAGTATGCTAGAAACCAAAATTTAGGAAGATCAAGGATATGGAAATTGCTCTGAAGAAAACTAGTGAGGGGAAATAAAAACAGGAGGGGACTCTGGGTGAAGGAAGATGTGGGTTTGCTTGCTTGAGAGACTTAATGATGTTTATGTAATGAGAACTAAAATCTAAAGAAGAATCTAAAAGTCCTGAAAAGACAGGAATGATTGATGAACAAAGGTCCCAAGATATGAGGGAAGACAGAGAAGTCAGGGAGGATGGGCACCATTTCTAGTTTGATGCAGGAGAAGACAATAAATTGATGGAATCCATGCCTGATGACTTGAATTTTTTTATAACACAAGAGGCAAAACCATTTGATCTATGGTTTAATAGGGAGTTCAAGAACAGTGGTTTAGTGTTTAGATTGGAAGAGGAAGCTATGAAGTTGAACATCCACTATAGATAGAATGCATTTTATGCCTTACGGCCAAAACATACTGATGCCATTTGCAGGCTCATGTTTATGATTTTAAAATTGAAAGTACCAGAAAACATGATAAAAACAGTATGACATAGTTATTTCCAGGTACTGTACTAATAATAGATCTTTTCTCTTTAAACTTAGGTCCTCACACTTCAGCAAATGTAGGTGTACTAAGTAGTTGCCTGGACTTAAGAACAGTAACCCCTGAAACTTCGGTGTCCAGTACTGTTTCCAGCGCACAAACTATGGTAACCCAGCAGACCATTAAAACTGAATCATCCAGTACAAATGGGGCAGTTGTTAAAGATGAAACTTCACTAACAACATTCAGTACCAAATCTGAAGGTTTGAAATGTGTTTCACATACTGTATTTTGAACCATTTAATGTATATAAATTCATCAGATTTCTTTGTCTTAAATGAGAATTGCATTTCATCTTGAATTGAATCATGTAAGCAGATAAAGCATTTCAGTTAAGTATGTTATATAAAATAATCTTTGCTGCCTTACATAAAATATTTAGATCAACACACACTGAGATATAATCAGAATATATTTTCCCTACTGTGATTAAATCCAGCAAGCCTTTTTCCATATAAAAAATTAGTTGTAGAACATGGATTAACAGTTCTTCCAGCTTGATTAATTTCTAATTTTATAAATTCTTATTCTTATTTATCTTTGGTATACATTCTATGGAGTTCCAGCTAGTTATCAAACTCGTAAGAATGAACTATATGAATTAATTTGAATGCAAGTTCATATTTCTGGGCTGGGGTTGTAGCTTAATGGTAGAGCACTTGCCTCACATGTATGAAGCACTGGGTTCGCTCCTCAGCATCACATAAAATAAATAAATAAAATAAAAGTATTGTGTCCATCTACAACTAAAATTTTACAAAAATAAATAAAAAAGAGTTCATATTTCTAATTACCATGATTTTCTCCCTCTCCTTTTTTCCCCAGTTTTTAAAATTGAAAAATACACATAACAAAATTTACCATCTTTACCATTTTTAACTGTACAGTCCTATGGTATAAATTATAAATTATGCCTACTTATAAATTATATTTTCATGTGTCCAAGTAATTATATAAATCTTAATTGATTAATTGTTTAATTTTTAGTTGATGAAACATGTGCTCTGCCTGCAACTAAGATTAGCCGAGTAGAGATGCATGCTGTACCCATGCCATTTGCTGTAAGTAAATTACTTGGTGACAATGCATGTTTTCAAATGATTATTGTTGCTTTTTAAATGCTGAGCAACTTCTAAGTAAATTCATGAAAAGGTCCTTATGTCTTAGTAATGAATTGATAATAAATTTAGAAATAAGTTGTTGAATAGGATAATGTTCCTAATGTTTAATGGAAAAAGCTTGCTAAAATGATAATACATATGCTGTGGTCTCAATTTTAATAAAAAACACACATAATACATAAGTTCACACTCTCACATGTACCTACACACATGCACACTAAAATGCTACAAGATTCTATTTGTGGGGCCACCACGGATTATTTTTACTTTCTTCTCTTTATGCTTTCTATATTTTTCTGTAAAGAAACATTACTTTTTAAATCAGAAATACGTGTGTGTTTACACACATATGTATATGTGGTGTGATATGTAAATTACATTAATGGTTTAACGATAGGTATGTTATGGAACAAAAAGTACTTGGCTATATTTCTAGGAGCACAATAGAATACTGCAGTGTTGGATTGACATACACGTAGGACAACCCAGTAATCCCTGGCAAAGGCCAAAGTTAATCTGCATGGCACCAAACTTAAAATTCTAGGAAAGTGCCTCACAAATACACCAAGGTTGTCTTAATTAGATATGTATATAAGGATAATACATATATGCATATATATTTTTTAGTTTTTTTATGATGAGTCATTTCAGCTTTATTGTTGTCAGCAAGAGGTTTTTTTGTTGTTGTTGTTGTTGTTTTAAATAAGATTTACCTTTTGGAATCTTCTAAGAATTGTGTGTAGTTTTCATTTGCTTTCAAATTTTTGGATTGCGACCATATATTTACCTTAATCAGCTTTCATATTTCCAGAATGTTAAGTCCTAGTGTTCTTAGATTCTTTTCAAGAAAGGATTGTTAAAATGAACTTTCTTCTTTTGAATCTGTTTTGCAATGCATCAGCCAGAATTGTACTGGTTATTTCAGCTGGAGCCAGTTGTTTTATAAAGTTGTTGAAGAGAATTTTTACAACTTTAAAAAATGAAGACAAGTTTAAAGCTATTCCTTTTTTCTCTAACCTTAAAGATTCTTCTAGTTAGTTCACTTTGTCATGTGTGATAGCCTAAATAACAAAAAATGTGAATGATAAGCATGTACCTCTGCTGTTATATATTTAAGACAGAAATAAATAACTGAAGTGCACATTTGTTTTGAGCTTCTGGAAACAGTGTCTCATTTATAAGAAGATGGCTTAAAAAGGTTAGTTCCAGGGATAAGTATAATTCACTTACCACTAAAAGTAGCTTAAGGTAGAGGAAATTTATTTGTTTTTAAAGCAGGGTAAAACATTTAAAACTGTTAAATCTCCTTCTCTGTAGTGTATACTAAAATGTATTCAAATCGCATTTTAGTTTTGAACATTTTTTCTCCTTTTAGGTTTGGAGAATCACAGGTATTTCAAGTGCAAAGATCACTGAATTTTTGCTAGTTGTTTTGAATCTAGTAAAAAGCCAGCTTGGAATGAATTTTTCTTTATTTGCTCCCCTTGGAGCAAAGTGTAATGTTTCACTAGCGGGATTACATTTTTCGGAGAGGGTCTCTGAAATGACAATGTTGTATAAAACAGCTGGAATTTTAACATGTCACTGATTGTGAAGCATGCTAACTCTAGCCAGGTTGATAGTACAGAGCTACTGAGTTTGAGAATGCCTGTCACTCCTGTGTTTTAATTGGTGTCCCCTTTTCACTGTCAGTTGACCTAATCTGTTAAGACTTTATTTACTTATAAGCTATTAATGTTGTGGTGTTTACCCATATACCTACTTGTATTTGTAGATCACTGCATGGATTTATTAAATCTTGAACTTTCTTATATGCTCAGTAAGAATCTTCATAAATCTTTCTTTCTCTAACATTAGAAAGAGTCTCCTTCAAATCCAGTGGCCACAGTGAAAGCAGGAGAACGACAGTGGTGTGATGTGGGAATTTTTAAAAATAATACAGCTTTGGTGAACCAGTTTTATTTGCTGCCAAAAGGGAAGCAAAACATCTCCAAGGTAACTTGATATATTTTCTTATAAACCTTGAGAGTGAGATTATTTTTATGAATCTTATTCATGTCACTATAATTTAGTGTTGTGTATACTTAGTCATCTTGTATTCTTTGTTAAGGCTCTTTTTTTTCTTTTCTTTTCTTTTTTTTTTTTTTGGTACTGCGGATTGAACTCAGGGGCACTCAACTACTGAGCCATATCCCCAGCTCAATTTTGTATTTTATTTAGAGTCAGGGTCTCACTGAGTTGCTTAGTGCCTCACTTTTGCTGAGGCTGGCTTTGAACTCACAATCCTTCTGTCTCAACCTCCTGAGCTACTGGGATTACAGGCATGTGCCACCATGCCCAGTTTATTAAGGCTCTTTTAATAGAATATATAGCAAACATGTCATTTAAAAACTCTTTATCACTAAGCTGGACTTCACATCATAAAAAATCTATTCTGGCCAGCTAAAAAATGAGGATTATTTTGAAATGTCTCCCATTTTGTTACTCTCTATGTTTAGAGAATGGAATGTTGTCCCATTGATTCAGGAGGCTGAGGCAGGAGGTTTGCAAGTTTGAGGTCAGCCTAAACAATTTAGTGAGATGCTGTCTCAAAAGAAAAAATAAAAAGGACAGGGGTTATTGCTCAGTTGTAAAGCACTCCTGGGTTCAGTCTTTAAAAAAAAAAAAAAAGAGAGAGGGCTGGGGATATAGCTCAGTTGGTAGAGTGCTTGCTTCACATGAACAAGGCCCTGGGTCCAGTCCCCAGTACCACATGCACACACACACATACACACACACACACACAAAAAAAGAATCTTATTGATTTTTTTTTGTTCCTGATTTTACATTTTAAAAAGTGTAAAAGCCCCAATATGCTATTGAATGCTTTTCCATTGAGTCTGACCCCCTTATAGATACATTAATTGAAACATTATTAACCTTCTAAGAATTAATTAAATAGATAACAGTTCTAAAGAGTGTTGGACTAATTTTTTTTTAGATGGAGAATTTCTGAGAGGGGATTGTCAAGGAAATAGATATTTACTTTAAATTTTTAGATCTTCCCAAAAGGAGATAGTAAGTTTAAAAATCCGAAATCCTAAATGCTTAAAAGCCAGAACTTTTTTGAGTGTCAACATGCTGCCATAAGTGGAATAATCCATATCTTTCCTCATGTGACAAGCCACAATAAAAATGAAGGCATACTAACTTATCTTTAGGTGATTTGTATAAGGTATATGAAAGAACGAACAAGGCTTGTCGACGAACAGAGCAAACGCCCATTTATTGGGGAACAGCTCTGCATATTTATAGAGCCAGAGGTGGTTTGACAGTTGGCATGGGGTGCTTTTTGATTGGATCAGGTGAGCCAGCAGGGCTCACCATTGGACGGCTCTTCTTGGGGAATGGGGAAGTTAGTCTCTGGAGCCAGGGCAACTCCCAACAGTATACATGAAACATAAATAAATTTTGTGTTTAGCTTAGGTCTTATCCCTAAGAAATCTCATGTGTATGCTGATATTCCAGAACCTAAAAAAAACCCTGAGATCTGAAATGCTTCCTTTTTTTTTTTTTAAGATGGATACAATATCTTTATTTTATTTTATTTATTTTTATGTGGTGCTGAGGATCGAACCCAGTGCCTCACATGCGTGAAACAAGCACTCTACCGCTGAGCTATAACCCCAGCCCCACCCCCCCCTCAAATGCTTCTTGTACCAAGAATTTTGGATGAGGGATACCCATCCAAAATCCAAGTATATGATCACTTGTATCACATACAAGTGATACCCAACTTGTATATCATTTACTATATATATTACTTATATTTGAATTTCTCTAATATTACTCTTGATGTCCCTCTTTTTCACAATGAATTTTTCCAATATTGACAAGAATAAATTCTGGTTAATAATTTGTTAGTATTATGCTTAATGAAATTTCTGGCTGCAGTTGACTGTTATATATAAGGATATATCCATATAAGGGCCGATTAGCTGCTTGATTTTTCCTAAAAGAAGTAAAGAGCATAGTGAGGCATGGTGACACACATCTGTAATCCTGGCAGCTCAGGAGACTGAGGCAGGAAGATCACAAGTTCAAAGCCAGCCTCAGCAACTTACTGAGGCCCTGTCTCAAAAAATAAAAAAAGGGCTGGGGAAGTAGTTCAGTGATTGAGCGCCCCTAAATTCAATCACTGGTATAAAAAAAAAGAAAGAAAATAAGTGAAATAACATAAAATTTAGAGCCAGGAACTTGGTTTTGACTCACTAGCTCCAGCACTCAGCAGTATGAACTAGGGCAGGTCACTTATTTAACCTCTTGAGACTCAGCTTCCTCATCTATGATACATTGGCAGCCCTGGCCCACAGGGAGATTGTGAGGGTTTAAGGATAATGTATAAAAGTTGAAAGTAATAAATGTTAAGATTTAACTTCTTAGAATATGTAATCTAATTATTTAACATTTATTCAGTGTCCTGGATATAAATTTTTAAAATTCACTATACTCTGTGTTGATCTCTCCTTTTCTATCAAACTTGCTTGCCTGTCTCTAAGAGTGTTGTTCTTTATTTTTGGTACTGGGGATTGAACTCAGGGGCATTCAACCACTGAGCCACATGCCCAACCCTGTTTTTTTTTCTTAATATTTTTTAGTTGTGGATGGACACAATAACTTTATTTGTTTATTTTTATGTGGTGCTGGGTATTGAACCCAGTGCCTCACGCATGCTAGGCAAGTGCTCTAACACTGAGCCACAACCCCAGCCTCCCAGCCCTATTTTGTATTTTATTTAGAGACAGGTTCTCACCCAGTTGCTTTTAGTGCCTCGCTTTTTGCTGAGGCTGGCTTTGAACTTGTGATCCTCCTGCCTCTAACATCTGGAGCCACTGGGATTACAGGTGTGTGCCTGGCTCTAAGGGTATTGTTCTTGGGAAGACTATTATTAAACAGTAAACCTGAGATTCTGCTCCAAATTAAATTTGCATGGAGGTAGGATAATTGTTACTTTGTTTTTATAAAATGGTTGGTAATTTTTTTTTCTACCTTCATACATTTTATGTGCAGAATACCCTTACTGGAAAAATACTTATTCTGATTAATAATCACTGATTAATGGGCTTATTAGTTGCTTCTGTATTAGAAGGTTTATTGCTTAGAGTGAGAGAAATAAATGTGAATTGGAACTTTAAGAGTTTTATTGTTCAGTGAAGATTAAATAATTAAAAAATTTAAATAATAAATCAATTGTTGCTTGTTTTTTTTTTTTCTTTTGTATATATTACATTTTAGGTAGGAAATGCAGATGTACCTGACTACAGTTTACTTAAGAAACAAGATCTTGTTCCAGGCACTGGATACAGATTTAGGGTTGCTGCAATCAATGGTTGTGGAATAGGCCCTTTCAGCAAAATCAGTGAATTTAAAACTTGTATTCCTGGTTTTCCTGGAGCCCCTTCAGCAGTCAGAATTTCAAAGGTAAGATGTCAAGTCAAGACTTGTTGGTGATATTATTTGAAACTTCTTATATTAAGTAAACTCTTTAGAAATTTTTGCTAGGATCTAATGAAATCAGAGATATCTAAAAGAGGTGGATTAAAAGTTTAAAAAATATTCTTTGCTAATCACTCATGGTATTTTAATTACCAAAATCTCAAGCAGAATTATAAACATCCAAATCATAGAGAAGCAGGGAAATCTGCTTTGTTATGTATCCCAAAGTTCATGCTGGAGAATTTTAATAGAACATATGAAATTGGATTGTATTTTATTGTAAGTCATTCTCTTCCTTAGGGAAGAAAAGATCTGCATTAGAGAAAAATCCTCTTTTTAGGGTATAACAGGCAGATATTTAAAGCTTGTTATATTTGTTAAAAGTGGGCATGAATTAAACATTGTAGATCCCACTAAGGTAGTTTTTCAAAAGTCAGCAATATGAGACCTAACATCTAATGCAATTACTTTAGCAAAAAGAAGCATTTTGTGTTCTAAAGATAGACTTAACATAATAAATACTAAAAGAGAAAACTTGAGAACCTTTACCTGCTCCCCCCCCACTCTTTTTTTTTTTTTTTAGAATGTTGAAGGTATCCACCTTTCCTGGGAGCCTCCAACTTCACCTTCTGGAAATATTTTGGAATATTCAGCCTACTTGGCTATCCGCACAGCACAGATACAAGATAATCCAAGCCAGCTTGTGTTCATGAGGATTTATTGTGGTCTTAAAACATCATGTATAGTAACTGCTGGGCAACTTGCAAATGCACATATTGATTATACATCCAGGCCTGCCATTGTGTTCAGGATATCAGCAAAGAATGAAAAGGGATATGGACCAGCTACACAAGTTCGATGGCTTCAAGGTAACAATAAAAAAGCATCTTTAAATTGAATTTTTTTCTTTTTTTTTAAACTGAAGCTGTTGTGATGATAATTATTTATTAGTAACTGGTTATGAAGATTTGTCATTTAAAAGACTGTATTTCTAGCAGTTATGAATTTGAGTTTGTAAGTTGTTCTTAAAATGTATTTGCTCAATTCTAGATCCAAATAAAAATAGAAAAGAAGCAAAGACTCTCTGAAAATTAGTATATGGATTCTTCCTTACACATATAGCTCTTTTACAAAGAAAAATAGTAAAATTAAGATAAAAGTTAGAAGGCTTTAATACCCCAATACCTTTTTTAAAGGCTATGTAACTCAGTCATCCTAGAATTATTGAGATGATTCTAGTAACTGACTGGTGTACACTTCACTGTCTTACTTAGTAAGTGTTCGCTGCATTGTAAATGACCTATCATTGAATACTTCCTCTAACTTTATTGTCTATGAGCGGTGATCCTCCAACAGCTATCTTCTATGGATAATATTTGTGATACTAATGTTAGTAGTCATTTGATTCTTTTAATCATAGTTAGCACAGAGCTTAAAAAATTTTAAAGAGAGAGAAAGGCAAGTTCAGAAACTGCTTTTGAATTTCTATTTTTCAAAATCATGGTAAGATTAAAAAAAAATAATGGGTATTCTTGATTCATACCAGGCCAATGTATTTGAATATACATTTGGTTAAAGCACTTAATTTAGCTGGCCCTTAATTACAGATGAGAGAATTAAAAGAATTTGCCTTCAAGGCCCCTTTCAGCACTAAAATTTTGTATTTTCATCAGATGTAGAGTATGTCCCTGAACATTGAACATGTTCATGTGTCTTAATGGTTTTACCTTTGCTTTTTCTGAAATTAAAAGCTTCATAATTTAAAATTCAAAATTAAAGTGTATGTCCTCCTACTGCAGAAGAAAGAAGCACCTTAATGGGACACAAGTTTTGAAATAGTGTTTTAAACGTTTGTAAGATTTTTGTAAATGCTCTAGATGTTTTATTTTTGCATCATTTTTACCTCAAAATTGTATAAACTTTTTTACAATGAAAATATAAGCATTAGACAGCTAACTCAGGTTCTTTACAACCTTAAAGATGCAGATGAACATTATGAACACTCTGCTACAGGTAACTTGTTTTAAATATTTTAGGAATTTCATGGTTCCACTGCCTATTCAAATCTGGAATGAATATATACAGAGCAATAATTGCAGAAAAGATATTTCTCACTAAGAGCTACAATAACTGTAAGGGCACCGGTCTATCTTTTTACTACCACATAACCTTATGCCAGTTTAGGTTGACTGAGTAGCAATGTCCTCACACTTTGTGTATAATATCCCCAGCAAAGATAGATTTAATTGTGCAGAATTGATATATATGCGTGTTCCAGTTACTAATTTAAAGTGTATAGAATATTTTAATATATAATTTTTGTAAAGAACTGGGATTTTTATACTACAGTATTTGTAATTAATGTGTCTCACTAAGTTTCTTTTGAAGAAAATATGCAAATTGTTAGACACATAATGAGTGGTTTCTGAACTCTAAAGATAAAATAAATGCACTACTATAGTGTTGTTAGAATACCTTTTTTTTGTGGCTATATGAATCCTGATTCTTTAAATGTGTACTTTATAATGTTTACAAGGAGCTTCTCTGGTTTGTTGTCCCAGCAGTTTCCTTGGCGAGAGCTTCATTCTGCATTTGTTTAATTCATATGCTTTGCTTTTGGCATATATTTGCTTTTTGCACTAGTAGAATTTTAACTTACCTCATTATCATGTTTGTAATCATTGTATAGCTTCCATAACATGTCTGATATAGGCTAAAGAAATACTTAACCAAAGTTAAAATGAAAATAAATGGTAAGCAATTTTGCACATATTAAGTGCTAGGATTTGTTGTGTATGTGTGTGTGCTTAGTTATAAAAATAATAAGAATGGAAAGTTTAATAGTAAGTATATGTCTTAAACCCAATTATTTTAATTATCTATTTGCTTTATTAGAAAAACTTTGGCTTTTAACCCATTATTATTTGCATTAACAATTTCCATCTTGAAATGCTTCTCTTAATGACAAGGAATAAGTTGATTTAAAGCAAATAGTAGAATATTTGCTTTAAGTGTACATGTTAATATCAACTTGGTATTTAATTTTCTTTACTTTGCTGAAATGCCTCTATTGTGTTAGACCAGGAGGTGAATACAAACCTGTGGTTCTAACATATGACTTACTTCTTAGAAGGAAGGGCAGCCTTTTCATACCAAGGGATTTGTTAAAATAATGAATCTTTTTATTTTGAGAATTAGCCCAGTTTTGTTTGTTTTTTTTAATTTGACATTAGTATACTGAGCACCAGTCAAGTTTATCTTTCTGATAAGGGATTGGTGACTGAAAGATGCCATTAGAAAATCTCTAATGGCTTTTAATATTAACAGTTAATAAGAGATAGCTGTATGTTCATGAAAAGAATAAATTGGGCAAATAATGAGAGGAGTACATTTAGCTTCTTGTGATTTGCACATTTTTCTAAGTGAAGATCCCTTTGTATAACAGTGGCTGTATCATGCAGATATTTTTCTTTCTTTGCTTTTTTTTTTAAACCTTCAATGCTGGGGATGGAACCTAGGGCCTCACACATGCCAGGCAAACACTGAGCCACATCCCCATCCCTGGCAGATATGTTTTCATAAGATGAAATTACTTTCTTTACGCTTCCCAGTTGGGTAAACAACTCAGATGTAATGAGCTTTTGTGTCACAGTCCTCTTTCTGTACTCTGCAACTTTGGTTCCCATAAGTATCAATATTTTTGATGTTGCATGCTCTTACAATTATGTTTTCTAAAATATTGTATTGACTTTAGTTTAGTAAACTATTTTGGCAATTTAACCAGAAATAGGGTATATATAAACTCAATTTTATCTGCATTAAAAAATTGAAATAATCTAATCGCATGTATTATGTACCTCTGCCCCATAACTCAGTTGCACAAATATAATTATCTATGGGAGAGTGAAATTGTTGATTCATTATTTCAAAGTCTTATAGATTAGAAAAGATTCGTTCTGATTAGAGATATGGTCTATAGCTAAAGATACTTTTATTTTAAAAAATAACAGCACTTATGAACACCATTTGGATCATTGGATATGAAGAGATTATTAGTATTTAATAACTATTAGTATTGAAGTCTTCAGATCACAAATGAAGTAGTTGCAAAGTAGACCTGGTCTTTGACCACTTAAGGTGTAACTGTTGTATTTAAAACTGATTTAGGCAGTTTTATGTATCATGTACCAATGGTATGTAAAATAAAGCACCTTTTCTACTATAAACACTTACAAATGTTATTTATTTTTAAAATACATGAAAGAAAAATGAATGTTGGCAGAGTAGATCTTTAGAAATGTTTATGTCACGCCTTTGACTTAATATAGGCAGTCTCTAAATTAAGATGGACTGTGTCTAAAAGTTTGTTTTTAAGTTAGTGAACTGTGGTTGGGAGTCATTTTTTAATAGAAACATAAAATCTATTTGATCCTAATTGTAGCTTAACTAATAGGCTTGGAAGTTAAAAAAAAGTTAATCGTTGCAAAAAATAGCCTAACCTTGTTTTACCTGTTTACTCTTTTTTTTTTTTTTTTTTTTTTTTTTTTTTTGCTTTTCACACTTTTTAGTTCACAGCAGCAGGCTTCTGACCTGCTACCCTACTGAGATGGTTCTGGCAAAGGTCGGGAATAATCTCCCATTTCCAAATCTAGTGATCTCTTTCTTCCTACTTAATCTTGTCATCTGAGCACTCCTTGGCACTTCCATTTTCCACAGCTATGATGCCACATTCTGTCTTTTATGCACCTCCTCCTGTCTTCATCCACGTTTCCTTGGCCACCTGTCTGCATGCCTTGCCAGCCCGAGGAAGCCTTCAACACACTCCACCTCCTGGTAGATTTAACTGCCTTTTTTTGTGCTCCACTGTCCTTTGTCGTAGCATTTAAAAACTGTGCCTTTATTATCATTGTCTCCCTCCCTCTGCTATATGGTAGGTCTTTTTTTTCATACATTTACTTATATATGGACACAATACCTTTATTTTGTTTATTTTTAATGTGATGCTGAGGATCAAACTCAGTGCCTCACACGTGCTAGGCAAGCACTCTGCCACTGAGGTACAACCCCAGCCCTAGATGATAGGTTTTTAAGGCAGGGACTAGGTGTTTCTATCTCTTTCCTTTGGCCACTTAGCTGGTACTAAATATTTTAATGAATGAGTAAAGAAAATTGTTACCTTTATGCCTCTCCATATTCTCACTTCCCACTCTCAAGTCAGGGTCAAAATGGGAAAGAAACTTTGAAAGGAAAGAAATTTAGCAGGTGAGTCTCTAAAAGAAATTCAGACTTTTCAGCCTTGTCTTACCTATCCTACTCTTAGACTCCCAAGAGAAATTCTGGGATAAATAAAGAATTTAATAGAGATCTTAAGAGGAGGTCTTTGATCTGAAGAGACCTTAGCATTTAATGAGACTATAGACATTGGTAGATTTTTATTTTTCATACTGTATGATCAAAATGAGTTAAAAAAAATCTGTCAAAAGTCAAAAGTCTTTTCTGGCACAAGACAAAACTACCTATTTAAGCACAGGGACCTGGTGGAGGATACATACACACAAGGTTAACAACTGCTTCAGATTTTGTTATCTCAAGTCAGGTCCCTGTTGTCATCTTAAGCTTATAGGACAAAAGGATGTTATTCTCAGGAAAACAAGATGACATTGGCTTTCCTCCCTTCCAAGCCTCCCAGTTACCATTGAGAGCATCTATGCCTATATACATATATATTTTAAATTAATTAATTTATTTTAATTAGGTATATATGGCAGCAGAATGCATTTTGATTCATTTTACACAATTACAGCACAACTTTTCATTTCTCTGGTTGTACATGATGTAGCGTTGCACCATATGTGCACACATGTCAGATAGGGCACTAATCTCCAGGATATAGAAAGAACTCAGAAAACTTAACACCAAAAAAGCAACAATCCAATCAATAAATGGGCTAAGGAGCTAAACAGACACTTCTCAGAAGAAGATATACTTTCGATGAACAAATATGGGAAAAAATGTTCAGCATCTCTAGTAATTAGAGAAATGCAAATCATCTCACGCCAGTCAGAATGGCAGTTATCAAGAATATAGACAACAATAAATATTGGCAAGGATGTGGGGGAAAGGCACACACATACATTATTGGTGAGACTGCAAATTGGTGCAACCAACCTGGAAAGTAGTATGGAGATTCTTTGGAAAACTTGGAATGGAATCACCATTTGACCCAGTTATCCCTCTCCTTGGTCTATACCCAAAGGACTTAAAATCAGCATACTGTAGTAATGCAGCCACATCAATGTTTATAGCAGCTCAGTTCACAATATGCCTATATATTTTTGTACTCCAGAGCAAGACTTATTTTAATCATGCCTGGGAAAACATAAACTATAACATTCTGGGAGTGAAACAATAAATTCTATAGACTGAACAAAGAAAAGGCTATAAAAAGCTTAGGATGCAACTTTCTTGTTCAAATAGATTTCCATTTCTTCTCAGTGTCAATTTTCTTCTATCCTGCCCTCTATAGAACTAAATTAAGACAGTGTCCTCTTATGGGCCTATTAATCTCAGCAAGGATCATCTGAAACTGAGCATGAGATTATTTTATTATATATAAGATAAATTGAGTAAGGGGCTGCTACTTAAAGGTTGTCAAATTTAAAATCTGACTGCTACTTCTGCTAGTGCCTCAAATCAAATTCAGGATTGTGAAGCCCATGTTCTTGGATAGAGAGAAGGCTAGGGAGTCATAGGTATGAGGCTAGAAGGGCTTAACAGGAGTATTCCTTATATGCTGAGTTTACTTTGCTGGTTCAATAGTCCTTTAAAAAGTTTCTGGAGGACTGGGGATATAATTCAGTTGGTAGAGTGCTTGCCTTGCATGCATAAGGCCCTGGGTTCAATCCCCAACACCACCAAAACAAAACAAAACAAAACAAAAGTGTTTCTGGAGATGTTAGGTGTTTACATATAACCTCCTAAGATAAAAGTACAGAATGTAGGAATTGGTAGCATAGTGATATGGAAGCTAAAACAGAAGTGGACCCACTCTCTTATGTTCTTACCACCTAGAGACAAGAAGTGAAAGGCTGTATCATTCCTAAGCATGAGGAAGGCAAGGATTGGGGTTGTGGCTCAGTGGTAGAGTGCTTGCCTAGCACATGTGAGGCCCTGGGTTCTATTCTCAGCACCACATAAAAAGATAAATAAATAAAATATTGTGTCCCTCTACAGCTTATATATATACATACACACACATACATATATATATATATATATATATATATATAAAAAATTGAGGAAGGCACAAGAAGAGTCTTTTGTATTTGAGTACATACAGGTTCAAAATGAGAGGTAGCAGCAACTACCTTTCATTTCAGAGCAGCAACTCTGTCCATTAGGAAATTGTGGTCCAACAAATGTCCATCTCCAACCAAGAGAATTACCCATTCGTCCTTTATTTGAGGAAACAGAGTAGAATCTAAGAATTTAAGCATTTTCTCTTTCATAGTAGGAAGAGGACAAGAAGCTTCAGGCATAATACTATCCAGTAAAACAAAGACATCAGGTTAGAGTGTCTGAGCAGTTCTGAAGATCTAGCTACTTCAGCCAAATCCATTCTACTACCATTTGCAGTTTAGCACCCCCCCCCCCCCATGGCATTATCCATTCCAGCTTCAATATGATTCTAGGTCTTTTGGCTGCAGAGGAGGTTTTTTTTTTTTTTTTTTTCTTTTAAAATAGCTATATCTATGCCTGAAACTTTCTGGTGATTGGCAGCCCTGTGTTCAACCCAGCTAGGGAGTGTAGGCCTGGAGAATGCACTTTCTACTTCCCTACTTAGGCTGGCCACTTTCTCTGGGACTTAGTCTCTCCCTCATACAACTCCTTAAACCAAGATTATGTTTGCTTGCCCTACTTGGGTATGGGGGATGGATTAAATGTTTCAAGATCTATTTACTTTTTTAGAATTTCTGAATTAAATACTAGTTTGTAGCTAATCCCTTAAATAAGGAGAAATCATATCTTAAAGGTCTGCAAAATGGCACCAACAGTGATGATCTTGGCACAGAAACAATTGCAAAACTATTGGCTTTTTTTTTTTTTTTTTTTTTTTTGTGGTGGTGCTGGGGATTGAACCCAGGGCCTTATGCATTCGAGGCAAGCACTCTACCAGCTGATCTATATCCCCAGCCCATTTATGTGACCAGCATTTATGTGACCAGCAAGGAATCTGTTTTTAATGCTTCTGGAGGAAGTCAATACTGCCATATGCATTCCATATTGTTGTAATACTTACCACATGCATGCATTATTATGAGAATGTGCCAGAGGAAATTTGTACTTTTGAGAGTCCAGAGAAGGCAATTTATTTTGGCATTTGCATCACCTATCATTTCATTATCTGCTTTATTTTACATAATGATATAATAAATATGATTAATTATACCAAGTGAACAAAGATCAGTTAGCCAGAGACACGCCAGTGATTGAGGCAACTTGGAAGAGCAACACTGCAGTACTGTGATCTCATTGGATTTTGAACTTGTGGGAATCTAGTTAAGTTCTGTAAATAAAAATCTATCCTGTTTCTTTTTTCATATTATCAATTACTTTTCTATAATTGTTATTGGTTGATTGCATAGCAAAGCAAGGACCGAAGTATCAGATATTTCATCTTTGCTGATGAAAATATGTATTGAATGATCTTGTAACTTTTTTCCTTAAAAAATGTTGTGAAATAACACTAAAGTATTCAACCGTGTATGTATGGTTTAAAGATAAAATGATCACACATGTATCAACTTCCAGCTTAAGAATGTGCACATTCTCAGCTACCTACTCATTTGTCCTCCCTCCATTCGCACCACATGAGGTAAATGTTCTTCTGTTATTTTTGGTTGATAATTCTCATGTTTTTATTTGTGGCTCTATCATCTATGTATGTATTCCTAATAAAATGTTGTTTAGATTTACCTGTTTTTGAGCTTGTATGTAAATGGATTCATGCTGTATGTATTCTTCTGTGACTTTTTTCTAGCATTTTTTGAGACTTCCATCCATGTTTATTGCATGTAACTATTTCATGTTTTCACTGCTGTATAGCCACAATGACTATTTCACAATTTATCTGCTCTTCTATTTCTGAAGATTTGAAATTTTTACTATTATAGACAATGCTGCTGTGAACATTCTGCCCGATTACAATGTAAGTTCTGTGTGGCCTGGGGTCATGTCTGTTTTGTTCTGTACTGTTTTCTCAGTGTCTGGAACAATGCCTGGTACAGGGCACATGCTCAATAAATATTTGAAGAATGAATAACTTCTTGTACCTGTCTCCTGTGCACATGTGCAAGAATTGCTTTTGGATGGTTTTTTCAAAGGGTGGTCCAGGGACCCCTAGGGTCCCTGAGACCCTTTCAGAGGGCCTCTGAGGACAAAGCTACTTTCATGTAATATTAATAAATTATTTGTCCTTTTCACTTTCATTTCTCACCAAGTTATCAAAAATTTTCCAGATGTTTGATAAAATCACTGCTTTGATAGCTGATCAAGTATATATTTGTTTATTTTGTGTTTTTAAAAGTCTTCATTTAAACTTCTTATGTGGCAAATATTAATAGATAGAACCCATATGAACAACAGCTTTTTGAGTTCCTTGATAATATTTTTGTTTTTGTTTTTTTGGGTCAGGGGATTGAACTCAAGGGCACTCGACCACTGAGCCACATCCCCAACCCTATTTTGTATTTTATGTAGAGCTGGGGTCTCACTAAGTTGTGTAGTGCCTCACTTTGTGCTGAGGCTGGCTTTGAACTTGAGATCCTCCTGCCTCAGCCACCCAACCTTCTGGGATTATAGGCAAGTGCCACTGCGCCTGGCTCCTTGATGATTTTTTAGAATGTAAAGATGCTTAAGACCAAACATTGGAGAACTGCTGCTCTAACAGAGTCAGCTTTACTTGGTCATGCTGAGTGGCTAAAGTATTTGTACTAGTTTTCACTCCCATGGCAATGGTTCAGGTTTCCCAGGGCTTCACAGCTCAGCAAACACATGGTCTTGATTGTCTTTAGTGTTTGCTAATTGGATGGCTACATGGTATCCTACTGTGGGTTTACTTTGCATTTCCCTAATCACTAATGAAATTGACTTTTCATATTCAGGTCCTCTTCTGTGAAACACTTATTCCTGTTTTTTGCCCCTTTTTCTGTTAGGTTGTGGCTCTCCCCCACCCCACATAGATTCATGATTTTATATATTTTGAATCCCAGTTTCTTGTCAGTTAAATGTGTTACACATATTTTCTCCCAATTCACATGTTTTCTTTCATGGTTGCATTGAATATATTGATCAACTTGGAGAAAATATACATCTTTTCAATGTGTCTTCCCAGTCAGAAACAGTTGTGTATCTCTCCATTTATTAGGTCTTCTTTAATGTCTCTCAATAAACAACAATGTTCTCCATAAAGGCCTTTATGTCTTGTCTTACGATTTCTTTTAGGAGTTTATTTTTTATGTACTATGGTATATTGGATTTTAAAATTATACTTCCTATTCTGATTGTTGCAGAGTATAGAAATGTTGCTATGTATTGATTTTAGATTCAGCAATTTTGCTAAACTTATGTTCTAATAAAATACCTAGATATTTTGAGTTATTTATGTGTTCTGCACATAATGGCAGTTTTCTTCCTGATATTTATACTTTTAAAGGATTTCTTTTATTTCTGCATTGGCTAGGATCTGCAGCATAATGTTGAAAAGAACTGAAAGTGAACATTGTCTTAATGTTTTGGACATTGCACTGTTTAATATTTTTTCCATAAGTGGCCTTTATCAAATTAAGGAGTTTTCTTCTATTTCTGTTTGCTAATAGTTTTAATTATGAATGGATATTGAATTTTTTAAAAAGTTTATAAAGTTGTCCATGGACCTTTATTTTATTTATATGTGGTGCTGAGAATCGAACCCAGTGCCTCACATATGCTAGGCAAGTAATCTACCACTGAGTTATAACCCCATCCTGGATGTTGAATTTTAATGTTTTTTCCCTACATCTAATTTTTAGTGATTTTCTTCTTTAAAGTTATGATAGTTGACTTAATATAAACCCAAACAGGTCATATATGTATGTGTACTCTAATACATTGCTGGACACAATTTGCCAATATTTTATTTTAGACTTTTAATTTTAATTTGTGTTTATCATTGTGCCAGAGAATATGACCTGTGAGATTTTTTTCTGACTAGCTTTCTGTTCTACATTGTAGTCATTTTCTTATATATTCCACATGAACTGGAAAAAGAATGTATGTTCCCCAGTAGTTGCACATAATGTCCTTTAAATATCAATTAGACTAAACTTGTTAAGCTGTACAGATCTTCTCTACACTGATTTATCTTGTACCAGATTTCTTTACTGAAGCTTTAAATTTTCCTCTTGATGGCGAATTTTTCAAGTTTTCTTGAAGTTCATAGTGTTTGCTTGCTTTTTCTCTGGGCTTTATTGTTGGATGTATATTAACAGGATCATTCTGCCTTCTTTGTGGTGAAACTATAATTATGTAGTGACTGCCACTATTAATGTTTACTGCCTTTGCCTTTTTTGTTGCTCATTATATGGCAATATTTTAGTCAGTCTTTAATATATCTTAGGTCTTTCTTTGGCCTTATATTTTGAGTTTGCGGGAGATATGCCTTAAAGATAACGCCAAAGAATGTCTTTTTAACTGGATAATTGAGTCCATTCATGTCTATTATGATTACACAGTTGGATTTATTTCTAGGTCTTCATCATAAATTTTTTTGGTTTGGTCCTCTCCCTCCCTTCTTTTTTCATTTTATTTGCCCTTTGCTTTTTATTTTCAATTACTGTTAATTTTTTTTGTTTACAAATTTCACTTTATGTGTGATCTTTTGTTTTTTTTTCAACATCATTGTTTGCTGTTAATACCAATATTGAGTCTTTGTGGATGATTCTGTTGTATTTTGTCGTTTATTCATGGTGCCACTTTCCCTTGAGTATGTGATATCTTAAAATTTATTTTCCTTGGCAAATGATTTGAAAGCTTGATGTAGTTCAGTGGTAGAGCATCTGCCTTGCATTTATGAGGTTCTGGGTTTAGTCCTCAGAAGTATAAAAGGGAAAAAAAAATTTGAACCATGGACTGAAATTGAGATCCTTAAGAGATTTATTTTCTCTTAATAAATTTAAGAGAAAAATTTATTAAGAGAAAATAAATTTTCTCTTAAATTTATTTAAGATAAATAAATGAGACCAAATGAAATGATCAGCTTTATAATTTCAGGTAACAAACTTAAAGGACCTGTGATTTAGATCAAAATTTAGATAGGAACATTTCTTGCTGCCACCTTCTCTGTGCTGGCCCAATTAACCATCTAGCCTAGGCAGGCATGGTGGCACACACCTATAAACCCAGCAGATCACAAGGCTAATTTGGGAGTATCTAAAATTTGAGGCCCCAAGTAATTTAGTGAGGCTCTGTCTCAAAATTAAAAACAAACAAATAAAAAGGCTGGGAATGTGGTAAAGCATCCCTGGGTTCAGTCCCCAAAAACAAAACAAGAAACAAACCCCACCCCCAAAACCTACTACTAATACTAGGTAAGCCTATGGCCAGACCCCACTACAGCTACCAGTTCAGTGTCTGCAGAGTTCAAGAGAACTCTAGGGACAAAGCAAGCTGTGGTACTGGCTTACTTCACAGCAGTCCTATTTTCACTACACTTTTAGAGTTCTGTATGTGTATTTCTTGTTTTCATATCAACTTAAAGGTATGTTTAAAAATATTTTATACAATTAAACTATGTTATTCAGCATTTGGGGTTTTTTAAATGAGGAGTTGTGATACCTAGGCTGTTTTACCATTAGAAATGAAGTCTAGGGGCTGGGGATGTGGCTCAAGAGGTAGCGCGCTTACCTGGCATGCGTGCGGCCCGGGTTCGATCCTCAGCACCACATACAAAGAAAGATGTTGTGCCTGCCGATAACTAAAAAATAAATATTAAAAAAATTCTCTCTCTCTCAAAAAAAAATGAAGTCTAGATATGCATAATTATAATACACCAATAAAAAGGGAAAAATGAAGTGTAGATTAAAACTTTAGTTTGCTCTTCATATCAGCAGGAAATGTGGTCCTTTATAGTATGTTCAGAATAACAGGATTGTAGTTCTCTCCTGCAAGAGTAGCACTTTTATGGTGGGAGACTAATACTTGCAAATTGGAATACACAGAGCCCCCCCCCCCCCCCCGGATTTAACCCAGGGGCACATCCCAATCTTTTTCATTTTGAGACTGGGTCTTGCTAAATTACTGAGGCTGGCTCTGAACTTGCAGGTCTCCCAAGTTGCTAGGATTATGGGTGTGTGCCACCACACCTGCTCAAGGAAACCAATTTTTAAAGATGTATTCTTCCTCCAAAGTAAGGAATGGCTCTGTCATTTGGAGAAAAAAAATTTTTGAGATGGAGCCTTGCTCTGTTGCTCAGGCTGTCCCCATACTTCTGAGCTCAAATGATCCTCTTGCCTCAGCCTTCCAAGTAGTTGGGACTACAGGCTTGTGTCACCACACCTGGCTGGATCTGGTTTCTTATCTAACAATGGAGGTCGTATATGCAAGAATGAGTCTCCTTGGTGTACAGAACTGGGCTGGGAGGCATTTTCTATTATGCTTGTCTTTGCCTAGCGGGTTCAGTAATGTCTTTCATACAGATGTACTCTGAAATTAAGCCCTGTAGAACAGGTGTGAAACAGACATGATTCTGCTTGCTCTTAGAAGACAATCAAGAAGTTTTAAGTTGTACTTGAAGAGGCAAAATTCATGGCATAGTGTCAGAATATATAACTTGGGGCATTTTTGTGGAAGATGGAGGAATTACCTGTTAAGATGTAATGTGCCCTCCTAATCTAGTACATGGCCATCAAGTTGCTGTAGATTGTTGGCACACTGACTTTACTCGCCGTACTCTGATTTGGCACACTTGTTGACGTTAATTTTGGCAAAGGAGTTCTTAACAATGATTGTCTTGCACAGGTATCTATTTACTAAGAAGTGCAAAAGGAAGCAGTCTCTGGAGTAAGGTCAGGGAAAGCTGTAACTACTATTAGGCAAGTTTTTATTGTTAAAGGCAATGGCCAGAAGCCAAAGAAATTAATTCATTCCTGTATCACCTGTGGCCCTTGACTGTGAAGGGATTCTGCCTCATGGTCTCACAAATCCTAAACTCTGGTACAAAAAGAAATATTATTACAAGAACTATCTAAAGGGGCTAAAACAACTTGTGCACAACTGTTACACACCTACTAGGTTTTGAGTGGTGCTATTTTCTGTATTTGGTAACCAGTACAAATGTTAGCAAAGCTTTCCTGGTGAAGTTTAAACCGAGACCTAAAGGATGAAAGGGACTTGGCCAGGCAGAGGGAAGGGGATACATGTTCAAGGCCATGACAGGAGGATGGTGGGAGGCGAAAATTCAGCACAGGATATCAGAGTTGATGGGGCACAGCAAGCAAGTAGTGAAGCTTGATGAAGTGAACAAAGGTAACATTTCCAGATCTAAAAAAAACACCAATGATATTTTTCTGATGGTACGGTACAATTCCTAGAAAAACAAAGTTAGGGTTGTTCCATTTTTTTTTTTTACTGATAAGCATACTACATAACTTAATATGAATTTAAGGTCAATACAGATTATTAACTCATATAAATTAAAACACAAGCATATAAAATAACAAGTATTATTTTGCTGCCAAGGTAACTTTGCCCAATACACATATCTATATATGTGTATTTTTTAAAATCTTGCACTGTCAAACGGTAGAAACTTTTTTTTTTTCATTTTTCACACCTAATTGTGCTATCATGGAAATCCTCTTAGTTGGGCCCTCATAACTTTGTTCAATTCAACTGTAATTGTTATTAAAGGTAATTGATATTCCTTTAGTTCACCAAGGCAACCTGGAAACTGGCAATACGGCATGTTTAAAGGAAAGACATAACACCATAGGAGAAAAGAACACAAGATAGTTCATCAACGTTATTCCAAAGTATATTAGGAAGGCAGCATTTAAAAAAATAATCCTTTCTGGATCAAAGTATCTCCATTATAATGTGGGTAGTGAGGGACAGACAGAAGCTTCCTAAGTTCCCTTTCCTACCTATGACTTACTAGCTGAAACCCATTGCTTAAATACTCAAAAAACCAGTATTTACAAAATTACAAAAAATTTAGGGTAGCAGAGATTATGTACTTAAGTTCCAAGGGTGGTACATGACATTCTGTTAAATGCAACACAGACCAAATAAGAAGCCAACACTGACCCTCATAGGCAGAGATAGTGTCATGAACCTGACACATGCATATGCCAGTTTTCTCTCCTGCATGAACAGGAAAGTCATGTAACCCAATTGATCTGATTTTACCTAGTTTTTAGTACTACTAGAGAATTATTGTTTGTTTTGGTACAAATTGATTTAAGATTCATCAGATTCGTTTTTTTTTAAACCAAACACCCAATCTTTTTTTTTTTTTTTTTTTTTTTTTTTTGAGGTCCTAGGGATTAAACCCAGGGCCTTGCTCATGCTAGGCTAGAGCTCACAACTTAGTTACATCCCCAGCCAAAATACACCCAATCTTAAAAATTTTAGAGTATAAATGTGATAACTAAAAAATGCTTTTGTCAAATAAAGTGGCTCAATATTTGGGCCAAATGGAAGATATTTCAAAAATATATCTATATGTAAGTATCAGATGCCTTAACATCTGCTACTTCTACTCCTAAGCAATTCTACTTCTAAGAATGTATTTCAAGAAAAGTCATGAATGTACACAAGGTTCATTGAAGTGTTTATAACTGTAAAAAGTTGTCAGTAGTCAAAATGTCCAATGGACGATTAAATAAATTATGATTCAGTCATACAACAGTAACAAACCAATAAAAATGATGCAGAAGACTATGCATAACCTGGGAAACATGTTTACAATATATTGTTAAGTGAAAAAAGCAGGTTACAAAACAGTATGCACAATATGAGCCCATTTTTATAAAAATATACATATTTAGCAAAGTAAGAGGACAAATGATATTTATCAAAATATTAACATTGGTTATTTCAACACAGTAGGATGATTGTGGATTCTGCTTAACCACCCTCTCCCTTTTTTCCTTTTTGAATTTTCTATAATAAAGATTATTTTTCGAATGGGGGTAGGAGGAGAGGGAGTCACCGACTTCAGAGATGCTGCTCCCAACGGTTCTTCCCAGCAAAGTGAACGTGTCTGCTCAGCCTGTATCTAGGAAACTGCTCTACCTCAGACACCTGGATGTCCCTCACATACAGTGTTACACCCAAGCTTCCTTCTTGCAAGCTATCCAATAGCCACTTTTGAAATTACAATTTAAAGATCCCTCCTATTAGTTAATATCACCAAAAAGAATGAGAAAATACAAATCCTCACTTTAAAAAAGCAACAACTCAAGTACATACTGCTAAATTATACAAAGTTACATTATCTAAGTTTAGTTTATTGCAAAGATCAAGACAGCACACTGCTTCTACTTCATACCTTCACAGCACTCACTCCATTTTGTTCACTCACTCGTGCAAAAGGTCTGTATACACAATGATGTCCAATATTTCTTGGTTCCCATGATAAAACAGGAAACCTGATATTTCAATTAAAAAGGTAAAATGAAGACATTTATCAACAGACTGTAAAATACTCTTCTGGAAGAGGACACTGTTAATACCTGAAGATACACTTTGGAAAAAAATCAAATACCAAACAAAAGGGGCACCATTTCAGGAGTGCCAGGACCACATTAAACTGAAATGAATTCCAACATTCATAATAACAAATCAAAAACAAACCTAGTGTTAAACAAAAGCTCCAGTAACTAAAACTACATTAACAGGCACAATGAACAGTGTAAACACTGTTAATGGGCACCAAGTTTAATAGGGCAGACAATATTTGCTTCTGCATTCACACTTAATTATTCAATTACATTTAAAAAAAATTGGTGCTGCTTAAGCTATGAATGCTTTTTAACAAAAAAAAGAAAAAATTAATTTCAATAAATACAGCAAGTGCTAAAAATCTAGCTAGGTTATCATGCAAGATATTACATAGCTAAGACAAACTCAAATTTATAATAAAGGCAACTTGCATTCAAAATGAACTCTACCCTTATATTTTATTAAAAGGGCAAACATCATGAATTAACCCAGCTGCTTACTTGAATTACAAAAGTAACATGATTCAATATGAAAATAAGAAACTGTCTACAAATCTCTGACAGTAATAAATTGCAATATACAATGCATACAGGCGTCATACAGAGCAACAAACTCTTGTACAAAACAAAAATATTTTAATACCTTTAAAATCCAAATTTGTCTTTAAAATCATTCATGAAAAAGATTCTCATCAAGTCAGAATTAACACCTCAATTAGTCAAGCATCAGGAAGCTACATTACAGCTACTTAATATACAAAGAGACAGCGCTTCACCAGTCATTTCCTCTCATGTCTCTGTTCCCGAATCGTACACGCTCACTTCTCTCCACTCCCCATTCCGTCATTTCTTTAGATCATGAAAACTGAATTTGTTGAACACCAGAAATCTAAGATTAGAAAATTTAAACAGTGAAATTTTTAAAAGTTTAAAAGTAACATACATTACAAGAATTCACTGAATGAAAACAATGGACAATGTAAAATAAATCCACTTGTCCCAGATCTCCAATCTCCACTCCCTCTTCCCAAAGAAACTTCTTTAATAGTTTTTTTTTTTTGTGTATCTTCTTTGAAATCTTCTATGTGAATATAAACACATGTACATTTTTTTTAACCATTAAGGGACTACTATATGTTGTTTTATTTATTTTGGGAAAACAATTTTAATAACCTTTATCTTCTCATATCCTTAATAATAGTAACAATGTGTTGAATTACCTGTGATTAAAAAAAAAACAAAAACAAAAACAAAGGATATAACTGAATTTTATACAGTTTAGGGCCAGGGTGTAGCTCAGTAGTAGAGTTCTTGTCTAGCTTGCCCAACGTACTGGATTTGGTCCCCACCACCACAAAAATAATAAAATAGTTTAAAATGCAAAGAAGTCACTGTACCTGTTGATAGGACGTTGTGTAAACCATAACATTTTGTTGTTGACCATCTGCAGTTATTAAGCCAGCTGGTAACTGGTTTGCTAAAACACACACACCACATACACACACACACACACAAAGAAAATAAAAAAACATGTTAATGAGGGAAATTAGTTGTACCTCTTTTCTTAGTCTGACCTAAAGGTGGTATCATTAATGTCTCATTGTCATTCTGTCACTTTTCTATGATGTAATCTTAGGTAAAATCATAGACCTCAAATTTTATGTTTTAAAAAAACTCCCTAAAAAGTACATTTTTTCCTATTGCATTTTTCTGTTTTCTTCACCTTCATATCTTTAAAGTGTACACTAGCTAACACATAGAAATCACAGAAAGGCTGGGTTTCTGAATCAGGTTAGATCTGAGTCTTGCTGGGAGCAACAGACAACTAAGTAATATATATTTTACAGGTGAGAAATTTATAAAATACAAACATATAGATATTAGATATTTCATGTGACAAATATACTCACCATACACCTTTTATTTCACAGTGAAATAAAATGAAATATGGCAATATTATTCTTGATTTTAAAAAAAGGAATCTTTGGGCTGGGATTGTAGATCAGTGGAAGAGCACTTGCCTAGCATGTGTGAGGCAGTGGGTTGGATTCTCAGAACCACAAACAAATAAATAAAATAAAGGTCCATCAACAACTAAAAGATACTTTAAAAATATTTTTTTAAAAAAGTAATACTTGAGCTCAAATTCGTTTATTTATTTTTAATATTTATTTTTTAGTTGTAGTAGGACACAATATCTTTATTTTATTTTTATGTAGTGCTGAGGATTGAATCCAGGGCCTCAAACATGCTAGGCAAGTATTCTATTGCTGAGCCACATTCCCAGCCCTCAAATTTATTTAAATCGCCAGATTTTATATTTTGAAGTATAACTGTGAATATTCCTATCTCAAGTGAATCTTTATCAAAAATTAGGGGCTATGGAAATCAGTTCTTTTTAAGTTTGCAAAAAAAGATTTATTTAATGAATCTGTGTTTCTTGGAAGGAATTCAATCAGAAATTTAATCAACACAGATCATTTAAAATTCAACCTCAGATCATTTAAAATTCAACCTCAGATCATTAAAATTCAACCTATCATTAGGCCAAAGGAGTAGCCTTGTGAGGTTATTAGGTGAGGCCTGAACTTCCTCCAGCTGTATGTGGAGTCACTTTAGCTTAAATCAAATGTTAGAGCTGCTTTACCAGCTGCATACATATTAAAGACTAGAAGACAGGGGCCAGGGTTGTGGCTCAGTGGTAAAGCGCTTGCCTAGCATGCATGAGGCACTAGGTTCTATCTCTGGCACCACATAAAAATAAACAAAGGCACTGTGCCCATCTACAATAAAAATATATATATATATATATTTAAAAAGACTAGAAGACAGAAGGCTTCTGAACATGCAGTGACTCTGTCACCAGGGGAATCCAAATAGACTCCTTGGATAAGTCTCAAGTCAATACTGGGTTCTCAGAACTGTTCACTCACTCAGTGATGATGAGAATTTGTCTGTTCAATATAGCTACAGATCTGAGATTTCATGGTCTCTTATGATATCTGGGCACAAGCCTGGGTCAGAGCTCTATGACTTGTGTTATCTGAGATACTGCATTTCAAAGGGCAAGATGCAATCCTGAGAAATGGTAAGTGAGCTTTAGAGAATTTATATATTTGAAGGAGTCAGGTCCCTTTGAGGCTCTGAGGAGACTATGAGCTCTGCTGTCTGTGCCTAAGGCCAGGCATTCATACCTAGGGACAGGTTCTTAATAAACTGGTAATAGAGTAGTTATCAGTAAATCAGAACTTTCAATGAAAGGTTATAATGTCTTTCAGGTTAAAATTTTCTGCACTTACCATTCACTGGCTTTAAATAAAAGGGCATGAATTAATAAGAACCATTCAGGATAGTGCTATGTCAAAATACTCAGTGCTGATATCCCCCAAATACCAACCCAGACATTTAGCATGAATCACTAACAACTACATGACTTGTAACATAACACTGCTTACTAAATGCCTCCTCTGTAAGTTCTTCACTTAGTCCATCTGTAGCTGTGACTGCCCCACCAATTCCCTTCTCTCCTTTCATAGCCTAGGGAAAGGGAAAAAAAAAAAAGCAGTTACTGGTATGCAAATAAAACTTGCCCAAATGAGAATGCTTACTTATTGCCTAAAATTAGGAGCTTCTAAATTTAAAAATGTTAAAGAGTATTTACTAACACTTCCAGTTTAACAGCATTATAAGTCAGCATTATTAGTATATACCCAGAAAACCTAAAGTATATATGGTAAAAATAAAGTATTCTGATTCCATTCCATTCCATTCCATGAAGGGATCATAGAACTTTACTTACAGATAAAGTCTGCAAAATATCTATAAATAGGGCTGGGTTGTGGCTCAGTGGTAGAGTGCTTGCCTAGCATGTGTGAGGCATTGGGTTCGATCCCCAGCTCCACATACACAAATTAAACAAAATATCTATAAATAATCAGCCTATAAATCTATAAACAATCTAGGTTATCTCTCACACACAGAGTTCTCAGCCAACTGACAAATATAGAGAAGCAGCAAATTTAAAATTCCTAAATAAAAGTTACCATGTGGACCAAATATCTCTGAAGTTCCATTTACTCTAAGGTTCTAATACTGAAGATTTGGAAAAATATTGTGAAGCGTTTATACATTCTCTTCCTACTTTAATCATTCCATGTAGCTATTACTAATTTAATGGGATTCTAACATGAAAGATATAAGTGTATTTTGAAATCAAAGTTGGAAATAAATTAGCTAAAATGTCAACTCATTTATATAAACTTCATACTCAGAGGCAAAGATAGCCTAATAGGAAGTGTGGAAGAGGGCAATCAATAACAAAAGGAGATAGTTGTAACTTTCTCTTTTTATTATCTAATAAACCCCAAGCTTAGCAATGTTACCTCTTTTAAATGAACAGTAACAGCAAGAAGTAACATGGAGTCTTGACCATTATTCACTTAGTTCCCTCTCAATAATTCTATGATGAAGGCACTATTCTTAAGCGTCACTTTATAGGTGAGGAAACCAAGGTCTAAAGTATTTAAATAATCTGCCCAAGGTCACGGAGTTCAAACGTAGGGCAGGTGGGATGCAGACTCCAGGTTGTCTGAATCTAGAATCCTTTAATACAAGTTATGCTTTGGTTCTAATAAACAAAGGAAAAAGTACTATAATTTATGTGATTAAATACTTCTAAGAAATATTACATAATGTGCTAAAAATAATTTTTTAAACAAATAATGTATTTAAAATGTTAAGGTAAACAGTGCATCTCATTTTCTTAAAAGCATAATGCTCAGGAGACATTTCATTTACCTCTCTGAATTTCTGAAGATATAATTTCAGAGGTTCTACATAACTGTCAAAGCCTAAGGTAGACATGGCAAAGAGAATATCCTCTCCATTGATTGTCTTCCGCTTCTCTTGATGGCATCTTTCACTTGCCTCTGATGTTATAAAGCTTATGAACTCACTCACACATTCCTGCACACATTCTTTGGCATCTTTTGCAATCTGAAGGAAAAAAAAAACACAGGTAAATTTGCAGGAAATATAACCATCACCTTCCTAATCCTGCAAAAATAAAAGACTATTCAGAAGAATGCATATTTTAGTTTATGACATTTGAATATGTGCTAATAACACAAATGTATGTTCTCACAATTCCAACCCTCAGAATCAGAAAAAAAACCTCAAATACCAACTAGAGGAGGAACTCTGACAACTATTTAACGACAACAACAATAACAAAAATACAGATATAAGGGGCTAGGGATATGGCTCTGTAGTAGAGCCGGCCCTTGCCTAGCATGTGTGAGGCCCCGGGTTTGATCTGGTACTGCAACAATAACAAACAAAAAAAAAAAAAACCAGATATAATTTGGATACCAAAGAACAACCACTGGATATCCCTACTACTCCATACAAGATGAAAACTAGGAAAAGCAATCCCATTACATCTACACTAAGTATACTGTGGGCTACAGACTTAGGTACCACTTCTCTGCCTTAGCATTTCCATGAATAAGGACACAGAAAAAATAAAAACAAACACTAAATTCACTTAAGCCTAAGAAAGGAGTGAAATACAACATATGGTGACTTTTTCACTACTGAGGATACAAAATGTCAAGAATGTATTTTGAGTTTATTAAAAAGCTTACCTAAAGAAACATATGCCTGCCATATCATCATAAAAACAATTCTTCCCTTAATGGTTTGGGGCCTGAAGTAAAAATCTAATTAATCATGCAATGATTAATCATGCAGTTCCAAAGCATTTATAACCACAATGACCAACTCCTTGCTGAAAAGCACTGTCTTTTTTCCTTCATTCCTATTTTGCATACTGGAGAAATTGAACAAGAATCGTATAAATATAGCCAAGTACATAATTTTGTATTTTCTAGTAAGCCATGTTAAATAAAATAGGACCAAGTGAAATTAACTTTAGTATTTTATGTACCCAATATATCAAAATTATCATTTAAACATGGAATCAATTTTAAAATGGGACATTTTCATCCTAAGTCTTTAAAACCTGGTGTGTTTTAATCTCAGTTCAAACGAACCACATTTCAATTGCTCCACAGCCACTATGGCTAGTGGCTTTGGTACAGGACAGTACATACCTACCCTTTCTATAAGCAACAGTCAGTAATGGTACATCTCCCTCCAAAATATAAGGAAGACCTTTCTCAAACAGGAACTTCTAGGCTTAGTGATGTGTGTTAATATTTCTTTGTAAACTATATTACCTTCGTAAGTACTTCTATAAGCTATAATAAATAATACAAAGGGTTACTCTGCAATATAAAATACATAAATGTGAATTTTAATTCAGACCAAGTAATGAGTAGTGATATGTCTTTAAAAGTTGTTCTAAGACAAAACTGCTTTAAAAAACAATCATATGAGTTGATATGTTAACATTTACAATTATGTAAGAGTTGTTTCCAAATACCAGAATTTTAAACCTTAGCACATTATTTCAGTCTGATCTAACCTAATTTTGCTGAAACATTATACAATTACAACTTCATAGGACCAAACCTGATACTTCTGATAATGCAATTATTTTAAAAAAGATTCTTAATTCTGGTTTATCTGCTTCCAATGAGTAGGTGCAGGGGAGCATTTGGGGACATGACAGAACTGAAAATTGAATATTGTTCAGTAACTAAGTATGTTGAAACAAGTATTTGATTTGCTGAAAAGCTGAGTAAATAGCTAACTATTGATTTACCTATGTATTCATGTAGTCTTACATTTCCCCCCCCAAAAAAACCCAGTTAAATTTCAATGTTACCTTTCCTGTTTGAGGTATAGCATTTTTCATTATCCTAGCCACGTTTGCAATTGGAAGATATATATCTTGTTCTCTGAAACTTTCTTTTGAACCATTTGTATCTTCATGATCATTCATGCTGTCCTCAGTATCTAAAGAAATTTTAAAAAATTTTTAGGTTTAAAGCTTTTCATAATTTTACTTCAAGATAGAAAGGACTATCTAAAATGACCTAGAGTAAAAACCATTATAGTTCATAATTTTTTTTTTAGGGATTCGTACAGCAGTTCTTTTCAGAATTTTCACAGGGTCAGAACTGACCCTATTCATTAATTTCAAACCCACTGCCTAGAATTTTTAAAAAATATTTTTTAGATGTTGATGGACCTTTATTTTATTCATTTATTTATATGCAGTGTTCAGAACTGAACCCAGTGCCTCACACATGCCAGGCAAATGCTCTACCACTGAGCTACAACCCCAGCCCCTCACTGCCTAGAATTCTTTTATCCTCAATAATATCTACTAAAATCCTATCTACCAATTTTTCAAAAGGCTAGGATAACATCTCCACAGCACCTTCAAAAGTAACCTTTCTTTTCATAAAATACCACAAGTACTTCTGTATGCCTTCTCTATCACACATCTTCTAAATTCTTTTTATTTCTCATCCCCTATGCTAAGATCATTAGTACTTGATTCCAAGGATCCACTTTGTTGTCCTAGGACTTGGTATAGGTACCTTCTCAGAGCAGGTGCTAGGATTTATTGCCTAATTTAGCTGTAAAACTAGCTGTGACAATCTATGGCTCCTGGAATAATGCAAGATTAAGCGGGTATGTGTTCATTCAAAGCCAAGTTTACACAAACTTATATATATAAAATTTACTCTGTATAAAACTCATAAAAGTTGATATAAACTTGTTTATAAGTTTATGTAAAACCCTACAGAGTGGAAAAACTAGACTTGAATATCACTGACCCAACTGGATCACTTAATGTAGTAAGTAGTTCTTTATAGCTTTAGATATAACTGAGGCTTTCATAGTACCAATAGCATCCTTTATGACTAAATACATAAATGTAAATTACATAAATAAAATAAATATAAAATCTCTCACTTTTGGACATACTAAATAAGCAAGGTACTGAAACTGATTCAATTTACATTTTAATGTGTTTAAAACAATATTATCAAAACTAATTTATCTGAATATCCATTTTAGGATGAAATACTAATCCCCTCCAAACTCCTTCTAAAAATATATCTTAATTTTTCATTTTACAAATCAAAATGCCACAAAAGTAAATTATTTCTAACAGGCCAACATAATACTGCCATTCTAATATTTGACATTGTTCAAAGTTAATACTGAATGAAAAAATTAAGTTTGATTGTAAGTGCTAGAAACATAATAGCTAGCAGTTTAACTCCCTTTAAAGAACTATTTTATTTACTATACCAACTGAATAAGAATTTCTCATACTTAATACTTACATAGGAAGTCAGTAATAAGTTTTAAAAGAAACAAGTTTTTAAAGAAAAGCAATACTTTTATAGAATTCTTATCTAGGAGTTATCACACTTTTGAAGATTATTTCTAATAAATACCTTTTTAGATCTTCAGTGAACTATGACATGAGATTGCTAATTTTCCTGGAACGACAAAAGTAACCTAACACATCATATATTATAATAAAAAGTCCACTTTCTAAGCCGTTCCCACGTGTGCATCTGGCTCTAGCTTTGGATTTCTTACCATCGTGAGGCTGTATCACATAATGACTTCCTCCAATGTAGTCTGCAGAAATTCCTAGTTGGGTAGCATCTGTTGTAGAACTGTCACCATCCATCTAGGAGGAAAAAAGAAAGCCCTTTAGCACTCTACAGTAAGAGTTGTACTAAAAAAACCCCAATAGATTCAGTGCTCATAAACTCTCATTCAGAGAATGGGTCAACTACATAACCTTAAGCTTACTAAAAGAAAGCATTTATATTTCTTGTTTTGAAATATTTTTTAGTTGTAGATGGATACAATACCTTTATTTTATTTATTCATTTTTATGTGGTGCTGAGGATTGAATCCAGTGCCTCACATGTGCTAGGCAAGTGCTCTACCACTGAGCTATAACCTCAGCCCCACATTTGTATTTGATTGGAAACTTTCCAATAATTCGTCAGCAATTTAAGATTGCCATATCCATGTTCTATAAATTATAAACATAAAACCAACAGGGAAACACAACATGGAAATGAATCTAAAGCATTTGCCCCTTTTTTTCAATAGCATAATGCTCAAATATACTATAGGCAAACCTTGACTTACAATCTAACTTATCACTGGAATGCCAATCAAAGCCCAAAATCAGCTTTATAGTCTATTGGAAGTCACCTATCCTCACTGCTTTGAGTTCTCCTGCTAAAGTCTATGCATTCTTTGTTGTTGTTGTTGTTTAAATAACTTTATTTATTTTTATGTGGTGCTAAGGATCGAACCTGAAGCCTTGCCTGTGTGAGGCGAGCACTCTACCTCTGAGCCATAACCCCAGCCCCCTGTGCATTCTTTTGCTCCTCCTACAAACTCCCTTTGCTGTCTTACAGAATTTCCAAGTAGATAATGTCTCAGGTTATGCTGCTGCTTGGGTAAGAAGCATTCGGATTCCCCGAGCAGTGCTGTATCCACACTACCCACCAATACACCTACATTTTCAATGAGCCCATCACCTCTGATTCTAATCAAAGGTTAATTTTCTCTTCCTCCAGACCCTTAAGTTTTTTTTATTCTTTATCACCCCCTAGTAATACCCTGGGGTGTTTTACCACTGAGCTACATCCCCATCCCTTTTTATTTTGAGACAGAGTTTGGCTAAGTTGTCCAGCCTGGCACTGAAATTGAGATTCTCCTGCCTAAGCCACCTGAGTCACTTGGATTACACAACTTTTCGATAAAGAGAGAGAGAGAGAGAGAGAGAGAGAGAGAGAGAGAGAGAGAGAGAGAGAGGGAGGGGGAGGGAGGAAAGGAAAGGAAAGGTCAGGGATACCAAACATCTGCATGTAAAGATAGGAAATCACAACTATAGACAAAAACAAGAGTTAAAAGGATGATTTTAAAAGTCTGTTTAATTAATTTTGCTTAGAGCTCAAAGAATACTGGTAACATAGGAAAATTTGGAAAAAAGTGCCTATAAGCTCCATTCCATTTTACCACCAGCAGATTCTAGAAGGTTTTCTGCTTTGCAAATACTATTACTCAGAACAATTAAGGCACTGGCTATTTGTGAATGGAAAAATTAAAAATACATTATCTAAAAAGTATTGTAAAAATTAAACATAATTTATACATGCTTTCAGGCCAAAGAGAGAGATACTTGATGTTAAATGTTTATTAAGGCCTGAGACCCAGTGCAAACTTAATGTTATTAACTGTAATATTTTTGTCCCTTGTATAAAACTTATCTTCTCCATCTCTCTTGGATTTTTATTTAATGCTAAAGTACTAGGCTAGGTTCCAAAGGCTCAATAACATGGCATTTTTCTCACGCATCTGTTAATTTTGATGTGTAACTGAACTGTAGCTATAGATAGATATATTTCTAAAATTTACATAGTTTTTTAATGTAGTAGAAAATAAAATTTATAGACCTTAGTAATCTGTGAAAATACAGAATACCTGTTTATTCACTGATTTTTGGTGGCTCTTAGGATTGCCACAAGGTCTGAACTTTCTGACCCTTCTGTTGTCCTCCACAAATAGCATCCTTGCAAGTTCTAGGTATTTCTATATAAAACAGAAACATCAATACTGCTCTCTCAATCTTAAAATGATATAAATGTATATGAAGTATTAACCCAATACAAGACACTATTTTGATCCTAAAATGTTAACAAAACCCAGGAAGAGCAGGTTTCTGAAGATGGTCCTTTAGAATGGCTGTGAGTTCACTACTTTTTACAATAACCTAAGGAATGTCAAGGTGCAAGTGGCCCCAAGTGGTTGTTTCAGAACCTTCAACTGCAAACAAATCTTTTTTGGGAGGTACAAGGAACCAATAACAAGTTCTTTGATAAATGAATGTACACAGTATACTAGACTCTTGGCTGATAAGCAAGATAATGTTCAAATAACCAGGTGGTTCTGATGAATTAATTTATAAATATAACACAAAACCATTAAAGGCAAAAAGTTTTAATCATATTATCTTGTCATGCATTAGAACTAGCAGCAAGATTATCATCTGGATTAACAGCATTAGCCTTTCAGACCTCAGTCTTCTAAAAATGAAGATCAAGTTATTTCCTAGAGTTGTCAGAATAAAGACTAGAATACTGCTAAGGACAGTGACCCAGTTGTATTGTACTCCACAGACACTGGACCTAGCCTCCCTCCTTTGAAGGGTTGCACATTTCTGCTTAATTATATGTTTTTGGTTCTGCAAGTTTTAGCATTTCTGTCAAGTTGCACCTTCTGTTGTTCTTTACGTTTTGTCTTTCTACCATTAAAATCCCAGCCCTGACTTTAATCCCAATGTTCCCCATCCTGCTGGAATCCTTTCTAATTTATCTGATTCTGCAATCCAAGGGCTTATGTTCACTTCTTTGAAGACCTATAGCACTGAGCCCCTTCATTCAGCCAATCAAAATCTGATAAACATGCTAGCCACTCCACTATAAGGAAGGAATGGTGGAAAAGACTTGTTAGGGTTTTTTCTAGGTCTAATCTAAAACCTCCTATAAAAATTTATAAAACAGAATGTAGGTCACAAGTCAGTCAACACATATTTTCCTGAGTGAACACTGAGTGTTTGTCGGGTCTGTGCTATGTATGATAATGAAGCAGTCAACAACACGGACAAGGTCTCTGTCCTCATCCTGCAGAGAAAACAAAGTTACATAACCTGGGGGCAGGAGGAGGGGCAGAGAGCATAGTCTATTGGTACTTCCAGGACACAGGCTCTAGAACTCAAATCACCTACTTTGAATGCCCTGCTACTCAACTGGCCATGAGACCTTGAGCACATTGAATGAGAACAGGACTTAACCTCACAGGGCTTCTATACAAGTTAGGAGATAATTAGTACAGTATTATGGAATACTCGCTTTACTCCATTAAAGGTCCCCATGAGTCTGAGGGATCAGGAAGTTTGGAAGAGGAAATGGCATTTAAACTGACTGAAAGATGAATACAAATCACTCAGGCAAAAAAGAAGTGGGAAAACAATATTCCAGACAGAGCAAACAGACAAATACAGTATTAGGGGATTGGAACTAGTTAAATGGGATGAGATCAAGCAGATCCTTGTAGACAAGAGCAAATAGGGAAAAAAAAAAATTAGGAAGAGTGCAAATTAGATTTTTTTTAAAAATTTCTTTATTTTTTGGTACCAGGGATTGAACACAGGGGTGGCTCAACTACTGAGCCATTTATTTTTTTACTTTGAGACACTCATTAAGTTGCTTAGGGCCTAAGTTGCTGAGGTTGGCTTTGAATTTGCCATCTTCTTGCCTCAGCCTCCTAAGCCACTGGGATTATAGGTATGAGCCCAAAGCACCCAGCTAGATTTTTTTCTTTTTAAATATTTTTTTTTTAGTTGTCAATGGAAAAACCTTTATTTTATTTATTTATATGTAGTGCTGAGAATCAAACCTCGTGCCTCACATAATGCTAGGTAGGCACTCTATCACTGAGCTACAACCCAGCCCTGGATTTCTTTTTTAAAAGATCATTTTAGGCGCTGGGGCTATAGCTCAGTGGTAGAGTGCTTGCCTTGCATGCGTGAAGCCCTGGGTTCTATCCCCAGCACCACGTAAAAATGAATAAATTTTAAAAAATGAAGATATTAAAAAAAAAAGATCATTTTAGCCAATAGAGAAAACCCATCCAATACAAAAATGACCTGGAGGGGAACAAGAACAGGGGCAGGAGACTGATAGGGATGATACTGCTGCTGCTAAGACATGAATTCAGGTAAGAGGGTGATTATCTCAGCATCTGCTCCAAGGACAGAGCCCTGGAGATCACAGGAAGCAGTGTCACTAGCAAGAACCAGCAGAACTTGGTGACTGGCTGAGTAAGAACTCAAGGAAGGACGAAGGATATTGCTGGGATTCTCCTGGCTACAGAGAAAGGGAAAGGAGAGGGATGGGAAGACTGGGCCACACAGGGCCTAGCTGATGCTGGTGGCTCTCAATGGTACTGACGTGTCCCACTGTGACACTCATAGGCTTGGTATAACAAGAGAAGCTAGTGTTGGATTTCATCCAGGGGACAAAGGGAGAAGAGCCGGTAGGACAGAGAAAAGAGCAGTGGTAAAATGATGAATCACTAAATTGGAGGGTACTGGTAAATATGGACAAAGAGTAGTTAAGTCTCATTATGATAATTTTAATGACATGAATTATTTAGCGGAACTGGTATAATTCTCCAAAATATTATGGGCGGGCAAGGAAGATCTGCTTTTCAACTATTACCACTCTATAAGGAACAGTTCAACCCTTCCCTCTTCCAGACTAAATCAGCTGACTAATACATTTTTATTCTATTTTTTTGTGTAAGCAGTATTTATACTATGCTAAAAATTTGTTACATAAATACATTAAATAGTGTCCTCTTTCTGTGTTTACATTTATTTAACACTTTCTATATATCTCACACAATGTTCATGATACCATACAGCAGGTAAGAAAATTGAAGTGTATGAGGCTAATAATTTGTCCAAGGTGACACAGGAAGTGGGATTGAAATCTAGAGCCTCAAATGGCAAGCACTTCACAAACTGCATTCCTGGTAGCTTTCCCTGTAGTCCTTAAGCCTAATCTTTAACATTCCTCTTCTAAATTCTAGGTGTATCGATTCTATATTGAAAGCATTTAAAATGCCTTCTCAAGCAAGGGCAATATTTGTGAAATGGTCAAGAACGCCCTGTGGCCTGGGTGTGCAGCGTGGCTCCCCTTTACTAAGGTGCCCATGAACAGTGCTTGCCTTCCTTTTTGTGTTCCAGTTTCCCCATTTTAGAAATGGGGTTGCTCTGAGAAGTTACTGTTTAAAAAGGACCTAGCCACGTGCATTAAACACATAGCAAGAACAACAAATGTAACCTGGTGTGATTTTTATCTCTTTAAATACAATTCTTTCTAGGCACAAAGAGTTCTCTGTCTCTCTCATACATATGACTTATCTTTCTAACTGTTCTGTGGATCACATTCTGAATTAGGATAAGAAATAATACAAGAATTCCTCATCTCTAATGTGTCTTCAGTTCTCCCTGCTAGCTTCTTTGCATTTCCTTAAACTTGTCATCTCCCTCATTACGTAAAGAAAACCTTAATTATACGCCACTATTTGTGAAGCTACCATGGTCACCCTGCCATGCAGTCCTTACATACCTCTCCATTCCCACTTAAACTCCTTGCCATCTGCTTTTCGACCTACGTCACATGACACCACTCTCCAAGCTGCCAGTGCCCTTGCCTTCATCCTACTTGACATCTCTGTGGCGCCTGCCACTGCCGACTTCTAAGGCAATAACAGCGCCTAGTTTATTCTTTCTTCTCATCCTCTAATTGGTAGTTTCCATCCAAGGTTATTGTTTTCTCTCTTTCCCTTACTATCTTAATGAACTCATTAAGTATCACCTCTATGCTCATAAATCTCAAACCTATAACCACTATTTTGCCTGTCACATGAACAACCCACAGTGTAGAATGTGTTGATATTCCATCACCGCAAACTAAGATAACGGGAAACGAAACTCACCTCCCCCACCCACTACAGGGGGCGGGCAAGGAAGATCTGCTTTTCAACTATTGCCACTCTATGAAGAACAGTAGGACCCTTCCCTCTTCCAGACTAAATGTACCAGAGTCTTCTCAAGTGGGTCCACCTCCTTCAAGACTAACTCATTGTTACATCTTTTACTATATTGCCTGGATATGCCCTTCCTTTTCTATTTCCACTGGATTACTGCCAACACACCTTAACTGTTGTGTTATGACTAATATATTTACTATAACATTGGTTCCATAGTTCTTGAACCTGTTCTTTAAGGTTCCTAAAGGTTTTCTGCATCAGGTCCAAACCTCCTTTTCTCAGCTTTATAAGAGCAGATCCCCCACTTAACTAAACTTCTTTCCCACTCTATCTTAAGGACTAATAAAAATTTTAGTACTAGAATGTTCCAGAGTGAGGCAACCATGATTCAAAGACATTGTGATATGCCCGAGGTCACAGACACTGTAGCAGAACCAGAACTAAATATCCAGATGGCCAAGTGGTATCTTCAGTACATGATTGTGTGAAATTCCCACTCAAACTGTGTACCCCTGTCCCCCATCCCTTAAGCAAGGGCTCATTCCTACCTCCAGGCTTTTGCTTTTGGTCATAACCCTCCACCTATCCAATTCAACCCATCCTGCAGGCTCAGTTCAGGCCGCCAGGCTCCTTCCATGACATTCCCAACTATCTGCCCATCATACCTCTCTTCCATCTGCGCTGCATTGAGAGTTAGCATGTTCCATTCATCACAACACTGACAGAGGTCAGTATTCAGTTTGACTAAAGTGCTATCAGCTCAACAGATAGCTCCTAAACAAAGCTGGGACAGACTGCTACCAGTAGCCTTAGTAGCACTTAGGAATCCACGGGAACCACTCAACATTTAAGTAACCAAAAATAAAGACACAATGGCAATGAGCAGAGGGGCTATTTGTTTAGACTTGAAAGGCACTCACTGTGTATCAGGAATCTCCAATGGATAATTTTGTTTCAGCTAATTACTCTTCATACCAAATTAACAACCAAAATGGTAAGACCTACTTACTGTCATGAAATACTGTCAGAACCGTGTTGTCAGTGGTGCTCAAGAACACCTATCTAAAAAGGTATCCAATCTCTGTCCAATTTCAACCTAAAAAAAAAAAAAAATCTATTAAATGTATAGTATACAGGTTTTCTTTTCTAGTAAAATTAAAGAGGATGCATACAGTTTTGTCTACTACTCTTAGTCAATGGAGATTGAAAAGCAGACACCCAATGAATGCTTACTGAATTAGAAGATTTATTTTGGAGAACTTACAAAAAAGTTAATTCCATGGGGAAATTGCTTTTCTAATGTAACTCTGAATTTAGTCACGCTCATCTTAAATATTCATCACAGTTCACCAAATAGGGTCCAAATTATATACTGTGTAAGAAACTGAAAATTATGCATCTAAATTACTTGAAATATTAACAGGCAGGACACAAGTACTCTACTTATCAACATAATTTTTTGATGACAGTTTTCTTAAAGTTTCGGAGTGAGATTTGGGTGTTTAAAAGCTCAAAAAGGGGACATTTATCTCAGAATATGCTTTTTAATTAAGTACCTTAGATTATACTGGGAAAAACATACACACTGTCCAGAGAACATAAACTCCCTGCCCCCCCCAAAAAAAAAACCCATACACACAAAATCAAGCCCCTTTTTATCATTTTGAAGCACCAACATTTTGGACTAAAATTTCATCTGAATGGCACTTCAGTCTCACCTCACAGAATAAATAGCTGAATAAATTAGTATCAATTACAATGTTACAACCTTCATTTCTCATTTGCTCTTTTCCTTTTTTCAATGAAACAATTAAAGGGGGGGCTTGATAGAACAAAAACATCTTTCTAGTGTTAATTTTAGAGGGAAAAGAAATATTGATTTGCATTCAAGCATGAAATCTAGTAAAGAGCAGAAAATATTGTAGCCACAGAGCTTAATTTTTAAAATGCCACTAAAGGGTCCAGGCAGTGTCAGCAAAGACTGCCTGACATTTGCTATAATCTTAAAAAGTAATTTCCAATGTCTTTTCATAGAGTGCCCTCTTTCTAGATCCAAAGCTGCCCAGTAAAATTTCTTCCTTGTAATTACCCCCCCCCAAAAAAAAAGGTTAGGATGACTTTAAAAAATAATGCTCACAACACCTAAAATATTATACATACACACATTCACACACACATATTTATATATACTTGACTTAGAATGGGGAGGGCAGGTGAGAGCCCCCTAGTCACTCAAATACTTGATTGAGTATATATTTAGGTTCAGTACATTGAAGAAAAACACTACTGCTTCATATGGAATATATTTTCTTAAAGGCAGGTTATGATGTATGTGAAAACTCAAGGGAATACATACATCTGTTTAATGTTTGAAGAAATGCAAATTTGTATCCAAGAAAAGCAGTAGTCCCTTCCTCCAACCTCCATTCTTTGGCATCAACAACCACAGAGTTTTGCATCGATATAATCTTTAAATTAAGCTACCAGAGCAGTGCAGAGAAGGAATAATTGCCTTTTAAGGAATTCTGGTTAAACTTTCAATACTTTACCAATAAAACCTCTACTTACTAATGCCACTGCTATTATTGATCAGTTTATCTCATCACTCTATGATTAGTTTCCATTCTAAGCGAGCTGAAGCCACCCCAGCGATTTGTGCCACGAATCGTGGAACTAGGGAGTCCATGCGGATTAGTGGGATGCCATTTTTTTTAAAGGTCGCCGGCTACCTAACCTTGTCTTGTTATAGTACTTTGGGCGCGATTACGATTTGGGGGTGCTCGTAATTCTTTGTTCTCGGAGACTACTGTTCTTATGGCTCTGCACATCCTCCCGCCTCCCACCACCGATGATTAAAACCTCAGTCCAATCCGAAAGGCTTCCTTCCCACCTTCGGGGCAAGTCCAGGGACCGCAAGCCGCCAGATGGCTGCATTCTTTACGTGCAAACCAGACTGCGGGGAAACCAGAGCCACTCCTTCCGCCCGGGGACCTCGCTGCTCCCCACGCAGGTGCCCGGGGTGGCCCCGGCCGGCCGCCGGCTGAGGTCGACCTGTCAGACCCGCGTGTGCCGGGCGGGCGCCCCCGGGGCGCATCCCCTGCCGCCCCGCGGCAGCGGCCCCGCGCCCAACGCCCGCCCGCCGCGCGGGCACACAAAGCGGCGGGCCCCGCCGTGCCCCCGGGCGGGCGGCGGCCGCGGGACCCGAGAGACGACCGCGGCCAGGCAGGGTCGCCGGAGCCCGCGCCGTGCCCCCGCCCGCGGCCGCCTCCCGGCACAAAATGGAGCCGGCCGGGGGCGCCGCCGCGAGGGGCCCGCCGTGCCCGGCAGCCTCCCCCGGCCCGGCTCGCGGCAGCGAGCAGGAGGTCGCCTGGCCCGCGTCCCGCCGCTCCAGCGCCCGGCGCACAAAGAGCCGCGCCGCGGCCCGCGCCGCTCCCGGCCCGGCCGGCCCGCAGCGGGAGCGCCTCGCCGGCCCGGCCCGGCCGCGGCCCCGACTCGGCCCGGCGGGCTGCAGGGAGGCGAGTGCCCCCGGCCGCGGCGGCGTTGGCGGCGGGGACGGCGCCTGGAGGAGACGGACATTTCATTCGAGCTAAAGTGGAGTCGGTTTAGGAGCGATCATTGGCCGAAGCGAGACACAAACCTCCAATGCAGCCCTGGTTGGCTCCCGTCTCCAATCGGCTGTTTGGTTGGACAGAAAATGGCTGCGAAGGAACCAGTCCCAGCGCGGAGCTCCGCTTCCAGGACTCGGCCTCCCCTCCCTCCGCCGCGAGCCGCTTCCCTCCACTCGACACCCTCCCTCCGCGCGGCTCGCGCGCCGCGGCCCCGCCCCAACCCCGCCCCTGCCCCGCCCCCGGGCCCGCCCCGCGCGCCTGCCGCTGCCGCTGCCGCTGCTGCTGCAGCCACAGCTACCGGTGCGGGAAGCTGCGGCGCCGCGGGCCCTGCGGCAGCTGCGGGGACTTGCTGGGTCTCCACCCTCGCTCGCGGTCTAGGTGTTCACCGGCCATCTCTCCATGTTTGCACCGGCTTCTCTCCGTGTTTGCACCGGCCGGTGCGGAGCGTGACTTCTCAGGCCTTCCTCTCTTTGTAATCCCCTCCCTCCCCACGAGGAAGCGACTACCCCGCCTGAGTTCAGCCTGCCGGCGCTTGGATTTCTAAGAAGGGGAGCCAAGGTCCTGCCTTGGGCTCTGCTAGGGCGACTTGGAGCTCGAAGTGGGTTTGAACGGCCGCCACCTCCCGGGATGCCTTCGACGCTTCGTGCTTTTCCTTGTGTCCCTGTTAGCGTTGCCAGGTACACAGCACTGCCTCAGCCGTTCGCCGAGCACTGCTGTTAGTTTTTCATATTTCATCCAAAGACACGAGCTCCTTCCTCCTCAGGTTTAACGGGTTGCTTGGCTTAGCCTGCCTCCACCCTGTGCTCTTGAATTCAAGATGTTGCATTTCCTATCCACTTCTTCCCCCCGTAGATTGCATAGTAGTTGCAACCTGACTTGGCTTTTCTCAACCAGATGACGTTGTGGCTGCAAGAATCCACAGCCGTTCTTGCATCTTTGCAGCCAGATTCCTTTCTTAGCCTCACTGCAGTCTGAATCAAACTTGAATTTCTCTGTGCCTGTGACCCTCCCAGATAAGCAAGCGCTTTACCACTGAGCTATACCCTTAGCTCTGTAAAGAAGTTTTAATAACGTGGGGAGATGTTTAGAATAAACAAACTATGGGAAGATACATGAGCTCAATTTTGTAAATCTATATGAACAGAGAAACCAATATGTCAAAAATCAGTGGTTTTCTATTTTATGATAGGTGCTCAAAGCATGTTCACTGATTACAGTTAGGAAATCACCCATAGGGTCTTTTTTTTTACTATGTGTCAGTCAGGACTTGGGGAGATGGTGTGGAACAAAACCATGTCCCTGCTCTTAATGCAACTTTCTTGCTTTCTTTAAATTTTCTTTTTCTTTTTTTCTTTCTTTCTTTCTTTTTTTTTTTTTTTTTTTGGTACTGAGGATTGAATCTGGGGATGCTTCACCACTGAGATACATCCTCAGTGTTTTTTAATTTTAATTTTAAAAAAAATATATTTATTATTTTTTTTTGTACCAGGGGTTGAAACCAGGGCTGCTTAACCACTGAGCCACATCCCAGCCCTCTTTATTTTGAGACAGGTTCTCACTAAAGTTGCGGAGGCTGGTTTGAACTTGCAATCCTCCTGTCTCAGCTTCATTAGTCAACAGGATTACAGGCATGCCACTATGCCTGGCCAGAACTTATTTCTTGAAGAGGTCTCATGGTGGTTTCTTCTGTGGTGGTTATCTTACTCCGATTTCACAGAATACCCAAGACTGGGTAATTTATAATGAACGGAAGTTTATTGCCTCATGGTTCTGGTAGCTGGGACACCCAAAATCAAGGGACATCTGGTTCAGGCCTTCTTTCTGCATCATCCCTTAGTGGAAGGGCAGAGGGAGGGTGAGAGAGTGCCAGCACACCCAAGAGAGGCCAGTCTTCACTTTATAACAGATCCACTCTCCAGATAACCACAGTAAGCCCTTTATAAACTCAGAGCCCCACGACCTAGTCACATCTTTTTTTTTTTAATTTTAATATTTATTTTTTTAGTATTTGGAAGACACAACATCTTTGTTGGTATGTGGTGCTGAGGATCGAACCCGGGCCGCACGCATGCCAGGCAAGCGCGCTACCGCTTGAGCCACATCCCCAGCCCCCTAGTCACATCTTAAAGTCCCACCTTTTTTACATTGTTGCATTTGGGTTTAAATTTCAGCACCTGAACTTTGGGAGACCCATTCATCCCCTATCAGTGGTAGCAGTGGAGATGGAGAGATAGAGAGTTGCGGATAGACTGACAAATACAATTTAGGGATACAGCATTTTGGTACCAAAAGGGAATATTGAAAAAGATCAGGTTTATTCTTAGGAAATTGGCCTGGATAACTTTGGTGGAACTGGGCTCTGGACTAGAATGTTTGGTTTATAACCAAGGTGTCACCAACTACCAACAGAGTGACCTGGGGGCTAATTTCTGGGCCTTCATTTCTTTACCTGTGTGTGAATCAATGACCTTCTGGACCCACTGCAAGTAACAACCTAACTCGGGGCGGTTGGAAAGCAAGAGTTATTGCAAAGAGCTGAGAAGAGAGCCTGGCCCACTTCGAGGCAGCTAATAATGTTAGCCATTATTATTGTTATTGTTGTTATTGTTACAATTACTGAGATGAGGATGACCGGAAACAGAAACCCAACTAAGAAGGGCTATGAGGACCTGGGAATGCAACAGTTGTTAATATTTTTTTAGTTCAGTGGAATGATGCCGTCTGCTAATGACTCTCAAGTTGAACCAGTTATGGAGGTAATTTATACACCATGTGATAATTAACACTACGGATTAGGGGTGCCCAAGGGAAGGAACAGAAGGGCAGTAAATTTTAATAAGGACTCTAGGGAATGGCCCTGTGAGGGGGGGTGGTGCTGAGGGGAAGGGACTGCAGAGGGAGGTGAAGTGGAGGAAATTGAGACCACAGACATGCCTCCCACCTCTGGGATCAAGATAGTTCCTGAGAATGTCAAGGGGTCCTACACAGAAGAGATTCTGATGCTGTGTCTCCATTTGTAGTTCAAAATGAAAAGGTCCAAGGTCGCTACATGGTAAAATGTGTGGATGGAATTCCTGCAGAGTTCCACCTTTCCTCCTGATGGGCACTTTGATGCGTTTTTTGATATCAAAGTCCTTTTTTAGAAATTTCCCCTTATTTTCGGAGACCCCTGCTTTGCTGGTCTCTAAGCAGGTTCTTGGTTTGCATAACAGATAGTCCTAGTCGAGCCAGGGCCATTTCCTTGCCCTTGCCATCTGCTTGGCTGACTCTGACAAGTCCTTTGGAATTTAATCCCAGAGAGGATCTTCTCCAGGAAGCCTTCCTTGATCCTGCAATAGGCCTTTGTTTTGGGTATTACCAGGGATTGAACTCAGGGGGACTTGACCAGTGAGCCATATCCCCAGCTGTACTTTGTATTTTATTTAGGGACAGGGTCTCACTGAGCCTCACTTTTGCTGAGGCTTGCTTTGAACTCATGATCCTCCTGCCTCAGCCTCCCGAGCTGCTGTCATAACAGGTGTGTGCCACGTTGCCCAGCTTGTGACAGGCCTTTAGTCACATCTGTCTCTTTCACTAATGCACACCTCCCTTTGAAATGGAAATGTTGTTGATGCAGACCATATCTAGCTTTTTAAATCGCTGCATCTCCCTGTGCCTAGAAGAGTGCCTGGCTCAAAGCTGAATGAAAATGTACTGCTCCCCCCTCCCTCCTCACACCCTCATTTCAACAGGCACCTGGCAAAGCCAGCTCTGTATCAGTCACTTCCCTGTTTCCAGGAACCTTGTCACTTCTGCTGCTTCAAGGTCAGAGACCATCCCACCAGCATGCCTGACTCAACCCTGATGGAGCGCCATAAGAACCCAACCAAGGGTAGAAAACTCTGTGCACACACTCCAAGTATATGACTGACTTTGTGAGTGTAGCATGAGGAGGGCCTGAGTTCTCTGCAGGGTGATGTCAAGGATCCTCTGCAAACTGCTGCTCCCAACGAGCCCAAGCCTGCAGTGGCTGGAGGAGCCTTTTCCTGGCTGAAAAGGCTCCTCCCACTTTTGTTTTCATATAATCTAGGTCACCAGTTCATCTGCAGAATGGCCAAGAAACTCTGGAGATGATCTTGCTTGAAGGCTACCAGTTCCTCCCCAGCCAGGGTGATCTTGGGATTAGCACAGGAATTGTTATCTCCCCTATGCAATTTTGGGGAGTATTATAGTTTGAAGGTGATGTGCCCCCCAAAAGCTCATGTGTGAGACAGTGCAAGAAGGTCTAAAGGAGAAATGATTGGGATATGAGAGCCTCAACCCAATCAGTGAACTGATTCCCTAATGGGATTAACTGGTAACTAGGCAGGAAGGGTGTGGCTGGAGGAGGTGGGTCATGGGGGATAAGCCTTTGGGGTGTATATTTTGTGTCTGGCAAGTGGAGTCTCTCTCTGCTTCCTGATCATCATGTGAGCTGCTGCCCTTAGCCACACTCCTGCCATGATGTTCAGCCTCACCTTGAGCCCCGAGGAATAAAGGCCACTGTTTAGGAACTGAGACCTCCGAAGCCATGAGCCCCCAAATAAACTTTTCCTCCTCTACAGTTGTTCCAGTTGGGTCTTTTAGATACCACAGGGAAAAAAATTGAGTAAAACAGGGTGAGAAAAGGAATTTAGATATCTTTGGGGGACCATGGCTTCTTTCATTTGCCCCAGACCCCACCAACTACCTGTTGGCCTCTACCGGGCTGTTTCTCACATTTATGTTACCTGCCTCATCTCTGAAGACTGATCTGAGTTTTAGCTACTGATATCAGCCCAACCTCAATCCAGCCCAAGAATGTCCTTCCTCCATCTGGCTGTCACAGCGGGGAAACAAGCAGGGACGTCCTTATCGTCCAAACCCAATGCCAGCCTTGGGCCACCTTCAGGAAATCCAACTTGATATTTCTTACCTGCTACTGTTGATGCTCAAGGTCACCAGTGCAAGAACAGTAAACCCTGAAAGGCTCTGGTTGGCTTTTTTGTTTGTTCATTTATTCGTTTTCATTCAGAACTGGTTTCTTCCCTGGTGTGGTTTTTCCAGCCTGAGATTCTTGTGCTAGAGACTTGGTCCCAGTGGGGCCAAGTGGAAGGTCATTAGGTCACAGAGGCTCCCCACTCACAAATGGCTTAATATCAATCATGAACAGATTAATAGGTTTCCACATTGATGATGAGCAGTCTCTTAGGAGTGGGTCAGGACTGGTAGAAGTGCACTTGTTCCCTGGGAGTGGGGTGTGATAAAAAGAGAAAGCCTAACCCCCTCCTTGGTCTTTTGCTTCCTGTTTCACCATGACTTCTGTACATGTTCCTGGCACTGGGATACAGTCTGCCACCAGAGCCACCAGAGGTCCTCACTAGAGCTGAGCAGATGCTAGACCATGCTTTGAATTTTCAGAAATGTGAGCTAAATGTACCTCTTTTCTTTATAAAGTACCCAGCCTCGGGTATTTCATTATGGCAACACAAAATTGATGAAGACATCCCTTCTTCTGAGAAATGTGCCTTTCCCCAGCTCTAACCATAAGATTCTACTGGAAGCAAGTTGCCATAATTTTATAGATCCTGCACCTTTGGTTCCTGGTAATCGATTCAGGAATAGGCCTCTGACTCAAGCCAGGATGTAGAGTCCTCTACTGCCCCTCTGGAAATAGCCATTAATCCAGACTTGACCCAAACTAGGCCAGAATCTTTACCAAGGATTTGCAAACTTGACACCAGAGAGAATAAGCATCAGTCTCTGGTGTGCAGGATGGGTGTAGCCAGCCTGGTGCCTGTGCCTGACTCACCACCTGCCCGGTGGAAAGCTCACACACGAAGGGCTGCAGAGAGAAATGCAGGAGAGGCTCTGTAGAGTTTTGTCCAAGCTAGTCCTAGATTGTTCTTTCTTTCTTTCTCTCTCTCTCTCTCTCTTTCTTTCTTTCTTTCTTTTTCTATTTCTCTTTCTCTCTTTTTCTCTTTCTCTTCTTTCTTTGCCCTGAAGTTCAAGTCCTGAGCAACACAGCCCTTAGTCTCCCATGTGGAGTTCAGCTGCCACACCAGAGCCACAGAGGGGAGTGTCACTTCTTCCACTGTGGTGCAGCTTGTCCGTCTCCTTTCACTGATTTCAGATGTGAGCACCTCTCAGATGATATGCAACGCCAACAAAGACCTAGCTGTAGTTAGGGAGTCCAGGAAGAATCATAGATCACACGTGAGATATATATGTACACATATAATTATAATATAAATAAGTAAACATTATGATTAGGAAGTTGAAGAGAAAAAGAAGACGGAAAGGACGCAGCACTCTAGCCACACAAGGGGAGGAGTCCACGAAAGGGAGACACTGGGCAGCTGAACTTTGTATGTTCACAATTTTCATTTGCAGAAAGGTTTTCCTGCATGTTGTGGCCCTCGATAGAGTTTCTGAAGGTCTGACGCAGTCATTTGGGAAACACTAGGTAGAATGCCTGCTGTCTGCCTTCCACTAAACGGACTCCAGACATCCTGTTCTTGGTCCTTTTCTCTGAAGCACCTACTGTCCCCCAAACCAGAGCAGGAGTCAGTGGCCATGTTTGTCCCAAGATCACTTGAAAGATCTCGGCATTGCAATTTTGTCCTGTCAATATTATTGGTAGAATATGAATATGGCCAGCACCTGGTCTGCCCAGCACCTCTGTCCCTTCTTTTTTAGGGGATGACACTCTCCTTTAGTGGTATGAAAGTCATCACAATCAAAACAGAGTCGCTTGCTTCAACCCTAATGACAAAACAAATAAATGCACAGAGGATGTGGAGGAAGAGCTGTTGCTGGTGATTGCCCAGGAACAGGAATGATTCTGAAAGACTCTGCCAGAACCAGCCTCCCATGAAGGCCCCTGCATCTCCACACCTCTCCAAGGACGGCCTGGCTGCTGGGCCTCTGCTTGGCTTTGGGCCGACGTCACCCTTGCTATTAACCCTTCTGGCCAAGAGTTGTTTCCAGTTACCTTATGCAATCCCCCTAATTTGCCTCTTAAAACTTTCCCTGGCCGCAACCTCTTTACCTGTGGCTCGTGTTTCTGTGGCTGTGGTATTTCTGCTTCATCAGTCTGCTGAGAACCTCTCCCTGTTTGTTATTGGGTTGGACAGAGCAGTTGCTTCCCCCGCCCCACTCCCCACTCCAACCACACACTCCCAGTGGGGACAGGCAATCATAGCCTGTGGGTACCTGACACAAACTACGCCAATCACAGTGCCTGCTTTTCCCAGCCATGGAGATTGCCTTGAGAAGTGGGCATGTGACCCACATCAGGCCAAATGGGATCCTTGCAGAGGGTTTAAAATCGAGATCTAGAATAAAGAAAAAGGCAAGGATTTTCTTTCCTCTTGGATGATGAAGCCAAGATGTGCCCCAGAATTCTCAACGGGCACCTCCCTTGTTTTAAAGAAAATACGTGTCCCTTAGGAAAGAGAGTGTAGCTTCTCTGATTACAGCTTCCCTGAGGTTGCATTGTTGAACCTTAATTCTGAGAACTACTCCAAAATCCATCCAATCACTCCTGGGTTTTTTGTTTTGTTTTGTTTTGTTTTTTTGTTGTTGTTAGTTTGAATTCAGTTTCTGTTGCTGACAATCAGAGTCCCAGTGAATATATAAATTGTCTGGTGTCTGTGTTGGATTTCCCTGAGAAGCATTTAGAAAACCCACATAAAAACCTTGCAATTTGAGAACAAACTTTAAGAACCAATAGTTTTCAAGAAAACAACAGAACAAGGGCTGTGGCTGTGGCTCAGTGGTAGTGCACTTGCCTGGCATGTGTGAGGCACTGGGTTCGTTTCCCAGCACCACATATAAATAAAATAAAGGTATATCAACAAGAAAGAAAGAAAGAAAGGAAGGAAGGAAGGAAGGAAGGAAGGAAGGAAAGAAAGAAAAGAAATCAACAGAACAGAGCAAAAGAGTTTTGAGTGTGTGATTCCCTTGGACTAAGAATAGGTGTGTAATCTCTAAGTAACTCTCCATGTTACAGGAGAGAAAAATGACTCAGCAAACCAACTAGTGACAGGTTTTGAACTCAGATCTTTCTGATTTCAAAGCTTAACCCATTATGTCCCAAGTTTTCAATTCTGCAAATATTTCAATGAAATGGACACAAGTACATTAAAATAGACAGAACTAGAACTTGTATATCCTTTATTATCATTAAGAAAAAAAATAGACTATTCTATAAATAGGCCCTAGGACAATAAAGCATCTTTTAAATTTATAAGTCATCCTATCAATAGGACATTGGGCAAATAGGACATCTGGGACTTGGACAGAATGGATCTTCACTTTACGAAGACTAGAATATGTTCCTGGTGTGAAAGAGAAACATTTTTTTAACCTAAAAATTTTCCTAATTCTTCAGGAAAATATTTGAAATCAAAATGTTGGAACTGGCAATTCCTACTCTGATTTCCCTGATTAGTGGTTAGTCAGCCATGCGGTCATTCGTTCTAGGATATCTACAGAAATGACAGCAGGATCTACTGACTCATTTGTTCCTGGTACTCTGGAAGAGGTTGATTGCTTGCTTATCAGGAGTCCAGCCTGGGAAAAAGTCCATTCAAGGACTGGGGCTGTAGCTCAGTGGCAGAGCACTTGCCTAGCATGCGTGAGGCACTGGTTTGGATCCTTAGCACCACATAAAAATAAACAAATAAAATAAAGTCATGCTGTCCATCTACAACTACAAAAAAATATATAAAAAAAGAGCATATATAGATTTCAAAAGTCTATCTGAAGACAAATAACAAAATTCTTAAGTGTCTTCAGGCAGGAGTTGGCAAACTATGGCCCGTAGCCTGCTGCCTACTTATAAATCAAGTTGTCTTGACACATGGCCACACCGTCCAGCTTTGCACTGTTTAGGGGGCTTTCCTGCTATAGCAGTAGCCAGGTAGCCAAAGTGCAGTGTTGAAAATACCATCTGTCCCTTTAAGAGCGTTTGCTAACTTCTGGTCTAGGGAAATGGTGGGAGTCACTTCTACTCCAAAACCCCTTCTAAGCAAGATGTCCCTTGGTTCTGCCTATCAGAGAACATTCTAGCATTTGGTGAGCAAGCTAATCGTGATCCAATCAGCAGTACAGCTCGTTCCCCACCTGTCTTCCCTGCTCCTACTCTGCTGTGCATCTTCATTATTCTTTCGTTTTGGGCTTTCCATGTGCATAACCCAGAACATCAGCCTCACCTCTGCCTCCTACTCCCTGAAGCACGTGCTCACCTCTGCCCAGTCCTCTTGCCACCATCTTCTGCCAACTGTGGAACTCGAGCTCTACACTTGAGTTTGGGGGATGGGGAGAGGTAACAGAAGGAGGCTGAGGGGGAGAAGATGTTCGTTTCCCTGGCTCCTTCCACTCAGCAGCTCTCCATGAGTTCTGAAACGAGTCCCTCCTTCTCCTTCAGACCTAGGATGCTAATGGTGTACTACGCCTACAGCTAGTGCAGGTGACCAGGCTTGGCAGAGGTCACCTACCCTACCTTCTATGGGTTTTCTAAACTATGGTCACATCTCTGACCCTATATCATTTATCAGTTGAGTATAGAGAATCACCCCCAAAATACAGCGTATCAAACAGCAGATGTCTATGCCCACGTGCAGTTCTGAGGGCAGGAATTGGGAATGGCTTTGTAGGAGGTTCTGTTCTCAAGTCTCTCACGAGGTGAGGTAAGCTGTTGGCCAGGGATGCAGTTATCTGAAGGCCTGAATAAAGCTGAGGGGTTCCCTTCCAAGCTGCTAGAGTTTGGTCCCTTAAAGGCCCATGTGTTAAAGGCTTGGTTCCTTGAAGAGGATGGTAGGTCCTGGTTTCTGCCTCTTCTGTCTTTATTTCTCAACAGCCACGAGGTCAGTAGCTTTGTTTACCAAGCTCTGGAGCTGTGTGTTCCCCCAGGGTCCCCAATCCCTGCTCACCAGAGGCGTCAAAGTGATGTATCCATCCAATTATGGACTTTCATCTCTGAAACTATGGGCTAAAGTAAACCTTGTTCTCTTATTCAGTTGATCACTATTTGTTATAATGACCAAAAAAACTGCCTAATTCAGAAGCCTGTGCCCATGGCTATTGGCAAGAGGCCCCAGTAGCTGGACACATGGATCTCTCTGCGGGCGTGCTTATGACATGGTTGATGGCACAAGATCAAATGATCAAAATGGAAGCCTCTGTGACTTTTATGGCCTAATCTCGGAAGTGACATTGATAAAGTGAAAAATCAGTTATTCTTACTCATGTGAGTTATTTCTGGACTCTGTTTAATTCCATTGTTATATTAGTATCTATCTTTACACCAACATCCCACTGTCTTGATTAATGTAGCTTTAAAATACATCTTCAAGTGAGGCAATGCCAGTATGCCAACTTCATTCTTTCTCAAAGTTGTCTTGAGTAGACTACGTCCTTGGTAATTTTTAGAAACATTTCTGACTTTTTTGGTATGGGGATTGAAGCCAGGGGTGCTTGCTCTACCACTTAGCTACATCCCTAAGTCTTTTTGTATTTATTTGGGGGCAAGGTCTCTTACCCAGACTGGCCTTGAACTTGTGATCCTCCCGCCTTAGTCTCCTAAAAAGCCAGAATCACAGGCTTGTACCACCACACCTGGCTATTTTTTTTTTCTTTTTATCATTGGATTTGATTTGCTGAAGTTTTGCTTAGAATTTTGGCATTTACCAATGGGAGAAATTGATCTGTGGTTTTCTTTGTTTGGTCTTGGTGTCAGGATAAAGTTGGTTTCACGGAACGAGTTGAGTAGTTGTCTCTTTGATTTTCAGAAGAGTTGTGTAGAATTAGTATTATTTCTTTCTTAAATGTCTAATAGACTTTACCATTGAAGCCATCTGTACCTAAGATTTTTTTTCTTGTTTTGGGGGTGGGGGAGGACCGAAGAAGAGTTTTCACTAGAAATTCAATTTCTAGCCCCAACTCTCCGCCCCACCTCCGAGCGCGCCGCGGAACTCTGCGTCCCAAGCGTGGTTCCGGGACGGAGATCGACGTTGGACTCGGCCCGATGTAAATTTCGGCGGCCGCTCGGCGTATGGCGGCTCTAGGACGTCCTGCTCGGAGGGTGCCAGCAGCCCTGGAACCTGGTACCGCTCGCGCGTCCCGCAAACCTCAGCTCCCGGGCCGGGGCCCCGATGCCCCGGGTCCTTCCGCCGACCGTCTCCACTGGGCACAACCCACGTGCGTGGACGCCGCCTCCGGAGCGCACCCCGACCGCGATGAAGGTGTGACTGTCTCCAAGAAGCAAAAGAAGAAGAAAACCCAGAACAGGGTCTCTGTGGCGAATGGAGGCGAGAAGACCTCCCAGAAGCCTGCCGCAGAGGAGTCTCTCCTAAGCTCCGAGGCCCAGAAGAGCAGGCCATTGGTGCAATCCGAACTCTACGGAGTCAAAGAACTCCTCTGCCTCGGAAGAGGCAGCTGATGCACTCCTTGTTTGGGGACTACAGGGCCCAGATGGAGGCCCAGTGGCAAGAGTCCTTGCGGGCTCTCAGGGCTGCTGCCCGTTCAGCCCAAGTGCAGCCTGTAGGTGAGGCCTTCAGAAAGAAGAGCCAAAGGTTTTGCAGACCTCGTCCAGCAGGGAGAACCAAGGCCACTCTGGACACTCCTGATGAAGAATTTAGGTTCAATTTCTTTTAGCTTCTCCCCTATCTTGGCACAGTCCTCTCTTCCTCATGGTGCTGTCAAGGTTTGTCGTGACTGTAGAGCCTTTCTAGGAATTCTCTGTCAGCAAGTATGGGATTGGTTAGTTCTTGCCTGGTCCATGCATCTGAGTTTGTTGGGCAGGTGTGAGACTGTCAGATGAGCATAAGACTCCATTTGTAGATTTTCTAAATGAAATATCTCTTCTGCCAGAAGAGAGAGAGTTGCATTTAGGAGATCTTCTATGATAAGCTGAAGTGAGTGTTCAATGAACTTGCTGGGTGTGGTGGCATATGCCTGTAATCCCAGCTACTTGGGAGACTGAGGCAATAGGCCAGCTTCTGCAACTTAAAAAGATCCTGCCTCGGGGCTGGGATTGTGGCTCAGCGGTAGAGCCCTCACCCAGCACGGGCGGGAACTGGGTTCAATCCTCAGAACCACATAAAGATAAAGGCATTGTGTTGTGCCCATCTACACCTAAAAAATAAATACTAAAGAAAGAAAAGATTCTACCTCAAAAAAAAAAAAAAAAAAAAGAAAAAAGAAAAGAAAAGGAGTCGGGGCTGAGGTATAGCTTAGTGGAAGACTGCCCCCGATTTAATCCCCAGTACCCAAAAAGAAAAAGAATATTGAGTTGATTTGATTCCGTAGCCATTGGTGATAAGGATTTGTGGGGAAGCTACGTAATTGTACATTTGGCTCATTTTTGAAAAGATGTCCTACCAGTGGCCTCAACTAGTTTGTGCCACAGACCTGTGCTTTATGTATTATGTCACATCACCCTAATAAATCTCCTTTTTTGATAAAAAAAAAAAAGAAATTCAATTTCTATATTTGATATAAGGCTATTTGGGTTGTACATTTTCTCTTTTGTGAACTTCAGTCGTTTGTACTTTCAAGGAATTTGTCCAGTTTGTCTAAGTTGTTGAATTTGTTGGCATGAAGTTGTTAACAACATTGCCTAGTTTTCCTTTTAATACTGTAGAATCTGTAGTGATGTCACCTCAGTTCCCCTTACTATTGATCATGTTTTCTTTTCTTCTTAATCATTCAGCTAGAGATTTATTAATGCTATCAATCGTCTCAATGAACTAGCTTTTTGTTTCACTGATCTCACTGTATTGTTTTTCTGTTTTAGAGTTTATCAATTTAGGCTCAGATGTTTATAATTTTCTTTCTTCTACTTGCTTAGGGTTTAATTTGCTCTTCTTTCTTCTTTCTTTAGTTCTTAGGATGAAAACCAAGGTATTGATTTAAAACCTTTATTATTTTCTAATATATATTTATTATTATTATTATTATTATATTTTAAAGAATTTTTTTGAGAGAGAGAGAAAGAGAGAGAGAGAGAGGATTTTTTTTTAATATTTATTTTTAGTTTTTGGCGGACACAACATCTTTTGTTTTTTTGTATGTGGTGCTGAGGATCGAACCCGGGCCTTAGCAGTATCTTACAGACTTTAATATAATGGATTTTCATTTCACTCTATTCAAAATACTCTCTTATTTCCCTTTAAATTTATTCTTCAATCCAACTATTGTTTAATGGTGTTTTGTTTGGTTTTTGAATATTGATAGTGATTGCTGCTTTTATTCCAGTCTTCAGAGACTGTATTTTGTAGGACTTGTTGAGACTTGTTTCATGGCTCAAAATCAGGCCTGTCTTGGTAAATGTTCTATGTATACTTGAAAAGAAATGTGCATTCTGCTCTCATTGAGTAGAATATTTTATTAATGGCAATTAGATGAAGTTGATTGGTGTTATGGTTTGGATGTGAGGCGTCCCCCACAAGCTAATGTGTGACACAATGCAAGAATATTCAGAGATGAAATGATTGGGTTATGAGAGTCTTTATCCAATTAGTGGATTAGTCCATTATGGCATTCACTGAGTGGCCATTGAGGGCAGGTATGGTGTGGCAGGAGGAGGTGGGGCACCAGGGGCCTGGCTCTGGGGTATATATTTTGTAACCGGTGAGTGGAGTCTTTTTTTCTCTGCTTCCTGATCATCTTGTGAGCTGCTTCCCTCAGCCACACTCTTGTACCATGATGTTCTGCCTCACCTTGAGCCCCAAAGAATGGAGCTTGCTGTCTGTGGACTGGTATCTCTGACTCTGTGAGCCCCCAAATAAACTTTTCCTTCTTTAAAATTGTTCTTGTTGGGTCTTTTAGTCACAGCAGAGAAAAAAACTGACTAAAATAGTTGTTAACCCTATATCAGCAAATAAAATTAAAGGCATTCCTAAAGAAATATATTGAATTTGGAGAGTTTTTTTAAATCCTGATGAAGAAATTAATTTTTGGATATTAGAAAGACTTTGCACCTTGCAGGTGCAGAGGCACATGGTCTGTAACCTCAGCTATTCAGGAGGCTAAGGCAGAAAGATCCCAAGTTCAAGGCCAGCCTGGGTAACTTAATGAGACCCTATCTCAAAATTTAAAATTATTAAAAAAGGGTTGGGGATGTAGCTTAGTGGTGCAATGCTTGCCTAGCAGGCTTGAGGCCCAGAGTTCAATCCCCAATACCACAAACAAGCAAACAAAAACCTACTTTGCATCTCAAGTTAATCTGCACTCCCCAGCCTTGCTTGCTTCTCTCTCTCCCCTTGCCTGGCTGCCTTCCTACCACTGGATGTGACGAAGCCCTGTAAGATGGAGTACCAGCCAAGGTCCTGGGTTGCTTTCCAGTTCTAGGTCTATTGTATTTTCCCAAAGGACCTCAATAATTCCGCTACCTTTCCTCTTCTGAACTGATAGGGGGTGGGGAGTAATGAAATCATAAAAGTGAAAACATTTTAAAGGTTTCTGAAATCTTACCAAAGTCTCATTGTTTATGACAAATTCCCTTTTGGTTATGTTTAGGAAACATGTTTGCTGCAGGAGATTGAAAAACAGAAGAGAAGCAAGATACAGTCCTTGCTATAAAGCAGAGAACATCAAATTTCTTCTATAAAGGACTAGATAATAAATATTTTAAGTTTAATAGTCCATATGGTCTCAACACGGCTCTGCAGCATGAAGGAGACTATAAATACATAAAAGCATAAGTGCAGCTGTGTTCCAATGAAACTTTATTGAGCCGGGCATGATGGCACACATCTTTATAATCCTGCTACTTGGGAGACCAAGGCAGGAAGATCATTCGAGCCCAGGAGTTCAGGGCTCACCTAGGCGAATAGTAAGACCTCATCTTGCTGCACAAGCTGTAGTTTGCTGACCTCCCTACTCTACAGGAATGCAGCCATCAGTGGACATTGCAGGCACATCCACAGATGTTATCTGTGTGCTGTGGAGATGTTTAGGGAGAGGGTGGGGGAACTACGGCCAGCGTCTCTTTGTGGGGTTCTTACTGCCCAGGGGAATCCAAGCTACCCTAAAACTTACAATCTCAGATAATTAATAAGTAACAAAACACAAATACTCAGAAATATATTTACATAATGCAAAGCCCTTGGTAGATCTAGTCCACATGGGTTCTGGAACTAGGCAAAGGGAAAATGGCTCTGGTGGTTTATTTAAGGGGGTACATCAAAGGCAGGGAGAAGGTTTCAAGGGCGGAGTCTTGCTTCCTGATGTTTTGCAGGCAGCAGGTTGATTGACATCTGGGCAGGTCACACCCATCTCAGGCGCTGTGTGGACCATGGCAGAGCGGGAAAGAGATTTACATTGTCCCTGGGCAATTACCAGAGGGAATGTCCACTGTTTTCCCCAGACACCAGATGTCTCTATCCACGAGGCTTCCATGCACGGTGACCCACATGCACCCCATGAGCGGCTGGTGATAGAGATGATATTGGGGGACAGGTTTGTGGGTGTGGATACTGCCCTCATGAATGGGGTTGATGCTCCTGTACAAGAGACCCTGGCAAGCTGCCTTCACCTTCCACCACGTGAGTACACAGCAAGAAAGTGACATCAATCAGGAAAAGGGTCCTTACCAGACACCAAACCTGCCGGCACCTTGATCTTAGACTTACACTAGAAGTGTAAGAGATATGTGTCTGTTATTTTATAACAGACATATTTTATGGTGGCAACCCAAACCAACTAACACCCTGCGATAGCCTTTCCTTCTGGGCTCAGCACACCTTCTCCTTTCTGCGATATTCCTCAAGTCTTCTTTCTCCCAGTCCCCAGCGCACAGATGGTTCTACGATGTGGTCAGGGTTCCGAATTGCAATAAGTAAATGTATAAGGGAATGAATTAATGACCTTTTCATTTACTGAACTCTTTCAGCACTTGAACTCTGCTGGTGACGTTCAGGATTGGATTGGATATTGTCCTGGGTTGTCCTGTTTCATAGTCGTGTGTGTGATTTGTCTTTCCAACTTGAATGCACCCTCCTCTGGGGCAGTTATTTCAATTGCTTTATCTTCTAACCTATTGTTAGAAGCTGGTAAGTGACAACCTCTCTGTGCCTCCCTTTCTTCATCAGTAAAATGGGAGCAATAATATTCTACCTCATGGGTTTGTTGTCACTATGTTGCATTTAGAATGCTTGTGCCAAGTAAGCCTTGTGTGCATATTGTCTGTTACTGCTAGCTTTTATTCTAATTATTCTTCTAGATCTGTTCTAAAAAGAGAAGACTCTTCCTAGCCACTATTCCTCCACACAGTGAGTGACTTCCTGTGTCTGCAAGCTACTGGAGCTTAATGGAATTCATACTCAGCCCCAAGATTTTCCCCTTGGTCTCCACCTTGGAATGCACCCGGGCATCCTGGTGGCCATGTTTGTGCTAAGTGATTTTGCTCCTGGCTAGGGCTCCATGTTCATCCCCAGCCAGGCCATCACAGAGCTTCCCTGTGAAGACAGAGTTTTGGAAGTTGGAAGCCCCAGAGCAAGGAGCCATCGTGTAAAGGAAGTCAGTCTGCCTTAGGAAAGAATGAAACCAGCTGTAGAGAGAGGCAGAGATAAAAGCCAGAGAGCCTTCAGATTCCTGGCTCCGGTTGTCTCTACACTCTCTAGAGCCCATATTAAAAAGAAAAAATAACTTTAATAAGATGGTTCCCATCTCATAGAATTCACCCATTTAGCTTACAATTCACCATTAAGTGTATTGGCATCAGATCCATATTGGCATGAGAGCTGCCATTTTAGTTTGGGAGCCATTTTTATCTAGGGACGCCTAGGTTTCTTTTTTTTTTTTTTTTAATTTTTAATATTTATTTTTTAGTTCTCGGCGGACACAACATCTTTGTTGGTATGTGGTGCTGAGGATCGAACCCGGGCCGCACGCATGCCAGGCGAGCGTGCTACCGCTTGAGCCACATCCCCAGCCCCCTAGGTTTCAATTTAGGTGTCATTTTATGTAGAGATCTGAGCACTGCTGCTTAGCCTCGCATCAGAACATGTGCCTGCTAAAGGGTCAACCCCCGCCAGCCCATGACATAACCCCTAAGCATGCTTGTGAAATGCCTCCTGCAGGCTCTAAAGTTGGCTCTGTAAGTGCCAACAGGCGGCTGCTCTCCCCAGAGGACAGCCCTGTCGATTGCTCCATGCTCAGACAATAAATCTCTCGAGTGGGATTCTGGTGTGTGGTGTGGTCCTTGGATTTCGTGTAGACTTTGTGAGTGTCCTTTCAAAGTGTACAATTAATTTTTTTAGCATGTTGACAAAGTTGTACAACCAGCATCACAATCAATTTTAGAACATTTTTATTACCCTACAGAGGAAACTCAGTACCCATTAGCAGTACATCCTCTTCCTCCCTGTAACCCCAGGCCTTAGGCAACCTTTAATCTACTTCCTGTCTTGTGGATTTGCCTACTTGAGACACTTCATATAAAAGCAATCATACAATATGTGGTCTTTTGTGACTGGCTTCTTGGCTTCTTTCACTTAGCACAGTGTTTTCGACATGCAGTGCTGTGGTATATACTACCGCTCATTTACTTATTTATTTTGATACTGGGGTTTGAGCTCAGGGGAACTTTGCCACTGAGCCACATCCACAGTCCTTTTTTAATTTTTTTTGAGACAGGATCTCACTAAATTGTAGAGGCGAACCTTAAACTTGTGATCCTCCTGCCTCAGCCTCTCAAGTTGCTGGGATGATCAGCATGAGCCACTGTGCCAGCACTCATTTATTTTTATATTTTTATTGACAAACTATGTCATTGTATGGATACGTCAAATTTTGTTTGTCAGTCAATAGGTATTTGAGTCATCTCTATTTCTTTGGTTTCATGAATAATTTTATCATGAAAATTAATGTACAACTTTTTTGTGTGAACGTATGTGGTTTGTGTGGTCCTATGGAGACTCATTTATCTTGAGAAGATAAGAGCAGAATTGCTAATTCATGTGGTAATGCCTATGTTTAACTTTTTTAATATTTATTTTTTAGTTTTAGATGGACACAATATCTTTATTTCACTTTTTTTTAATGTGGTGCTGAGGTTTGAATCCAGTGCCTCATGTGTGCTGGGCGAGCACACTACTACCCACAACCCCAGCAGCCTGTAGGTTTAACTTTTAAATGAGCTAAAACTATTTGTCAAAGCAGCTACACCATTTTACATTCCTATCAGTGTCTAAGGTTTCCAATTTCCCCCCCATCCTTGATGACACTCATTATTATCTGTGTTTTATATTAGAATCATCCCAGTGAGTATGAAGCGGTATATTATTGTGGTTTTGATTTGCATTTCCATTACGACTAATGATGTAAGGTCTCTGCACTGGCCATCTGTATATCTTCCTTTGAGGAATGTCTCAACAGATCCTCTGAATGGGTAGGATTTTTGTTTGTTTGTTTTGTGGTACTGGGGATTGAACCCAGGGCCTTGTGCATGTGAGGCAAGCACTCTACCAACTGAGCTATATCCCCAGCCATAAATGGGTAGGATTTTTAGAAGAGAGATTGAGACCTGTGTTAACCAGCAGTTCATCACCGGGACCAAAACTCCTGACAAGAACAACTCAGAGGAGGAAAGTTTCATTTTGTTTCACAGTTTCAGAGGTCTCAGTTCACGGTTGGCAGATGCATTGCTCCAGAGCAATGCTCCTGGGACGAGGCAGAACATCATGGTGGGAGTATGCGGCAGAGGACAGCTGTTCAGCTTATGGCAGCTGGGAAGGAGAGAGAGAGCCAGAGAGCACAGAGGGGGCTGGGGAGAAGATAAACCTTTGCAAGGCTCCAGGAGTCCATTCAGCTATCAGTGGATTAATCCAGTAACTAGATTAATACATGCAAGAGGTCAGAGTCATTATAATCCAATCTTTGCCTAAAAGTCCCACCTCTGAACCCTGCTGCACTGGGACCATACTTCCAACACAGGAGCTTTGGGGACATTCCAGATCATTCCAGTGAGACTAAGAGGAAGTTTGAGAGGTGGCTCCCTGAACTTTTCACCACAGTGTGACTTCTGGATTTCTTAAACTCTGAGCTACTTTTTTTTTTTTTGGTGGGGGGGGGGGTCCCAGGAATTGAACTCAGGGGTGCTTGACCACTGAGCCACATCCCCTGCCCTTTTTTGTATTTTATTTAGAGACAGGGTCTCACTGAGTTGCTTTTGCTGAGGCTGGATTTGAACTCTTGATCCTCCTGCCTCAGCCTCCCGAGCTGCTGGGATTACAGGCATGGGCCACCATGCTTTGAACTTCTTTTCATGTCTTCTAAATGGAGAAAATAATGCCTATCTCATAAGATCCTTATGTGACCAAAATGAGAAAATGTGCATATAACCGGAGATTTGCAGATTACTTGATATAAACTCACAATAAATAGGAGTTACTTTCATGCTTTTAAAAAGGTAATAAGAACTATAGGACGGGCACAGTGCCGCACACCTGTAATCCCAGAGGCTCGGGAGGCTGAGGCAGGAGGATCGCAAGTTCAAAGCCAGCCTCAGCAATTTAGCAAGGCCCTAAGTAACTCAGTGAGACCCTGTCTCTAAATAGAATATTTTCTTAAAAAAGCTGGGGATGTGGCTCAATGGTTGAGCCCCTAGGTTCAATGCCTGATACCAAAAACAAAACAAAGGAAACAAAACAAAACAAGAAGAACTGTGTATTCAGGAAGCTTAATCTGACCACGTTAGATTCAACAGAAGAAAGCGGTTGCAGGGGAAAGGACTGTCCTGGCAGATGCCAGAACCTGACTCGACTAGACTAAGCGAGGCAATGACCACTGGGCTGTCCCAGTCCCCCAGGGTGCATAACTCCAGGGGACCACAGCGATGGCACCCTTGTAGCTGTGCAACATGGTGGCTCAGTGTACTTCACACACTCCTATGCCTCGTCCTCATTTTAACTTGTCCCCTGCCACCACCTCACTCTGCCCGAAAGGCCCAGCCTAGCACACTCCAGGACCATTTCACATCAGAACCATAGGGACTTCACTGGTGAACCAGCCTTTTTAAAATTTGAATGATGCAAATGGAAACATCAGTATTCACAAGCTAAAATACAGTGCAGCTTCATGTCCCTCAGGTTGTCCCAATCAGTGACACCAGGTTGTGTTTCCGGCTCTGAATGTCCATGTCTTGAGCCTTTTTAAAACCTCCTGAACTAGATGGGATTACACTGGCCACCTCTCGAATCCCAGAGAACTCCAAAGACATAGGGGAGCACAGGAGCTGATAGAAGTGATTCAAACAACACTGTGTTTACTGGCTGAGGAAGGATGGAGGTGACCGTATGCTTATTCTTGAGACCACAAAACCAGAATCCTCCAGGCTTGCTACCAGTGAAGGTTTTTAAGCACATGTTTTAGAGGAAAAAGTTATTTAGAAGTTCAAAGTCCTGCCCTTTTGAGCCCTGAGTCACTCTATGCTTATCATATTATTTCTTGGAACCGTTCAGAATTCCCATCAAATCAAGCTTTGAACGCATGCTAGTCCTGTGTTCAAAGTCATCTTTAGGGAGGGTTCATGGCTAGTGAAGGGAAAGCGAGGAACGGGAGAGGGGGGTAAGCGAGAAATGAAAGGTCAAGACCAGGCAGAGGTGCACAGGAGTGTTTATTCCAGAGCTGACAAATAAGGGCCATCTCTCCATAGAGATGGAGAGAGGCACAACAGGCTTGGGTTCCGGGACTTTTATGGGGCAGCTCAGGAATCAGAGCTGGGGGGTCCTCATGCAGGTATTTAGGGGTTGGGTTGTTATAAGGGAACACCCTTGGGTGGGAAAGCAAAGCTTTTTCCTTAAAATGGTGGCTGTCACTTAAGATGGCCATCAGATGCTAAGCAAGGACCTCATAGCTAGCTGCCTCCCAACTGGGTGAGGGCCTCTCTCCTCCCCATGTTTAGGGCAGGTTAAATCACGTTAAAAGTAACAGACAAAAAAACAGTCCCCTGTGGAAATCAGGAAGGACAAAAGACAACTGAGGAATGTGAAGAAGCCCAGGGTCATGTGACCTGCATGCCTCTGGCCTTGAAGGAATTTATGGGTGGGCTTTCGTGGGTTCTGCATTGTTTCCATGGCTCCTTGTGTAACCTCTTGCCTCACCCAGTTGGTCGCCACCCAGAAGCTAGATCCAAGAATCCTGTTGGATAAACCTTTCGATAAACAAAATTATAGACAAAATTAATGAAGTGGGGGTTAGGAAGAAAGTTGGAGCCTGGTGAGGTAGTGCATGCTTGCAATCCCAGCAGAGGGAGCCTGAGGCAGGAGGATCACAAGTTGGAGGCCAGCCTCAGCAATTTAGCAAGGCCTTAAGCAACTTAGTGAGACCCTGTTTCAAAATTTAAAAAAAAAAAAATGGCTGAGAATGTGGCTCAGTGGTTAAGGGTGAAGTGCCCCTGGGTTTAATCCCTACTACAAAAGAAGGGGAAGGGGAAGGGGAGAAAGAAGAAAGAAAGTTTGAGGTTTGAGGTGGAGATTAGTCTGCACATCTCATGTCATTGCACCTCTCGGATCTTGTCAATTCCAACCAAAGCCAACAGTTCTGACAGCTAACCCTGTCGTTGGGGGATACTGGGAAAGCCAGGACATGGTTCCTGTGGGTCTGCTGACACCAGCCCCTTAAGGGAGAATCAAGGGTCCAAATGGACTGGGGTCTATTTAAGAAGATGGGTCGTGAATATACGGAAGGGGTCCCCCCGATAGAAACTTCCAGGAGGGAGGTTGTGTTGGGTCTGTTTGAGGTGGCTAAGGGAACAAAGCACCAGGCAACCCACATGTGGGAAAGAACAACCCATCAGGCGCCCACAGACAGAGATAACCACCTGTCAATCAGTGGGGTCTCCTGACTAATCCTGAAAGGACAGGGATCTCAGCAAGATGCCCAGACCAACCCTAGGACAAGGGACTCTAAAAACCTCCCTTTCCTGTTCCAAGCCCTCCCTTCCTGCCCTAAGCCCCATAAAATTCCAACCCAGCGAGCCTGGGTGCGACTCCCTCTGACCGCTCTGTTGGACTGGAGGGTCTCACTGGGAGCGAATCTCCATAAAGCCTTTTCAGCAGCTTTTAATCTGCCTCCTTTTGATCACTGGTGCCTGACCTTACAAGTTGTGTTAGGGTTCTCCAGAGAAACAGAAACAATGGGATACACAGGGCAGGTCTAAGGAGATCTACAGTGGAAATTGACGCACACCGTTATGGAGGCCAAGGAGCCCCGCAACCAGCCATTGGCAAGTTGGGGAACCGGGAAGCCAATGGTGCGATTCAGTCAGAGTCCAAAGGCCCCCAAACCAAGCACTCTACTGCGTGAGGCAGAAGTAGGTGGACATCCTAGGCCAAGAAAAGAGGAAGAAGTAACCCACTCCCCCTCCTTTTTGTCCTACTGGGGCCCTCAATTGATTAAGTGATGCCTGCCCACATTAGTGAGGGCAGATTTTATTTATTCCGTCTCCTACTTTAAAGGATAATCTCTTGTAGAAACACCCTCACAAACACACCCAGGAATAATGTTTTGCCAGCTCTCTGAGCATCCCTTAGCCCCGTCATGTTGCAATAAAATTAAGCATTACCGATATTGAAAGTTGACAAACTGAAGATCTGCAGGACAGGTCAAGGATCAAAAATTCAGCAAGTTTGGTAAGAAGCAGAGACAAAAAAGGTCAGGCTTAAGGATTCCCTGGGAACGCATCTATTTTCTGCTTTAAGTCCCATGGCACAAGAGGTCCAGGGGTTTGTGAAATATCTGTAGCCTATGAAAATATCTGAGCCCTGGAATAAAAGTATTGCTTTAAAATACAAAGAAAAAAATCCAATAGGTGTTAAATAAATGTGTAGAAAGTATCACACTATTATAACAGTGGTCCACTTTGTGCTTTGAATAAAGCCCTTGATGCTGTGCCACCGCAACTGATTTTTTAAAATGCCCTTATTTCATTTATTTATTTTTATGTGGTGCTGAGGATCGAACCCTGTGCCTTGCACATGCTAGGCGAGTGCTCTACTGAGGAACCACAACCCAGCCCCCAACTGATTTTTAAAATGGTATTTCTTTCTCTTCCTCTCTTCCCTCATCCTCCCTAATTCCTCTGTCTCTAATGAGGGGTGGGGGCAGGATATCTGTCCTTGAGCACACACCCATCACAGGAACAAGTACTTCAGATTTGGGAATGGCACCAAAAGATCTCAGAAATGACTGTCTCCCAAATTAACAAGTGAATGACAACTCTAGACAGAGAATACACCTTCGTTTCCCCTGAGGGGAGAATCACAGCCTCTGGGACAGGAGTCCCCTGTGTTTCTCTTTTGCTACCAAAGCAATTGTTGAGAGCCACAGCCGAAGGGGCCCCAGCAAACTTCCAGCTGCCAGCAAACTTCCAGCTGCCGGCTGATGATTGGCTCACAGCGGCCCCAGCAACATGTAGCTGATTGGCTCCTCCATGGAGCTGCTCATTGGGGGACTTCTTTGGCTCCGCCCACACAAGCCAGCCAATGGGCCTCAAGAGCAGGAGGATTGTGGGAGGTGGAGAGGCTGGTGTGGGGGTGAGAGGCTTGTGGGAAGCCGGTGGTGGCAGTTGGGCTCTGAGGGTTTTTCCTGAGGAGCTGTTTTGTTTGGCCTGTGTGGTTCTAAAAATAAAGTTCCTTTCTTTTGACAAGTGGCTCCTGAATTGTGCCCAGCCAGACTGCGGCAAGCAATAATACTTCTTTTTGCTTTTTCTCAAAACTGTGCTCTCGCTATTGAATTTTCATGGGGAACGAGGACGGAGCTTTGGGTAACAAATGGGCCACCCAGATGACACCCAAGAGCAGCCCCTGCTCCAGCTTTCTTAGGCAGGCCTGGTTTCCCATGATCCCCACTTCCCTGCTGAGGATGCCAGGTGCTGGTGAACCTGTTGAGAGCCAACTGTGGGAGAGTTGGGAGATGGTGAGTCTGCCTCAGCTGAACTGGAGGAGCTATCCCTGTGAGTAAAGGGAGGGACTCAGGGACCACCCGCAGCTGCCAAAGCTCTTTTTGCTTCAGGGACCCCCTGCCTTCTCTTCCTGAATGTTAGGTTTGCCCCAGCTCGGTCCACTTTGAGGAAAAGGAACCTGAAAGCTGTGAAGTAGTGAGACCCTTGGCCATCTGGGGAGCCCCCTGTGTGCATGCTGAGACCCTGGATTCCAACATCTGCTTTCTCATTGTGGGAACACGTGGTTCATCTTTTGGGGCCATCTGGTGCCACTGGTGTAAGAGTCACAGTCAATGCAGGACTCGAAAACCTAGGGATTTTTACTCCCTTCTAATCTGTTCGAGGTTCTCATCTGTTTGTTGAGGTCGGGTGTTGGAATTCCCTCCGGTTGTCTGTCTGTGTTTTCCTTTGCCTCTGTTACTGCCCCTTTTAAGACATGAGCTGTACGACATTGATTCTATAGGTAGACTCTCGGGAAAGATCTTGGCTGATCTGTTTTAAAGATTCCCATTGGTCCATTGTGGTTTTGGGAATCCTCTCTGGTTGTCTATCTCTGTGTTCCCTTTTTTTCTTGTATCTGTTACTGGCCCTTTAAGACATGGACCCTACTACCTCGATCTTACAGGTAGTCTCTTAGGAAGAAAGATCCTGACTGACGGAGCTACATATAGGTATAAGCCTGTCTAAGAGAAAGATGTCTCACCTTGCTTGTAATACAATAATTACAATACAATCTGGTCTTGGAGTGGTTTTCTGGATTAGTATACAATCTTGCATTGGGAGTTGGTCTGTCAGGGGTAAAGCACATGAAAGAGATTCTGTACATACAAGCATTGTTACAGTTGCCCGATAAGGAATCTAAGCAGTCAGGAACTAAGTTGAGGGTGCCAAAGGTGTGCCTGGTGTGCAGGGGTAGCAGGACTCCATAAGAAAGGGTTAAAAATATTTAAATCCTTTCAACCCAGGGCTGGCAGGCCCAGCACTATTTCTCAGCCTGTCCCAGGCAGCCATAGACCATCTCACTGTGGGTCAGGGACACCAGCCCTGGGCTGGGGGGAAAAAAATCCCAGGAAAGCTACCGGGGCTGCAGAAAAATGGCCAAAGAGCACCTGCCGCTGCCCTGCCCCCCAGCCCCTCTTGCCTATGGATTGTGGAGGCTTCTGGCTACAAGGATGTGGCAGTAGGTTTTAGCCTCGTCAGTTTATGACCTGGGGACAGGAAGACTCTCACCTTTTAAGATCTGACTGAACACCCCATGTGGCCAGAGGCAGAGGAATTCTTGCTATGACAGTGTCCCATCAAACTAAAGGCCTGGGGAGACTGGCAGGATAAACAACGGCACCCACAGGGAAAAAAAGAAAGACAGAAACTACAGCCAACCTGTTTTGTTGGGTAGCCTCTGCAAAGGTATCTTCAAGAAAACCTAAAGAAAGCGATGGAAAATGCCTCCATTGAGTATCAATATGGCTGGTGTAAGAAAAAGGTCCAAAGGACCCTCTGGGTACAACTGATAGTGGGGAACTCACTTAAGGTTGATGGCATTGTGATAATTATAAGGGAAACAGATAAGGCTCAAAAATATTCGATGCTCCAACCCCTTGAATGCAACCTGGGAGAAGAAAGATTAAGGCAAAGTTTTTATATATGCCAGATGATCCAACTGTCTCCTGTGATGAAATTGGTTGTGTAAATTAAGTGCACAGTTAACATCCATGAGGATTGTTTCAAAATATGAATTTAAGAAAGGGCCTGAAACTAGAAAAGATAAGATAAAAAACTTTTAGGTGTGGAAATATATTATTTATTTATTCATATACACAACAACAGTGGAATGCATTACTATCCTTATTATACATATAGAGCTCAATTTTTGGTATCTCTATATAAAGTATGTTCATGCCGACTTATGCCATTATACATGTACTTTTTTTTTGCATTACAATTCTTAATACACATTTATAACACAATTTTTCAAATCTGTTTGTATATGTTGGCCCCAAATTCAAATCTTCATACATGTATTTTGTATAATGATGAGCATCACATTCCACCATCCTTGCTAATCCCCTTAGAAATATATTTTAGTACAGGAAATTAAAAGGTAAAGGAAATGTTTCTGGATGAGAAAGTATTTTGTAAGATAAAGTAATGTCCTTGTGCTAAAGTCCAAGGTGAAAGAAAGGACAAAACTAAGGATGCAGTCAAGGTATAGAATGTCTAAGTAAGTTGTAGAAGGTTTATGAAAGGTAAATCTCAAAAACTCTGTGTATGTGATTAAATTGACTGTAATTAGCACAATCAGCCAAAGTTATTCAAATTTTAATGTCCTGATATGAAGTAAAGTCTGAAACATTGATCTGCTCTTATCTATCCAGATTATTTTCTTGTGTCAGGTTTAATTACTTAGGGAAACTAAGTCTTAAAGGGATTGGGGTTTGTACATGTTTTAAAGTCTTTTAAATGATTACTCGTAACTGATTATATAAATAACTATTCAGGTTATTACAATATAGTTGACACTCTAAATATATGTGACTAGCAATATGTATACATCTGAGAACTGTTTGTCAGAGCCTTGTCTAAATGTTGTGTAGAAGTTTGTAAAATGAAAATTTATGTAGGTTTACCAGCAAGGTAACCAGTAAGTGCTCTTTTTTATACTTTGTACCTGACATAGAAGGGTCACACAGCCATTTGAAGACTTGGCTTAAATCTGTTTGCTTTGACTAAGTCTGTTTCTGATCATTAACACTGTTTCCTAAATGTGTGAGATTTAATGCTATCCTTTGATTTTTGCTAGTACTGCTATCCCAGGCAGATCTGTGATTATTGTTACCATACACTATGGATTCTAAATTTTGCTTTAATAGTTAAACATAGTTAATATAGGGACATCTGTGAAATTGTGATGCTAACCTTTACTGGCTTTTTTGTATATAAGATGTATTCATGTTCTTCGAATATACAAGCCTTTAAAATGTAAAGCTTAGTAGAGCATTTTACCAAGTTGGTGTTCTCCAAATAAAATTGTCTGTAGTAATTGTTTCCTTCAGTTTCACATAGAAATAACAATTTTGGGGGTACTCATTTATGTCATTTAATGTTTTATAATAGATAAAGGTAACCTGTCATCAATAAGTTGAACACAAAATTTTGTGTTACTCTTTACACTGGGATAAAAATTTAAAAGTATTTTTTGGAAGATAAGGAGAGGCCGATTTGTTCAAAGGTTGAAAATGTGGAACGTGAAAACATTTTTCCACATTTTTTTTTCTGCAAAAAGTAAGGTAAGTACTCTCTGAGCCTTTCTGTTGGATTTATGTTTCAGATGTAATGTTGTATGATGTTAACTGATATTCAGGTAGACTCAGGGATCAGTACATGAGAACTCTGTAGAATGATACTTTTTTTAAAAAAGAGGCAAAAATCAGCTTCAGAAATAAAACACTTTCAGATTTGTCAAGAGACCAGCCTCACTAAGTTAATGCTCTGCCTCTCGCCCTTCTCCATGTTAGGATGGCTCCAAAGTAGGCTAGGACTAAGCTTGTTTAAAGTTGTGTTCAAAAGAGATATTTTTTTTGTAAAGATTACTATGATCTTAAAATAACAGGGGATAGAATGCAAAACTTATATAAAGGTTTGGATAAATTGTAAAAGAAGGCATTTAGGTTTATAAGAGTTTTTTAAAAGTAAAACTAGTATGTAAATGAGTTGATAAATATATGGGTATTTGTAGAGGCTACATAGATACCAAAGACACATTAGTGTTCATTTTGTATTTTCCTTATAAAACTTTATAATTGTTGGGCTGGAGTTGTGGCTCAGTGGTCAAGTGCTTGCCTGGCACATGTGAGGCACTGGGTTCGATCCTCTGTACCATATTAAAATAAATAAATAGATAAAGATAAAACAAAGAACTTTCCAACTGTTTCCTGTTAGTATTTTACAGAGTATTATTCTAACAAGAACAACCTGAGCTAATTTAAGATAGTAAGCCATCACCTACAGGAAAAGATAGGAAATAATGCTGACTTCCAAGGGATAACTGGAAAATTATAGACATTGAAGTTATAACCCATCGCTCCCACTTTAAGACGAGTGAAACTGACCTGCTGGATGTTTAAAATCAAAAAGTCAAGAAAGTAAAAGGGCCAAGGAAAAAAGCAGCCAATATTTTTGACCTTTACCCTTTAAGGTCAGTTAGGACTCAGGGGTTAACAAGACCTCTCTAAGGGTCCTACAACTCCTGGTGAGTCCCCTGACCTTCCAATCAGGGAGACTGAGAGGACCCCAGAGAACAGGAAGTCAACCAGTGCACACTCTGTAAAGAGGAAGGTCATTGGAGAAAGAAATGTCCCTGATGCTTCAAAAGGAAGCCACACATGGTCAGCCAGACCCTGACCCATCCTGACAGATGACACAACTGGTAGAGGAAAACTAAAGGAGCCAGGAGTTTCTCACATTCCCAAGAGTGATCTCTGAGGAATCTCACCCAACCCTAAAGGTAGCTAGGAACAAGGTCAATTTTTTTTAAGAGAGAGAGGGGGGGGAGAGAGAGAGAGAGAGAGAGAGAGAGAGAGAGAGAGAGAGAGAGAGAGAATTTTTTTAATATTTATTTTTCAGTTTTCGGTGGACACAACATCTTTATTTTATTTTTTTATGTGGTGCTGAGGATCGAACCCAGTGCCCCAGTGCATGCCAGGTGAGCATCATCCCCAGCCCACAAGGTCAATTTTGACCAACTTGATTTTTAAATACCTGGTGGGAGAGGAAATACACAGACATTTAAAAGTCATACACAGACATTTAAAAGGAAAAACAATTTTTTTCATGGAATTTTAAGTGCATCCTTGTGGCAGCCCTAACGAAAATAAGTAAAGCTGGAGTCTATAAAGAAGGTTCTTGGGTGGGAGTACCTAATAACAACTGGCACAAAGGACTCACAACTTTGTCCTGAGTCAATTTGATCCTGAACTCATAGACCTACAAACCTCCCTAACCCCCTACATAACCCTGACCTGATTTTCACTGGTCTGATTATCCTGCCCTGATATTTATCATTCAGATTGGTCTGAAAGATGCAGTGTGGCACCCACAAACCCTAACTAACTTTACCAAGAGAGCCCTTAAATGACAAAGTTAATGGAATCCCTCCACTAAACACTGAGGTGATGCTAATGAGAAAGCTAATTTACAGAAATCAGAAGACATTAGATATCTTAACTACAGCTCAAGGGGACACCTGTGCCATTATAAGAACTAAATGCTGTGTCTGTTTCTAACAAATCTCCTAGTGTTTCTAAAGCCTTAAGTGGCCTCTACTCACAAATCAATGGCATGTTGGATCCCTCCTTAAGCCTTTTTTTTTTGTACTGGGGATTGAACTCAGGGCACTCAACCTCTGAGCCACATCCCCAGCCCAATTTTTACATTTTATTAGAGACAGGCTCTTACTGAGTTACATAGCGCCTCGCCATTGCTGAGGCTGGCTTTGAACTCGTGATCCCCCTGTCTCAGCCTCCCGAGCTGCTGGGATTACAGGCGTGTGCCACGATGCCAGGCCACCTTAAGCCTTAATGAGTTGCTGCCCTCATGGTTTTCAGAGACTGGCTGAAATAATAACTGCTGTTGTGTTATTTGCTTACAAAAATGTAATGCTTTGTTGTCTTCTTTATTGCCATCTTAGCATGGTCCCTTCCCTATGCAATGCCTTGTCTAGTTATCTGCCAGCTGCCACCATGGATCTCTGGATTGCCAACTACTCTTCACCGTCTGTACCTCACCCAATAGAGAACAAGGACTTTGGGTCACTTCCCCCAATTTTGCCTCTCTCAGCAGGAAGTATAACAGGGGTTCACTTGATGCTTTGACTATATTCTCTGTAGCTTTGAAACTTACATTTTTTTCCTTTTTCCCAACCTTCTTCCTGATCTTCTCCCTAACCTTTCCCTGATCTTCTCCTCCCTGACCTGAATTACCTCTATAAAAGCCCCCTGATGCTGCTGATGGACAGAATCACAGCCTTGGGACAGGAATTCCCTGTGCTTCTCCTTTGCTAGCAAAGCAATAAAGCTTCTTTTTCCTTTTTCCCAAAACCATGTTCTCATTTTTGGATTGGCACTGGGGACAAGGACCGAGCTTTTGGCAAAGAAGCAGTTTGGAGACATGGCTGCTCACTTTCCCATAGTAATGGAATGTAGAGTTTGACAGTGAGGAAATGTTAACTGTGGTCCACTTTATGCTTTGAATACAGACCTTGCTGCTCAGCCACTGCCACTTATTTTTTAAATGAACATGCTTCTTTCTCTTCTCTCTCCCTGCTCCTTCCTAATCTCTCCCCTCCCTAATCTCAGGGGAAACAGGATTACTTTTCTTCCCCATTCTAGACAGAGGAAACTGTCTTTGAGCACACAACCATCACAGCAAAGAGTAATTCAGACTTGGGGATGGCACCAGAAGATCGCAGAAATGACTGTCTCCCAATGAACAAGTGAATTCACAACTTGGGCAGAGAACATGTGGAACATGGCCTTTGCAACACCTATTTAAAAATCCCTGTTCCCCCTGATGGGTAGAATCACAGCCTCTGGGACAGGAGTTCCATGCTTCTCCTTTGCTAGCAAAGCAATAAAACTTTTTCTTTCTTCTGTGTTCTCATTATTGAATTAGCATTGGGGATGAGGACTGAGCTTTCAGTGATACTGTGCCAACTTCATAATTGTTTAATATAGGATTCATGAAGAGATCCTCATATTAGAAAATGTAGACTGCATCATTGTGAAGAGGATGAACCATGAAGCCAAATGGCCTCTTCAAACCCTGAGTCTGCTGTTTACTGTGTGACTTCCAGCAAGTTATTCAATCTTCTGAGCTTTGGTTTCCTCATCCTTTGTAATCCTATCTATTAAGTGTGGATATCTATCACTAACCCCTTAGGCCATTTAAAGGATTAAATGAGCAAAAACACTTAGAACAGTGTTGGCACATTCTATACATAGATGTGTACTAATTGTTGTTATTATTTTCTCATTTGTAAAAACTTCCAAAAATTAACTATCTTTTTAAAACATTTTCAACCCTTTTTATTTTGAGACAGGGCCTCCTTAATTTGTTAAGGCTGGCGTTGAACTTGTGATCCTCCTGCCTCAACCTCCTGAGTCACTGAAATTACAGGTTTATAACACAACGCCTGGCTTCAAAAATTAACTGATATCTCAGAAATCATAACTAAATTAAATGAGTCACTTACACTTAAATAATCTAAAGGGCAAAATTAAAAAAAACTATTCGAAGAATTTCTTAAAACATTTTGTATGGAAATTTCAAGCAAATACAAATGTAAAGAAAATAGTTTGACAAATTCCTTGTACTTTCTCTCAGCTTCAATAATTATCAATTTATTGTTATTCTTAATTGATCTATATCCCTACCCAGTTGCTTCTTCCTCCCCCAGTCCAGGATCATTTTGAAAACATTCCCAGATAACCTATAATTTTCTTTGTAAATATTTCAACATTTATTTCTAAAGGTATAAAATAACCACAAAACTAAAAATTAACCATAAAAAATTTAATATCATCAGGGCTGGGGTTGTGGCTCAGAGGTAGAGCACTTGCCTAGCATGCATGAGGCAATGCGTTTGATCCTCAGCACCACATAAAAATAAAGATATTGTGTCCATCTTCAACAACATCAAACATTAAAAAAAGTAATACCATCAAATACCAAGCCAATACTTAAACTTTTATGCTTGCTTATAGGATTATTTTTACAATTTGTTTGAATCAGGATCCAGGGAAAGTCAATTCATGTTGTGAATGAATATATTTATTAAGTCCCATCTAATCTGTATGTTTCCCTTCCATCTCTCTTTCTCCTCCTATTTACAATTTCTCTTGTTAAATAAACCATGTTGTTGCCTGTGGGGTTTACTATAGCCTGGATTTTGCTAATTATTTGCAACGCAGTGTTATTATTTCCTGAGAGTTGGTAGTCTGATCTAGGTACTTGATTCAAATTTAGATTTGGGAAGCTTCCTTCAGAGGTTCTATCAGGAAGTAGACAGTGTCTTTTTATAATATTTGATCATGGCTTAGATTCATTAGCTCATTAAAAGTTGTAAAAGGGTGATATTCTAATTTTATCATTCCTTCTACTAATAGTTGGAATATTATTAAAAAAAAGAAACTTTTCTTATCAGTTATTTGGTTACCCTGAAGTGTAGTTTGTAAAAAAAGGTAGGATACATGGTTGGTTCTTTCCTTTTATTTACTAGTTTGCAAAATAACGAATTGGTTCTCTAACCTCCTCCAGTGGTGCCCGAGGAGGGTTATTCGTTATTTCGGTTTTAGTCATTTCTTCTCGAGGCAGTAAGCTGAAAACTGGATACAGTTAACTTTTTTTTTTTAAAAAATTTTGCTTTCAGAATTAGATATTGTTTTAATCATTTATTTATTTTTGTAATTATACAAATTACATGTTTCCGAAGCCAAATCTACAAAACAAGGCATATGCAAAGAAGGCGGCTTCTGTCTGTCCTTCCCACTTCCTTCTTTCTCCACAGGGAAATGTTCTTTTTAATAATGTGAACAGTAAACACACATTCATACCCTCCGTTTTTTAAACATTGACTTTCACGCTTTTCTCCATTTTCACACCAACCTGTTGGGTGCTATTTGAATGTGGGCCACAATTGCCACCAAAACTGTGCAAAGGCCAAGCCTGCTTCTGTCTGGACAAAAACCCAACCCTAAGCCGGGCCCATTGGAGCTCGATCACACGACGCCTTGGAGAGGACACTCCTCAATTACAAGCCACGCTGAGAGGCGCTGGGCAACCTTGGCCCGGGCTGCGAGCACCAGTAGTGGGCGGGGCGGGACAGGGGGCGGGGTCAGGAGGGGCGGGGCATGGGCGGGGCTGTCACTGCAGGAGCTGAGCAGGAGTGACTGGCAGGGGCTGGATCCTGCTAGTGGGGCAGCAGCTGAAGGCCAGGGAGGGAGCCCCGAGACCCCTAGTGCAGCCAGGCCTCTTCCTCTTCCTGGAGGTACCAGGAAGCAAAGAGGGGAGGGCAAGAGGAGGAGCAAGTGGGTGGAATGGTCTCAGGCCGCTGCTGGGCGGCCAGGCCCTGGGAGATCTTGTCTTCTACAGATGTCTGTTCTCTCTTGTTCCTAAGTCTGATGTGTCTTGGCTTTAGCTGGATGATACGTTGATCTTGGAAACCTTAATGAATGAGAGTGATCGGCTCCCCAGGGAGAAAGGGGTCTGGTGGAGGCAATTGACAAAGCCACGTGGGTACCGTTATCCTAAAAAGCTGCAGAGGCAACACAGCAGTTGGCATAGTGTGACTGGCACCAACATAAGTTGTGGGTTGATTCCTCGTTCCTAGAAGTGAACCAGGCAGGAGGCTACTCAGTTACTACTTGGTTGGCATAAGCAGAAAAGTTCTAGGTCCAGAGAACAAAAGTCTAAGCTGAATCATAAAAAGAGTGAATCATAGTCCTCAATCAATCTCTGGAGGCAGTTCACAGACCTCTAGCCCCTTGAATGAAGGGGAGGCTGAGGCCCCTTGAGGAAGGAGAACTTTATTTTGTTGAAAATTTATACTGTTTATGTTTTCCCCAACTTTCTCCAAAGGGACCTGTGGCATGCTTCCCGGTTATTTGTATACTCTTGTTTGGATAAATGTCCCATGAACGTCTATGTGTGGAAAGTTTGGTCACCAACCTATGGCATTGTTGGGGGGTCATGGAACTTTGAAGAGGTGGGGCCTAGGTGGGGGCAGTGGCACAAGCCTGTAATCCCAACTACTCCAGAGGCTGAGGCAGGAGGGTTGCGAGTTCAAGACCAGCCTGAGCAATTTATCGAGATCCTGACTCAAAATTTAAAAAATGCATGGGGATATAGCTCAGTGGTAAAGTGGCCTTAGGTTCAATTCCACGTACTAGAGGGGAAAAAGTGGGGCCAAGTAGGAAGAAGTGAGGTTGTCAGGGGATGCCCTAAAGGGGATATTTGTGACCCCAGCTGCTTCCTTTCCCTCTTGCTTCCTGATCATCATGAGGTGAGTGGCCCTCCTTCAACACATGCTCCTGGACACGATGTATCGCCTCACCATAGGTCCAAAGCAACAGGGTCACTTAGTCGTGGACTTAAACCGCTGAAACTATGAACCAAAATAAACCTTTGTCCTTATAAGGTGATTCTCTGTGATATTTTTTTGTCACAGTGACAGGAAGCTGACGTACATTGGGAAAAAGGATATGATCCACTGGGGACTGTAGACACCAGCTCCGAACTGACCTTGATTCCAGGAAACCCAAAACATCACTCTGGCTCAAGCAGGGTAGGGTTTTATGGAGTTCACATGATCAAGGAGTTTGGCTCACCGTGGACCCAGTGGGTCCCCCAGACCATCCTGCAGATACTTTGCCAGGTCTAGACTGTATAACTGGAATTGACATTTTCCCCACAGTGGTTCCTTGACCTGTAGGCTGAGGGTTATTATGGTGAGAAAGGCCAAGTGGAAGCCATTAGAACTTCCTCTCTCTGGGAAAACAGTAAACCACATGCCAGGCGACCCTTAGGGACTGCACAAATCAGTGCCTCGGCCAGCTTGGCAGACATGGAGTGGCAGTTCCCGCCACGCCCCCTGCAACTCTCCTACTGGGATTTAGATGAATCTTGGAGAATGAGAGTGGATTGTTTAAAGCCAGAACAAATAAAATATATCTGATTTAATTATCTCTGGTGTTCATTCAAAAGGACAACTCCCCTACATTAAAAAATAGTCCCAGATAGCCAGAGGAATGAGAAGTTGTGCTGCATTTGTGTATGACGTGTCAAAATGCATTCTACTGTCAACAACCACAACAAAAATTAAATTTAAATTTAAAGAAATAAACAGTCCCACTTGAGGGATGGGAAAATGAAGAAAATGGCAATTTGACATCTAAGGAAGGCTTTTCCAGTAGGTTCTCCCTGAGTCCTTTGGCGTAGACAAAGAGCACAACATAAACGTTCATGGATAGCGACTCATTTCTTAGGGCATGTCCCCATCACTCAGTTACAGTGCCTGTAGCTGGAGATCTGAGAGGCCATTTTCAGAACACTCACAGGTATTCTTCTCTTTTAAAAACTAGTGCCCCCACTGACTTCCTGTGTGTTGTGTCACATATGCTTAAAACTATTGCTAGCAAGGGGAATGAGACTACTATGATTGGCTTAGAGATAGATCAATCAGGACCACACCTCAAACTAGTGCCCACCTCCCCAGAAACATGGGGCTGTTGAGAAGATGGGAAATTGCAAAATAATAATAACAAAAAAATAATAATAATAACAATAAAATAAATAAATCTGGGTTCTGTTAGGAAGGCGTAAATGGGAATGTCAGTTAAGTAACCAACAGGGCCTGAGGTGGGGGGCCTTTTTAATTTACATATTTCTAAATAAGATTTTTTAAATTGATTTTATTATTTGTTTAAATACACGACAATAGTGGAATGCATTGCAATCCGTATTACACATATAGAGCACAATTTTTCATATCTCTGTATATAAATTATGTTCACGCTAACTTATACCATTATACATGTACTTTTTTTGCATTACAATTCTTAATACACATATATAACACAATTTTTTATATCTCTGTTTGTATATAAGGTATGTTGACACGCAATCCAAGACTTCATACATGTACTTTGTATAATGATGACCATCACATTCCACCATCCTTGCTAATCCCCTTCCCCCTCCCTTTCCCTCCCACCACTCTAAATAAGATTTTAAGAGCATATGTTACTTGTTCAATAATAGTTATTATTTTAGCCAGGGAAGTTAAGAGTGGGATTGGTATTTAAAATAATAGTATTTTATTCCATCTATATGATTAACGATCTGTTGCCATGGGAAAGTAAATTAACATCTTTAATTCTTTATTAATGAAAATTAGAAATGATCCTCAAGTTGTGAAAGACAATACAGAGAACATTAAAGAGATGTAGGTTTCTTGTGTCCTGGGGAAAAAAATAATTTCCTATATATAGATTCCAAGATATGTGTTAGATTATATGACTTTAGGTAAAATAATATGTTAATTGAAGAATTAGAAAAATATGATTATTTTTGCTACTCCTTTGTGAGCCTATTAAAGTTACAATGATTTCTTTTTTACAGATAAAATGAATTGGGGACCAAACTTAGCTCTTTTATTTCCTTGCAACTATTTTGTGGGTTGGAATAATAGAATAATATATTTCCCAGTAGGACATGGGATTTGCCTATGAGATTATGTGGCTATTTTGAAAATAACCAGTTTAGTTTTACTTATTGCTATACAATCTCGGTTCTTAACCACTGAACTAGGAATCAAAATCTACTACCTTAATATCATTTCAAAAGTGGAAATAAGGGCTGGGGATATAGCTCGGTTGGTAGAGTGCTTGCCTCTCATGCACAAAGCCCTGAGTTCAATACCCAGCACCCCCCCCACACACACACACACAAAGAATACAACGCTTGTTAAGAAAACTGTCAACTTGCAGAATTATGATTAATTAGTGAACTTTGGTTTGAGTATTTTCTATGGACATGGGTAGTGCAGAGACCACGTGGTGTTTGGTGTCTATTGACGTGTTGTTGGCTCAAAAATGCCCTCCCCAGATTAACGGTGATGTGAACAGTTCCATTCAGAACCCAACCTCATCACAACTAATTTAGAAGATTCTCTGGTCTCTATCCCATTATTCCTCCTCCCTCCCTCCCTCCCTTCCTTCCTTCCTTTTTAAAATTAGAGACAGGGTCTCACTGAGTTGCTTAGGGCCTCACTAATTTGCTGAGGCTGGCTTTGAACTCGTGATCCTCCTGCCTCCGCCTCCCAAGTTGCTGGGATTCCAGGCATGCACCAAACTCAGCTCCCCATCATTTCTTTTCATTGCACTCCAAATAATTGCCTTCACATACCTAACACAGTTGGTAAATTTTAACTATACGTGGCCTCATCATCTGTCTCCCTCAATGCCATGCACAGAGACTCTGAAGGCAAGAGGAATCGTGTCAGCTTCACCCTCTGTCCATACGCAGCGCAGTGTCTAACAGGGGACTTGGCACCTACCAGGCGCCTACTCGGCATTGACAAGTGAATACAGTAGAAGCTTCACACATGTAACCAGGGACTACGGCTGTTGCCTCCCAGCAATGGGAATCCTGTGTTCTGGGAGCGGTGAGCTCTCAGGCTTCCTGAAGGATGAGCCACCCCGTGGGTGATTTGCTAGGGGAGGGCAGTCATTCCTTGCTCCCCAAATCCCTCCTGTCCATCAGGCCTTCCTTGAGCGGTTTGCGCCCATCCTGTGACTGTACCTGGGCTGCTCTAGACTCCCACGCCTCTCTTTCCAACTCCCCGGGGGGACTTTGTTGCTTCTTGCTAGAATTCCCCCTGGCCATCTCCCGGGCTCCTTGCCAGCATCCTTGCCCAACCCCATCCCACTTTCTTTCAGCTGCCAGAGATATTATCACAAAAAAATATTTGAAGAATTATTTCTAAAGTTGAAAGGCTCTCCTCTTCCCCAGACCCCAGAGGCACGATCCAGTTCAAACATTTTTGCGTGAGATTCAAGGTGTTTCATAATCAGATGGTGATCCTCAGAGCTGACTCCCGGGAAGCCTGCATTCCCGGGAAGCCTGCCTGGCTCTGGTTGTTGGTATCTTTATTAAAACCCGCCTCACCTTGTGCCGAAGTCTGTAGCCGCAGCCCCTGTCGCTGACATTCTAGCAAACCAGGGGATTGTTGGAAGAGAGGAAGGAGGGAAGAAGCAAAGGAAGGAGCTGAAGATTAAGAGGAGAAAAAAATGGAGTGTGTCCCCTAGTTGGGACCGTGTACAGGACTTCTTGTTTTTTCTGCTTTCTGTTCCACTGATGAGTTTGAAAAGCCTTTTATGAGGGAATGTCTGTTGGGTTCATCTGCCAAACTATTCCTTCTCTCTTTTAGAAAGTCTCTTCTTCCTTCTGGGAGAACTTGCCTTATGTGGCCTGCGTGGGTTGGATCACATTCACACCCCAGTGGAGCTAGGTACCACCTCCCTACACCCAGCAAGGGGCCCCGTGCCCTTGCACATACAATGAATGTCTCACGACTGGACACACAACTCAAACAAGGCCATTTCAAATCCTCCCTGAGGACTCTAAACTGTAGGTGTACATGGAGGCCACAGTGATTGCCATTATGTGTCTAGTGGAGAAAGCCTGTTTGAGACAAAGGAAGCTTGACCTAACAGCGACACTTGAGCTCCTGGACCCAGCTGTGCCTGAAGCCCAGTGAGTTTCCTTGAGCCAATGAATTCTGTTTTCACTGACTCTAGTTTCTGTCAACTGTGCCTGAGTCTCCAGCCACCATATTTCATTTTTATCTCACATTCACTCAGAGGAGGTCACTCACTAGGTGGCAGAAGTAAGGCCTCTGGTCCTTCTTAGTCAGTTTCTCAAAAGTGGCTTCATTCTTTTTGCTTTGTTTTCCTTTTCTCTTTCCTTCTTCCTCTTCCCTTTCCTTCTTCCTCTTCCTGGTCCTCCTCCTCCCCTTTTTCTTCTTCCAGCTACCTACTCATCTAGATGTGAGATAAAAATTCCCAGAAACTGGGCAAACCCATTTGAAAATATAAATACTAAAATGCATGCCCTTGCCTTTTTTGTTTGTGTGTTTGTTTTGCTTTAGTTCTCTAGATTATTGACCTACTGCCTACCTTGTTGTTTCAGAGCTATTAACCACTTTAAACGGGTTGGATCAGGCTGGGCATGGTGGCGCACACCTGAATCCTATAGGCTTGGGAGTCTGAGGCAGGAGCCTTAGGGCCTCAGCAATTCAGCCAGGCCCTAAGCAATTTAACAAGACTCTCTATAAAACATCTATCTATCATCCATCTATCTATGTACTAGGCATGTGGCTCAGTGGCTAAGCACCTCTGGGTTCAATTCCTAGGATCAAAAAATAAACAAAACAACCACAACAAAAAAGGTCTGGATTAGTGAACCCCGTGCTTGTTTTCCTAAGTGCTAAACAATCACGGGTGAGTTCATCATTTTCCAGTGATTTCAGTGAACCCTGGGTTCATTCTTATTAATGCCCAGAAAAAAACTAAAATGGGCACTTCTTCCTAGACCCTTCTATCAGAGGCCATCTTAAGTACAAATACTTTGTGGCTATGGAATAGAACTAACAGACCTAGAGAAGGGCCTCACACCTTTAGCTTAAGATAACAAGAGAGAAACTCAAGAAATGACGGTACTTGGGGCTGGGGCTGGGGCTGGGGCTGGGGCTGGGGCTGGGGCTGGGGCTGGGGCTGGGGCTGGGGCTGGGTGGAAGAGCACTGGCCTAGCACACGTGAGGCACTGGGTTCAAGCCTTCGCACCACATAAAAATAAACAAATAAAATAAAGTGATTGTATCCATCTACAGCTAAAGAAAAAAAAAAGAAATGATGGTACTTTAAGTTTAAAAAAGACTTTTCTTTCTTTCTTTCTTTCTTTTTTTTTAGGGAAAATTTCCTCTAGATAGAGGTTTTTAGGGCAAAACAAAATTAGGGGCCATTTTTAGAAAGGGAAACTAAAAGAGGCAGATTGACAAGAATAAACCAGTACCAAAGGATGCTTTTAGGTTGTCATTGGCAGTTCCAAAAAGGTCACTGAAGCCCTGGAATGCTGGAAAGAAAGGAGTGTGGGTGAAAGTCTGTGAAAATAACATCAGTGAGGTCCTCTCCCTTTGGAACAGCTTATCTAGAAGGGCCCATTAGACCAAGGGTGTGTCCAGGAAGCTCCTGGCCTTTTGCTTTAGTTTGCAGGTTGAATGTCCCCAGAGGCCCATGTGTTGAAGGGTGGGTCCCCACACTGAGGGGTTATCGGGAGGTGATAAATCTTTTAGGAGGCAGTGCCTGGAGGGAAGAAGTTAGATCACTGGGGGTGTGCCCTTAAAGGGGGTTGTAGGACCCTGCCCCCTCCTCTCTTTTTGCTTCCCAGTTACCATGAGGGGAGCTGGTTGGCTTCACTATATGCTCCCCACCATGATTTTGGGCTTTGTCACAAGCCCAAAAGCAATGGGTCTGCCCAACCATGGGCTAGAACCTCCAAAACCATGAGTCAAAAGAAACCTTTCCTCTTTAGGTTGATTATCTCAGGTATTTTGTCATAGTAGCTGAAAGCTGGCTAATATACCTTCTTTTCTTTTGATCTGTAGCTAAAGATTATTAGATTAGCTAAAGATTATTGTCAAGGCCAAACCCTTCTCTCATAGATTTACTCATTTGAGAAATGTGTGCTGAGCCACTGTCATGGTTTAGGCACTGACAAGCAGTCTATATGACACAGAAGAAGCTGGATCCCAGGACTCCTGTCCCAGCTCTTCATGCCTCACTAGCTCTAGCCTAAACTAATCTACAAATATTTATAATAAATGCATATTTTGTGCCAGGCACTGAAGTAGGCACTGAGATACCACAGAGCAGTCATTCCCACCTTGCAGTAACTAGATAGGGTTTGGACTCATAGGACCCAAAGTGACAGTGTTGCAGGAAAGGATATTACAGAGCAACAGGTTATGCACAGGAAGCAGCCCAAAGCACCATCACAAAGGGTCTGGAGAGGACAGGGGCAAGCTCTACGCTTCTCTTTCTGCAGAGCTCAGTGGATGCCCTTTCTCTTTTAGATCAGGAATCAGCCACATGAGCCTGAACATCTTGGAATCGAGATGTCAAAAATGGGGATAGGCTGGGGCTTCTTGTGCCCTGCAGGTCACATAGGCATACTCTTACCATGTAACCCCCTACCCCCGCCCCAGTGGCAGAACCCACAGGCCTCACTGAGACCAGCTGCAAATGTCCAGTCTCACAGCTGTCAGAAAACTGCCCTTAAGCTTGCCTTGGATCCATGTTCAGGGCAATTTCAAGAACGTGTTCTGTGTCTTGACCAGGTGCCAGGGCTCTGGGGGCACCTCTCACCTCAGCCACTCAGCTCAGGCCAGTCTCAGGCCTGTAGGAATTCACCCCAAAACTTCCAATCCATTCTGCACACTCTGCCATCAGGGGTGAAACATCAGCATGAAATCGCTCCTCCTCTGCTTGATAACCTTCAGAGGCTCCCTGCGCCCTCCCGATGAAATCGGTGAGATCCGTGATCCTAGATGCAGCCCCCACAGCCTTGTCGCAGGTGGCCTCCCTCCCTGTCAGGTCTTAGCTTCTTCCTCCTGCAGGCCTCCACTCAGCGGCTCTGAAAACCCACTTCCAACTCCTGCCCCCGCTCTGAAGCGCCATTGTCTTTCCTCTCCTTGCCTGGCCACTTGCCAGCCATCCTCTGCCCTGTCTCCATCGTGTCGAGGACATGATGATACGTTCCCCTGGGTTCTCCTGGTCCACCCCACTTTCTTCCTTTCCTGGCTCCTTGACCACTCTGTGACCCAGCCAGCTGCCTGCTGTCCCTGCAGAGGACCTTGAACTTTCCTAGGCCCCGATGAAGGTGTTCAGAGTGTGAAGAAATCAGCCCCAGCCCTGAGCCAAATGCCTTCCGACCTTCTTATAAACTCCACACCCAGACTCCAGACTCCATCGATGCCGCCAAACAAGTCTGTAGAACATTCCTTTCTCTCGCCTTCCCTTGTGGGGTTGACCAGCAGCCTGGAGTTCCACTAATAAATACTTTAGTGCTCCTTTCTTCAGCATCCTCATCAGTCCCACCTAGGGACAGTCCCCTCCTGTTGTTTTTGGTGCCTTCAGCCATATGTTCTGCTGGACGAAACACTATGTTCTATGCTGATTCCTAATTATCTCTCACAGAGACAGTTGATAAATTCATGATTCTACTGAATTGATTTCCAGCAAAATATATGTGGGTGCACAGCGTACAGTCAAGGGTGGCATGGAAACCGGCTGCACCTGGCATGTCTTCCCAGGGACCCAGCTGCAGTGGAGATTTGAAGATCCCTGAGATAGATCTACATCTTTGTAATAATTTCCCCACCACCTTTATTCCCTTAGCCACTTCAAATAGATTTCTGTTATTTGAAACTGAAAATGCTTTCCATAAAACATTACCTCATATGCCGACAGAGTTGGACCACTGTATTGATCTGTGCATTTCCACTGTACAGAAATTGTACCTCAGGGGGAAAAAAAGAATCACCTCACACGGTTGCCCTGGGGCCTACATGAGATGGTGCGTGCAGTCTTGTGCTAGTCAGTTTCTTCACTGTGACCAAAGTACCCGCACAAACACCTTAGAGGAGGTGGTGGCCTTAGAGTAGCAGGTGGCCTCTAAAATAACCTAAAGGTTTATTTTGACTTATGGATTCAGAGATTCAATCCAGGGTCAACTGGCTCCGTTGCTCTGGGCCTGAGGTGAGGCAGAACATCATGGCGGAAGCGGGTGGTAGAGGAGGGGTGTTCAGCTCTTGGCAGCCAGGAAGGGGGGCGGGGGAGGAAGGGAAAGGAAGAGAAGAGGAGGGAAGGGGAGGGGAGAGGAGAGGAGAGGAAGGAGAAGGGACAGTTGATGTGACGTGCCCTCCAAGATATGCACCCAGGGACCGCTCCCTCCAGCCGTGCCCCCCAGCCTTGGTTTCCCACCACCTCCGGGGAGTCCACGCAGCTCTCAGTGGATGGACCCACTGATGAGCTCAGAGGCCTCAAGATGGAAGCCCTTCCCCAGAGCCCCACTTCTGGGCATCCATGCCCTGGGGGCCATGCATACCTTCACCTGTGAGCTGCGGGGAGACATTCCAATCCAGCCATAACAGGAATTGCTGGGAAACAGCCACGTGACCCCTGCTGGGGTAAGGGAAAGATGGAATGTGCACGTCACCGACTCCGTGGGGTCTTGTGCTCGGTAGCAGAAGAATGTGAAGCAGGCACATTGGCCCAGAACCAGGCTGCGCATTCCTGTGCTCCAGCACAGGGAGGCCACACGTGGGGAACGGAAATCCCAGGCTGACACTGACAAAGGACCAAGGTGCACAGCTTGTGTGGCGTCCACGGGGTGGGCAGGGTCCACACACAGGTGCCTGCACACTGCCCCTCTTGTGAGGCGTGTCTCACTGCATCCTAAGTCTCCTCCTCAGGTGAGATTTTTACTCTGCTGACAAAGTCAGTGGAAGCGTGGGCTTCGCTGGGCACTATGTGTGTTTCCCTTACCATCCGGGAAAGTTCCTAACTGGCTCTTGGAGCAGGGCAGTGGGTTTGGTGGTAATGATCTTGTTTTCCTAGGCTCTGACCTCTTGGTGTCTCTGCTGACCACATCGTCTCAGAAGGTTGAGCTGACTTCCCAACCTCCTGTCTCCTGGTGGGTTCTCTTAATTTTTTTATTTTTATTTTTTTTTGGTACCAGGGATTGAACCCAGAAGTGCTTCACCACCTAGCCACATCCCCAGCCCTTTTAAAAATTGTATTAGAGACAGGGTCTCGCTGAGTTGCTTAGCATCTCGTTGTTGCTGAGGCTGGCTTTGAACTTGAGATCCTCCTGCCCCCGCCTGGGGTGACAGGCATGAGCCATCGTGCCCCATGTGTTATCTTAATCTTAGAGTCTTAAAAATGGATCTGCTTTTTAACTACCAATTTTCTGGCAGGTTTTTCAATCCCGTTAGACTGAAAACTAGCTTAGCTGTTTCATACCGGCTCATAGAACTGAAAATCCAGGGGAAGAACTACGTGTTGTTTGTTATTGCTAAATCATCACAAATTTAGTAGCTTACAAGGCCCACTGATTACCTTGCAGGTCAAGACTGAAATCCCTGTGTCACCTGGACTGAGTTCCCATCCAGAGGCTCTGGGAAAATCTGTTTCTAGATCATTCTTGTTGCCAGAATCCAGTTCCTCCCCCTATAGGATCCCATCTCCTTTCCAACTGGACTGCTTCCAGCCCCCAGTGACACCCACTGTCCCTCCCCAGGAGGCCCCCATAGGTAATTCACAGAGTAGATATTTTTTCTTCTATGATACCAAAGCATGTCTCTCTGTTTTTTCCTTCTTGGCTTGTGTGATGAGGTCACCTAGAATAAGCTCTCAATTTTACACTGAACAGATTTGAGGCCAAAATCCTTCCCCAGATTATCAATGTTTGATTCAAGAACCACTAGAGGCGTGTACCATGACCAAACACGGTACGCCAACTCCAGGGTCTGATTTAACATCGGAGCAGCCAGCTTAGATGTTAACCACCATCTTACGAGACAAGTTTCACTTTCCTGTACTTCCTCTTACCCAAACTCCCCCCACCCACATTAGTGACCCACCCCACGGTACCTTGACCCTAAGCCAATCCCATGCTATTCCCACCAGCCTAGCTCTCGTGTGGATCTCTGCCTGGTCAACGTCTTCCATTTCTTGCTCACCCGTCTCTTGTTCCTGACTTTCTCTTCACCAACCACCAAAACAATGAATTTGTAAGGGACAAGTTTATTTGCAAGGTGATCAAGTATGAGGTAGGTGATCCTCAAATTCACCTCCCTGAGGATAACCTTTGGGGATATTTGTGGAATAAGGATGTCGGGTTGTCTGAGGTATGGGGGAGGGTGATGCCCAACCAACCGTCCCGTCTCTTCATGGGAGCGGTTCAGAAAATGGCAGTTAGTAGGACCTGAAGGTGGAGTTTTTAGTTTTCTGATGTCAAAAGACCACTGATCTGATGCCCTTGTAGCCCCAGATGAAGAACTGGTGATTTCAACAAAAATGGCCTCCAAGTCTCTGAAATGTCACCTAGGCAACCGTGATCACGGTGACGCGTGCACCCAGAGGTCCACAGCAAATCTGGGGGAGCCTAGCAACACATGGCTCAGCTGCGAGTCCTCCAAAATCAGTGATTTTAAAAGCCAACTAAAAGCAAATAACCATGGTGGAACATGGGGTCTCAGAGAGAAGGAGGGATGCAGAGGGTTGGTTTGTGTCCGTGAGACTGGCCAGCTGGTTTTTTTGATTGGTAATGATCAGTTAGGATTCTGTCCTCTGGTAGAGTCTTAGAGACTGTGGTCTTACTCTTTTGATGGTTCAGTTCTTGAGAAGAGTTCTCAGGTCCTTGAGAGATGTTTTTGAGCTGCAAAAGATACACATTTACAAGGATAAGCCCTTCTTTGAGTAAATGTTCAGCTGTTGCAGTCGGCTTTTTCACAGCTGTGACTAAAGACTTGACAAGAACAATTCTTATTTATTTATTTTAGTTGTAGTTGGATACAACACCTTTATTTCACTTATTTTATGTGGTGCTGAGGATCAAACTCAGGGTCTCACATGTGCAAGGTGAGTGCTCTACTGCTGAGCCACAACCCCAGGAGGAAAAGTCTGTTTGGGGGCTCACAGTTTCAGAGGTCGCAGTCCATAATAAGACAGCCAGCTCCACTCCTGGGTCAAGGTGAGGCAGGACATCATGGCAGAAGAGTGTGGCAGAGGGAAGCAGCTCTCATGATGATCAGGAAGCAGAGAGAGACTCCCCTCTCCGGATACGAAATACGTAGCCCATCACCATGCTCCATGGAGGCCCAGGGGTCCCTGCCCTAAGGAATTTGAAATATTGAAAAAGCTTCCTGCATAAAGTGGCTTATCAAACCTAAATGTCTAGTAAAACGGACGCGGTGAAGTGCCCGGAGCACAGCCCAGAGATGGGATATCACGTAGGCATCAACCTCTCAGCTTTCAAGGAATTTAACAGAGCAGGCTTATCTGCCAGGATCCTTCAGCTGCCAGCAATAGAAACTGACATTGGTCCATTAAGCCACAGGGAATTGTGGAAATCAAATCAAAGTGAGCTAGAGGCCCATGTCGCAAGAAGGCTGGAATAAAAGTGGCTTTAGATTCCAAGCAGCAGGAATCTCTCCCGAGGTCTCATCTCAGCAGCTGCCCAGAAAAGCCCCCAAGTGGCAACCACTCACCGGAACCCTCCCTTCCTCTGCATCAGCCACCCACAGGACACCTCCAGCTGGCCCTGGGGCAAGAAGTGGCAGGATCTGGCCCCTCCAGCTTTGGGAAAGAGCAATGGCACCTGGATTTACCTTCCAAAGTGATACACACTCATGAGAAATTCTCAAAAGGAAAATCCAGGTGTCCTTTGGAAGATGGATTGAAGTGGGGTGCTCAAAGGTAGACATTCCCGACAGGCACAGTAGTACATACCTGATGTCAGCCAATTGGGAGGCTGAGGCAGGAGGATCACAAATTCAGCCTCAGCAACTTAGTGAGACCCTGTTTCATATTTTAAAAAAAAAATTAAAAAGGGCTGGAGATGTAGCTCAGTGGTAGAGTACCCCTGGGTTCAATCCTTAGTTGCATACGTGTACACGTACACACATAGACATTTGGCTTCTACTAAGGAGATATGAATTATCATGTTAAGTGGAAAAAATAGGTAATACCATTTGATATATGCACAACTATGTGAAAAAAGGCCTCACTAGAAAAACACTAAAAGGAAAGACAACGTTTGCTATTAGCACTTGTCTTTGGGAGGTGGATTATGGGGTGCAAGCCAGGAAGAGAACCCTTGCCAGAATGTTGCACACGGATCTGGGACTTTCAGTTCCAGAATGTTGGAAAAATGAATTAACCTTGTTTTTCTCGTGATGTGAGCTGATGTGATGCCTATGTGATGAAGCGAGGTAAATGATGTAAAAATTATGGTAGTATCAAGGCTACTCATCACCTTCTTACTTGAATACAAGCACTGTGATACCATAGCAGCAGATCTGATAACCAAGATGGCTACTGAACAACTAACAGATGGGTAGCATATACAGTGTGGATACACTGCACAAGGGATGATTCACATCTTGGGTGGGACTGAGTGGGATGGTAAGAGATTTCATCATGCTACTCAGTCTGGCATGGAATTTAAAACATGAATTCTTTAGTTTTGGAATTTTCCATTTAATCTTTTTGGGCTATGACTGAACATGGGTAACTGAAACCGCAGAAAGTGATAGCATGGGTTAAGGGGGACTAACTACTGCATATTTCATTGCATATCTAAAACTCCATGACATGATTCGAATAGGACCTGAGGTTGTCCAGGCTTTAAGGAGCTACAGTGGGCTCAAGTATGAAGCAGAGGACACAGAAGACTCTCAGGAATATGTAGGATGGAACAGATCCATTCATTCCCAGTCTTTTTTGAGTACATGGCTCTTACAGAAAATATTATTGTTTTTCCTGTGGAATAAATGAAAGAAGACTTTGGAGTGTCTAAATAGATAAAAGAGGTCCTTACATTTTCTTTACATTATATTAATTAGACAAAAAATAAAATGTGAGATATAAAGAAAGGCATGAGTATCAAATTTGTCAAATACTTCCCCCAGATATCTTTTGTATGTTTAAAGAGAAACCCGAGCTTGCTTCTAGGAACCTAACCTTTTGTATATCACATTTTATGCTTGAAATGACTAGATGTGATTTCTTATGACAATTATTAATTCTCTTATTTTTTATATTCTCTTTACATTTGTGATTCATGGCCAGTAAGAATCATTGCTCTCAAAAAAATTTGATCCAAAAAGTTTCAACTGTTGAAATTATATTTAGTTAGGCTTTTTTTATTTTTATTTTTATTTATTTATTTTTTGTACTGGGAGTTGAACTGGTGGTTAACCCCTGAGCTCTTTCAATATTTTATTTAAAGGCAGGGTCTCGCTAAATTGCTTAGGGCCTCACTAAGTTGCTGAGGCTGGCTTTGAACTTGCGATCTTCCAGCCTCAGCCTCCTGGGCCATTGGGCTTACAGGCATGCACTACCATGCTGGGCTGGTAATCTCTGTTTCTTTTCTTTTGTTGACAAGTGAAGTGTAGGGACTTGCCATGATTATGGATTTTTTTAACCCAACTGGATTTTCCTTTTTATGTCAACAGCTTCTCATAACAATGAAGCTCTAATTGGCAGCAGGTATGTGCATAATTAGTGCTACCTGGGTTTCACCACTAGGGTGCGCTGGCTCCACGTGGACAGAAGTATCTGCCACAGGAGGCCAATACTTGGGGTTGCAGCCTAGAAGTGCATTAGCCAGAAGCCTCTGCCCCACCAGAGTTTAAATCCTTGCCCTCCACACTCACCTGCTGCACCTTGACCTTGGGGTCCTAGAACACCCACCAAAACAGTTCCTAAGTCCTCCTGCATGTGCAGGACATAAAATGGACCATGTGAGGGACTAGTGCCAGAGCACTTGCCTAGCAAAAAAAAAAAAAAAAAAAAAAAAAATTTTTAAATTTACTCTTTTAACCATTTTGAAGTACACAGTTCAGTAGCATTAAGTGCATACACACTGTTGGGCAACCACCACCCCCATTCTCCCATCAAACTTCTATCCTGCACACCTGAGTCTCTGCGTCCACTAAACACTAACCTCCCGATTCTCTTCTCCCCCAGCCCACAGACCCGCCATTCTATTTTCTGTCTCTATGAATGTGACTACTTTAAGAACCTAAAACAAGTGGAATCATGTGGCGCATCCTTTTGTGACTGGCTTATTTCTCTTGTCATCATGTCCTCTAAGTTCATACCGGATGTAGCACATGTCAGAATTTCCTTTCTTTTTAAGACTGTATAATATTCCATTGTGTGGACATACCACATTTTGTTGATCCATTTGTTCATCGATGGACACCTGGGCTACTTCCACCTTTCGGCTCTTGCAAATAATGCTGCTCTAAGCATGGTGTAGAGTCTCTGCATATCAGGTGCAGGCATGTCCAGGGAGGATCCAGTTTGAGGTCCCCCCTCTGCCACATATCAACCACATGCTCTGGACCATGTCACTTCACTTCTCTAACCTCACAGGGTTTCTGAGAGACTCAAGTGGAAGAACAAACACTAAATGACTAGAAGTACAGATAAAGAGGAAAGCTGAAATAACAACTGGTAGGTGCTTGACTCCTTTTCCCATCTCCTGGCCTAAGGGAAGCCTGGAGTTTAATAGGTGCTCAATAAATACCGTCAAATAAATGACCCTGAGTCGCTTGGTATAGCTGACTTGGGCCTTAAGTCCCTTTCTCTGTAAAAACATCATTAAATTGAGGAGACTGGGAGAGCCCATCTTTCTCCCTTTATTACTGTGTAGATAAAGATGCCTCAGGACAGTATTTTAAGGTAGCACACAATATTGTTTTCATAGAGAAAATAGTCACAGAACCATCTTAACACTGGACACCAGGGGCCAAAAACTCAGCACGGAGAAGCCCTCTGAATGACATGAACTCCAATCTGTCCCAAGATGATTGACCTGAAATCGTCCTTAGTCCTTAGGGTTCCTTTAGGCCAATCTGATTTTTCCTTCCATGAGTTGACTGATTTTGTGATACTATTGACACCGATTCCTTATTTCCCTGGTATGGGACAGGGTCCTAATTCTCATCTTAAAGCTGCTCCTTGATTGTAAATGCAGAGATCCTCTCCGAAAGGATCCATAAGAATCTGTCAACAAACTGGGCGCGGTGGTGCACGTCTGTCATCCCAGCAGCTCGGGAGGCTGAGACGGGAGAATCACAAGTTCAGAGCCAGCCTCAGCAACGGTGGGGCCCTAAGCAACTCAGTGAGATGCTGTCGCTAAATAAAATATTTTAAAAGGGGCTGAGGATGTGACTCAGTGGTTAAGTGCCCCTGGGTTCATTCCCTGGTACCAAAAAAAAAAAAAAGACAACAATAATAAAAAACCAGTTAACAGTACTGGCCTATGATCAGAAGGAATTAGGACTGGGGTCAGGTGAGAGAAAGACTTATTTTTCAGTGTAAAATCATTTGTGTTTGGGGGAAAACATTTTCTTACTTTATGCATGTATTATTATTTTTAGTCCCATTATTCTTGAACAAAAATAAGCACTAACCATGTGTTTAACCAACTCTGAGTCACAGAGGGGAAAAAAGATTCCAATCGCAGAGGAAATGGTTTTTGCATCGGGCAAAATCCTAAGCCTAAGAAAATTACCACCCAGCTGAAGCTGCTGAGCGAGATGGTGAGCAGGACTTGTCAACAGAGGGGGCGGAGGACGACGTTGGGAGAGAAACCTCCTGTTGCCAGCTTTTGCTCTTTTTGTCTAGAGAGAAATGTGCTGAATCTGGAGGGCCACAGTTTAGAGAATAAATCAACCAAGCAGCGTGGAACCCTATTTGAGAAGCAAAAAAACCTCTCCACATTTTAGGCTTGAAGGCCCAGTTTCCTTATTTGCAAAAACAGGATAATAATGTCCATCAGTTATTATAATGCCGGGAAGGTATTTGGTGTTTTCTCAGGGGGACTTTGACGCACACAATCACCAGAGAAGGTGGGAAGCATTCATGTCTTCAGCGTCTCCTGTGAGCCATTTGCCAAGCTGAGTGTTTGGTTTTATCTTCACAGCAATCACACCAAGTAGGTATTATGATAGATCTCATTTTATAGAGAGGGTAGAGGCTCAGAGAAGTTCAGTAACTGGCTCAAAGTCACACACTAATGAGGGCCAGAAACAAGATTCAAATTAGGGCTATCTAATAACAAAGCCTGGCTCTCCACCCTGTCCCCAGGACAGGCATCTAGGAGTCAAGTCATCCCAGAATGCGTCAGGAGGGCAGCCCCTTGGCATCTGCTCCCCAGGATCTGCCAGAGGTGACCTGGCACAGCAACTGTAGTGAAGATCAGCTTTCAGCTCCTCTTTCTCTTGCCTGGCAGCTTTGGTTCATTGGGGTGAAGAGACTACAGAGTCCTATAAATAGGTGGCCCCATGTTATTTATCATCATCTTTAAAAAGTAACAAAGGAAATCCAGGTGTGGTGGCATATGCCTGTAATTTCAGTGACTCAGGAGGCTGAGGCAGGAGGATGGCAAATTTGAGGCCAGTCTTTATAACTTAGTGAGGCCTTAATCAATTTAGGGAGACTCTGTCCCAAAATAAAAAAAGTAAAAAGGCCTGGGAATGTGGCTCAGTGGTAAAACACCCTGGGTTCAATCCCTGGTACCAAAATAAAAGTAACATGGAGTTTGTGTATAATTCAAACAAAAATTTATATTAGTGGAATTTGTTTTTTGGGAAATGACCTTTAAAATCTGAATTCCGGGGCAAAAACTCAACCAGAAAGTCCAAGGAACCAGAACGTTTTAAAACGTATAATGGATGATTGACATGCTGCTCCAGGTTGTTCACATTAATTCTCTAGGCACTGAGCCAGGTACTGGGGACCCAACATGTAAACTTTTGCAATCTCGGGTGATATATGGGGACTACTCTGGCTTCAGATTCTTTTCCCATTAGATTTCTGCCCTTTGAAGTCTTCTGTGAGAGGCTTTGCAGAGCTTCTCTGTGCGGGTGACTCCAGTGCTGGAATATTCTGGAAGCATTTGGCCCAGTAAACAGTGTTCTTATTTATTTTTTGTGGTGCTGGGGATTGAACCCAGAGGCCTCTTGCGTGAGGGGCAAGCACTGTACCAACTGAGCTAATCCCCAGCCCAGGGAGTGGTGTTGAAGGAGGAGGAGAGGTAAGCCAGCCCAAGCGGGAGGCTCACAGGGGATGTGGCTTTCCTAGGCCTCACTTGGGAGAGAGCAGTGTGAGAGCCACCTCTTGTGCCCATTAAGGAATCTACAGTCCGCCTTCCGACTCACTGGGATGGCGGGAAGCTTGCTTGGCTTTATTCTCCTTTGGAGTCCTGTCTTCTGTCACAGTGACTTGTCGGTCTATGGCAGGTGTCAAAGTGCTGCTGAATGAAGGCAGCTTGGGAGCCCACAGGCCAGTGTCACAGGAGGACCCCCGGCAGCCCTGCAGAGGAAGGGTGGGAGGGCAGGCTGGGGGGGGGGGAAGACACTGGTCCCCGGGGCCACACCCCATGGGAGGACTGGGTAAGGCTGGGGACAAAGGCACCAGCAGTCTGCTGGGGAGCAGAGAGGAACTCAGGAGGGACTTAGAGACAGACCAGCAGACTGTGGTGGGCAGGTTTAAGCTCTGGCCAGGGATGATGGTACCAGCCCATGGGGAGGGCGATCAGTAGGTGGCCAACAGCGGGGACTGGAACAGGCGCTTCTTGTCCTTCTGTATAAACAGCAATGCACCGTGTCCCATGGCAGCGCTGAGAGCCGGCTCACCAAGAGCCTCCACTTGTGCTGTGGCATTTGGCTTTGTTCTGGAACTCCGTTGTGAGTGGTCCTTTGAGATGGACCCATGGACTGTTTCCCTTCCCCTCCTCCCTCCCTCCCTCCCTCCCTCCCTCCCTCCCTCCCTTCCTTCCTTCCTTCCTTCCTTCCTTCCTTCCTTCCTTCCTTCCTTCCTTCCTTCCATGGGGATTAAACCAAAGGGCACTTTACCACTGAGCTATATCCCTAGCCCATTTATTTATTTATTTGTTGGAGACAGGGTCTCACTAGGTTACTGAGGCTGACCTCGAAATTGCAACCCTCCTGTCTCAACAACGAGATGCTGGGTTACCAGCGTGTGCCATTGTGCCTGGCTCCGCTGGTTTCTTTCTTTCCTTCCTCCCTCCCTCCCTTGCTCCCTTTCTCCCTCCCTTCCTTTCCCCATCCCTCCCCTCCCTTTCTGTTTTGGTACTGGGAATTGAACCAGAGGCACTCAACCATATCCTGAGCACTGTTTTAAGCTTTTTAAATTTTGAGACAGGGTCTCACTGAGTTGCTTAGGGCCTCACTAAATTGCTGAGGCTGGCTTTGAATTTGCGACCCTCCTGCCTCAGCCTACGGAGCCGCTGGGATTACAGATGCGCACACTCAGCACTGCTGGTTTATTTTCAATGAGATTTTCTGAATCTGGTTTGACAGCAGCTTTTACATAAATCATTCCAGACTGAAAATTACAAATATGAGAGTGGTGTCCAGGAGACTCCTATAAACTCTTGTCCAATGGTAACTAGAATATTGACCTGCATACAGCAAGGGCTCCGTAGTGGTTTTTGATGGAATTAATGAATGAATGCAGCTCCAAGATCACCAACTTCTAAATCAGGATGAAATTCCTTCCTTCCTTCCTTCCTTCCTTCCTTCCTTCCTTCCTTCCTTCCTTCCTTCCTTCCCTCCCTCCCTCCCTCCCTCCCTCCTTCCTTCCTTCCTTCCTTCCCAGATATTAGTGATCATCTGCTGGTGCCCAGTGCTATACTGGGTGCTGGCGATTAAGTAGTAAATATGACAGACACAAATTCTCACCATGGCAAGCTTCCATTCTCTTGGAAGAGGCTGACCATAACCAAAGCAGTCAAGTGGAACGCATGTAGCATATCATATGACCCTGATATGTTATAGAGTCACTATGTTGTTATCATTCTGTCATATTATTTAGGTGGTGATTACTTCTAAGAGAAAACTTAGAAAGTCATCCTGGGAGGCAGAAGGGTGTTGGAGTTAGTATAGAGCCAGGGAATTTACGCTTCTACAACAAGTGGCCCAGGATATCCTTACTGAGTGAGCCTTGGGGATACACCAGGAAAGAGCAGGAACACCCAGGGCACAGGCCTGAGATGGGAGCCTGGGTGGTGGGTGTCGGAGGAGCCTGGTGTGGCTGGAAGGAGTGGGCAGGGAGGTGCTGGAGAGGAGGTCAGAAGGGGGTGGGCTGTCAGTGCCCCACACAGGACTCCTTAGGCTACTGTTCCATCTGGAGATGAGGAGTCATCTTGGTCCATTTTGGGCTGTATAACAGAATACCAGGAATAGAAATTCATGGAGAACAGATTTATTTCCTATAGTCCTGGAGGCTGGGAACTCCAAGATCAAGGAGCCCACATCTGGGGAGGGCCTTCTTGCTATATCACCCATGGCAGGAGGGGGGGTGGGGGTGTGGGGCAGACTCTTCTTCCTCTCAGGATCCCACTCCTGGAATAATCCACGTGTCCACTCTTGAGGGCAAAGACCTCATGCCCTAATCATCTCTCAGCGCTCTGGCATTGCTGATTACTCTCCGAAACCTGAACCATACAGGAACCGGAAGTTTCCAAGCAGAGGTACCACGAGGCTTTAACAGCATCCCTCAGGTCGACCCATTGCAATAGTGGGAAGGGGAGTCCGGGAGACCAGGGTGTGAGGTTGGGGGGGTTGGCAGACAGGGAGGCCTTTAGGAGAGCCTTGCAGTAAACCAGCGCAGGGATGATGGGTGCCTTAGAGATGGCCAGAGGGGATCTTTATAATAGGGGTCTAGCTTTCAGATAGCTTTTTATTTTGGAAAATTTCAAGCATACAAATGTGAAGTGAATCCCATGTATCCTTTGGCCAGCTTTGACAATCCCACTTGGCCAATCTTCTTTCATCTACGTCTCTATCCAACAGGTTAGATTTTTTTTTTTCAGTCCTGATGATTGAACCCAGGGCTTCATGCATACTAGACAAGCACTCTGTCAGTGAGCTACACTCCTAGACTTTTTTATTTTGAGGCAGAGTCTTGCTAAGTTGCCCAGGCTGGCCTCAAACTTGCAATCATCCTGCCCCAGGCTCCCAAGGTGTGTGTCACTGTGCTGAACAATCCTTATGGTGTGTACAGTCCTGGGGATTAAACCCAGAGCCTCACACGTGCTAGCAAACACTCTACCACTGAGCTCCATCCCAGGCCAAGAGTAGATTATTTTTAAAGAAAATTTTAAATATTTAATTTCAGTTGTAAATATTTCAGAATGTATTTCTAAAAGAGAAGAACTCTTTATAAATTACTACAATAACAGAATTACAATTAAGACTTTGACAATCTATAAATCTCCAATCCCATATTCAACATTTTACCTTATATACTATGTTTTTAAAATTAATTTGTTCAATTGATGTATTGATTTGTTCGAATCAGGACCCAAAATCCAAGCACTGCATTGAGTGTATGGATGTTCTAAATCTCTCTCCTTTTAAAATTTGCTGTAGTGAAATATACACAAGAATTCACCATTTTCAGCATTGTAAAGTGATAGTTCAGTGGCATTAAGTATATACACATTCTTGTGTAGCCATCACCCATCCCTCTTTTTATCTTCCCACACTGAAACTCCTTACCCACTAACACCACCCACTTCCCTTCCCTACCCCCAGCCCCAGCCCCAGCCCTTGACAACCACCATTCTATTTTCCATCTTTATGAATTTGACAATTCTAGAATCTTAGTCCACTTTGTGTTGCCATAACAAAACACCTGAGTTTGTGTCCTTTATAAAGAAAAGATCCATTTCAGAGACCGAAAACTCCTTTGTTTGGCCTCTGGTGGAGCCTGTTGTTACATCACAGTGGAAGACATTCTAAAGAGATGTCACAGGGTGAGACAGGAAGCAACAGAATGGAGAGAGGCTAGGCTTGCTCTTTTATAACAGCTTGCACTCACAGGATCTAATCCCCTCTTGTGAGACCTGGTCCACTCCCAAGAAACAGCATGGATCATCTATTCACAAGGCGGAGCCCTGTAATCTAGTCACCTTCCATTTGTGCCCCCACATGAACTTCTGGGGGTCAAACATGAATGTGCCGGAGCTCCCACTTGCTCCTTTCTTCCTCACCATTCTGTAGATGGAATGGGCACTTTCTTGATTCTGCTGATTACAGCCCATGATTTTAACTTGTGCTTTTGGCCTGTTTCCTGTAACATGCATGTGGAGATTTTGTTGTTTTAAAATATCATTTGAAGGTTGAATGGACAGGGTTTTGACAAATTGAAGGTGGGGTATGAGAGAGAGGGGTCAAAGGTGGCTCCAAGGGTTTTGGATGAATGGAGTTGCCATTTTCTGAGACAGGGAAGACTGGGGGGGAGCAGATTTGGAGAGGAGACGGCTTGGACACTTGAGGTCTGAGATGTTTCTTAGGCTCTCAGGGGAAGGTGCCAGTTGGGCATGGGAGCCTGGAGCACAAGGAAGGAGGTATAAATTTGGACTTGCGGGCTGGGGATGTGGCTCAAGCAGTAGCGCGCTCGCCTGGCATGGGTGCGGCCCGGGTTCGATCCTCAGCACCACATACCAACAAAGATGTTGTGTCCGCCGAAAACTAAAAAATAAATATTAAAAAAAAAATTTGGACTTGCCTCTGGATGGATGGCATTTAAAGCCTGAAGACTGGATGGATTCCCTGAGAGAGCAAACACACATTTTATGTTTTCTTCAGAGAGGGAAAAAGCTCAGGTGCTGAGCCTGAGGGCACTTCCATATTAAGTGGCAAGGAGATTGGGGAGGAACCAGCAAAGGAGGCTGGGAAGGGTCACCTAGTGTGGTAGGAGGAAACCTGGGAGAGCCGGAACCCTGGATGCCACTCGTTCACAGGAGAGAGGATGACACATGGGTCAAGCGCTGCAGACGGGCCAAGTAAAATAAGGACTGAGAATTAATTACTATTTGGGGGAATACGGATGTTCTCTTTTGTGGTGCCCTTTAAACAAGTCGGGTATAATTAAATTAAAACTCAAATTTTCCAGGGAAATGATTTTCATATGTAGGATTACTAAACTGCAATGTCATAGTGATTAGAGAGGTTAATGGTTAAGAACAGAAGCTGGTAAGTCATGAAACCTGAATTGAAATGTTAAGCTATGTAATTCTGGGCAATTAACCCACTGAGCATCAGACTTCTCAGAAGTTGACTGTAAAACAGGACTTAGCAGGGTGCTGCATTGTCTAACGTGCCCAAGGCCCCAAGGCGTTGTTGGCTGTTGCATATGTGATAGGCTGACTCTCAGCTAGTTTTGCCTAGGTATTTGAAAGAACAGAAAAGCCATCATGTTAGTTAAGTGTGTGCTTTAAATAGAGAAAAAGTCACCCACAATTGGAATTTTGCTGGAAAAAATGGTAATCTTAGCATAAATTGATTAATATGTTAAAAACATTTCTGAGGGGCTGGGGTTGTGGCTTAGTGGTACAGCACTTGCCTAGCACACTTGAGGCACTGAGTTCGATCCTTAGTACCACATAAAAATAAAATAAAGGTATTATGACAACTTACAACTAAAAAAAAAATTTAAAAATGTCTGAAACAATCATTCCAACAGAACAAAGAAAATGTAGACTCAGCTCACAAAGGAGGGAACTTTTGCCTTCAAAAATCTCTGGCTCAGTTATGCTAGTAACTATCTTAATAGATACCCAACACCTGGATGAGGTTATTAGTAAGATTTACTTTGGCTTTGTGCACTGTTTTTAAAAAGCTTTGGTTCTGCTTGAATTTGTTTTCTGTATCTGAGCAAATAAACACCTGGTGTTTTTCAAGAGCGTTTTGACCCTGGGATGCTCCTGGGGAAAGCAGGATATAAGCTTGCCCGCAAACCCAAATCAAAACAAAAGGCCACCATTGCCACACATCTGGTGACCAGACAAGTTCACTTAGTCTCAGCTGGGTCGCAAGTTCCAGGGAGCTCATGTTAGACACCTAGAGACCCTGGAACAAACTGAAGCCTGAGCCAACGCTCAACCTAAAAAATAGTTGAAAGACGGGAAAAGGAAGGACAGCCCTGATAGGAGGAGCTACTTTGTTACTGATGGGGCACAATATGGTTTTGGTGTTAAAAAATCATTCTCATTTATTCCTGATGAGAGTACAAAAGGGGACCAGCATTCTGGAAAAACAATTTGGCAAATTGGAAGGATCTTAAAGGTCTAAACACAAACATGTTCACTATAACCTTATTCAAAACATTTTTTTAAAAGAAATAATCAAAACTTTTAACAATAGAATACATAATCATAGTACAGCATAGTGTGTTGGGTAGACTATTCTACTGATATTAAAAATGATGTTTCTTCCCTTCTCTTCTATCAATATTAAATTCCAAGTCTCCAGGGTACTGTTCTAGGCATTTTGGACGCATTAAAATAATAATAACACAAAGGTTGCTATTTTGGTGGGGTTTGGCATGGGAGTGGGAGCAGGAGTCAGATAATACAGGGTAAATTAGAAAGCTTTCAGGGATACCTAAAACAAAGTGGAATAAGGTAAGAGGCAAGGGTAGCGTTGAGTGTGGGGTAACAGGGCTTCAGTTTGAAAAAGGATGGTCTTTTGGCTGTGTGCTTAAAACTGCTCTAAAAAATAAAAGTCTATGTTTAAGAATAAAATGGCCAAGGAAAGCGTCATCCCTTGGAAGAGAGGAAAATACTGGGGTGAGAGAGAAAACAAGAGTGTGTGACAGTAGAAAATGCTAGTATTCAGAGAATATCTGGGTGCAAAGCTACACATGCAATAGAGTGCAGAAAAAACTGAAAATAGTAGACACAGCAACGGTACCATGAAGGACAACATACTCTCATTCTTTTCACTTCTGCCATCTTCAGCAAGCATTTTTCTAATGTTTTTTAAAAAATCCACTAGTCGAGTGCAGTGGTGCACGCCTGTAACCCCAAAGGCTCTGGAGGCTGAGGCAGGAGGATCACAAGTTCTAGGCCAGCCTCATCAACTTAGAGAGACCCTGTCTCAAAATAAAAAGTAAAATAAAATAAAAATAAAAAGGGCTGGGGATGTGGCTCAGTGGTTAAGCACCTCAGGGTTTAAACCCCCTGTCTGTCTGTCAGGGGCCTCTGAACCTCACCACACGCCCCGCCCACCCAGACCACGCCCACAGAGCCCCGCCCACTCGCGCTCCTTCCCGCGGCCGGCAGGGGGCGTCCCTCGGATCAGCGCGCTCCCACAGGTCTCCCAAGCCATGGGCTGCACCGGGGGCCGCTTGCGGCGGTTGACCGTGGGCCAGAGCGAGGCAGGCGGCCGTTCGTCAGGTACGACCGAGGTCTTGGGCGCGGGCCTCCCCGCGAGGGCCGGGTGAAGCGCCGCAGCCCTCGGCCTGGCCACCCTCGCCGACGTGGCGGGCCCCCCAACCCGGCCCGCCGCGGAGCCCTGAGGGAAGCCGGCCTCGGGCGGCCCGCAGACCCATAGCGTTCAGGAGGTAGGAGGTGGACGCAGGAACGGCCGGCCCGAGGACCTGCGGAAAACGTCCAGACACCAGACCCGAGCACCGAGCAACCCAGGCCGGCCCCGCCATTGAGGACCCGGGGCACGCGCCCGGTCTCCAGGGAGACGTTAGGGGGCGGGGCCGCGCGCGTGCGCAAGAGAGCGCGCCCACGTGCCGCGCGCACTCGGTCCTCGGTTCCGCGCAGACCAGCCCCAGGCCCTGCCAGTCTTTAAACACGTCCCGGCGCCACCGTCCCTCTTTATCCCTTACGTTACCCTTTGGGATGAGAAAGCCGCTATATTTTCTCCCCTTTGCAGATAATGATGATCATGGCTGATCATTAGCTACTGGGCATCCCCCTGCCCCCCCCCCAGGTGTTGGGGTTGGAACCCAGGGCTTCAGCAGGCTGAGCAAGCCTCTGCCACCCACTGAGCCACATCCCCAGGCCCCAGCCTTGCTGGGCCTGTTTTAAACACATCACATGGATCGTCTTGTTTCATCCTTCCAACCATACAGTGAGATTGATCAAAGGCCCCATTTTGTAAATGAAGAAATTGAAGCACACTAAGGGTATGCAATTGCCCAAGATAACACAACTAGTTAAGTGGTAGAGCTAGGATACAAGTGGAGGAGATTTGACTTCAAAGCTCTGGTTATTAAAATACTTCCTCCTCCAAGTTGGAAAGTGAAACTCAAGAGTGCCTTGCCCAGGTGCTGGAATTATTCAATGCTGTAGGATCTATTTCACAGGCTTACAAAGGAATTACATTTTCATCCTCTTACGGTAAAGGGCTAAGAGGAATAGTGCGCGGGGGAGGCAGCTACCTTAGGTGTGGTAAGGTTTGGCGGGTCTCTGAGGAGGGGAAGGACATCTTTGCTGTGGGAGCAGCACGGAGGACCACCCTGAGGATGTGTATCCCCCTGGCATTGAAGATATGGGTTGGGGAAGGGGAAGATGGAGAGGAAGGGTAGGAGAGTTCCTGCTCAAGGTCAGGCAGGGAATTTATGGCCATCACTTGAGTTTCTTCTCATCAGTTCAATGAAAGGGTTCGAGTAGGTAGGTGTGCCCCAAATTTGCCTTCTGTGAACCACCTTCAGGATTCTCCTGGTACCTATGTGTTACCATTCATTCACCAGTTATCTTTTTTTTTTTTAAACTACATGACAGCAGTGGAAAGCATTACAATTCTTATTCACCAGTTACCTTTAACTACACTTACTTTTATTTATTGGGGTAAAAAATACATGCAGTTTACTATTAATCAGTTTAAAATGTGCAGTTCAGTAGTGTTAAGTGTGTTCACATTGTTGTGAAATAAATCTCCAGAACTTTTGCATTTTGCAAATCTGAAACTCCATTGCCAATTGGACAACTCCCTTTTTCCTTCTTTTTCCAGTCCCTGCCTGGTAACACCACTCTACTTTCTGTTTCTACGAATTTGACCACTTTTGTGTCCTGCCTATCATTAGAATCATGCAGTATTTGTCTTTTGCAACTGGCTTATTTCACTTAGCAAAATATCTTCAAGTTTCATCTTGTAGCATGTTGTAGCATGTGACAGACTTTCCTTCATTTTTAAATCTAATATCCATTGCATATATGACATTTTGTTTATTTAGTTCATTCACTTTTTTAAAAAAAATGTAGGTGTTGATAGACCTTTATTTATTTATATGTGGTGATGAGGATTGAACCCAGTTCCTCACATATGCTAGACAAGCAGTCTACCACTGAGCTAAGATCCCAGACCCAGTACATTCATTTTTAAAAATAATCCTCTTAAGGTAAAGGTAAACTTACTTTAAAATATATTTTAAAAATATATTGTCATTGAAGTTTGCTGTTACATTCAGAAAATGTGTTCATAATACAGCTTGCTAAATTTACACAAACTCAACATGCCACACAGCCAGCACCAGCTCGGGAAACAGAACCCCAGGAGCCCCCTAATGTCTCTCACCCCCATTCCCAGGACAAACCACTACTCTGATTCCTAACAGCACAGAAGAGTTTTGAAATTTCAGTTTAGTCTCATTCATATATAATATATATATTAGTTGTTGATAGACCTTTATTTATTTATATATGGTTCTGATAATTGAACCCAGTGCCTCATACATGCCAGGCAAGTGTGCTACCGCTGAGCCACAGCCCTCATTTTTAATCATTAATCTCTGAAAGCACTGCTTTGTTCTAGATGTTTTGCCGTATGTATACATATATACACAACAATTGATGTAGATGTTATTTTTTTGTGTACCACCTATAAACGTTCTTCAAGAAGCCATCTTCCATAAGTACCACCAAAGATCGACACACCACATTTAGTGAGACACTGCATTATGTAGTCTTTCCCAAGTTAAAATTATGTGGCTAAGTTTCAAGAAATGATTTCTTAAATAACAGCTGGAAACTAATGTGGGGCTGCTCACAGTCTGGGCCAAGTTGCTAATGAGGAAGAATGACTCTGCAACCAAATATCTATTATTTATCCAGCACGGGGACTCAGAGGTCAACAAGGCATGATCTCAGCCTTGAACATTCAGTGGAGAGGAGAAAATGCAACGTCATACTGTGTAATCATAAATGTGGACGGGTATGAGATAATTCAGAGTGGTGGAGGGAGGTAACAGTGCTTGCCATTTAGTATGTATTTCTTCTACAGCATGTTCCATTCTGTTTTAATTAGCTTGTAAACATTTTTCCTGCCTGGGTTTGGAGGCTCAGGAATGTCTTGTTTGTTACATATAGCTCACAATCCTTGGCACACTGCCATTTTAGATCAGTAAATGTGTCCATATGCTCCATATGGCAAAGGGCAATTTTTTATTTTTTATTTATTTTTAATTTTTTTTTTTAGAGAGAGAATTTTTTAATATTTATTTTTTAGTTATTGGCGGACACAACATCTTTGTTTGTATGTGGTGCTGAGAATCGAACCGGGCCGCACGCATGCCAGGCGAGCGCACTACCGCTTGAGCCACATCCCCAGCCCAGGGCAATTTTTTATAAGTTAGGAATCTTCCAAAAGCAGATGCTATTAACACTGATCAGGTTCTCTAGCAAGGAGAGGAGACAGTCTTAGGACTTCATTTTGAGAGATACTATGTGAGAGAATTATTTACATGTCATTTTCCTGGTCTCCATCCCAGACCTACTAAATTAGTCCCAGGAGATTTGTCCAACAAATGCCATTTAGGTGTCTCAGGTGATCCTATTTGAATCAAGATCCGTGAACACCACCATGAGGTGTTTGGGCCTGTTTCTGGGCAGAATCACTATCCTGAGCAGTGGGTTAAGGCTGAGGTGGAGGTAGCTTCTGCAGGTCACCAGGGCTGATAAACTGAGTCAGAGGTAGAAAGAGGCCACTGAAAGCTTCGGAACCAAAGATCCTCCAGATGTCCTGCTGGAGATCTGTAATCAGACGTGAGTCTCCCACAGGGTAGTGGATGATTGTAAAACAACAACAAATAAAAACTTGCTTCTTGCCCATTTTAATGAGGTAATTTAAACAGAAGTCTTTTTTTTTACTTCTTTGTATTCATGTGCATTATTTAAAAATTTTTCAAAAACATTTTTTTAGTTGTAGATGGACACAATATCTTTATTTTATTTATTTATTTTTATGTGGTGCTAAGGATTGAACCCAGGGCCTCACACTTGCCAGGCAAGTGCTCTACCACTGAGCCAAAACCCCAGCCCTATTTAAAGCTTTTATATACTTAGTTTTTTTTTTAAGATGTTGATGTATCTTTATTTTCTTCACTTATTTATATGTGGTGCTGAGAATCAAACCCAGTGCTTCACACATGCTAAGCAAGTGCTCTATCACTGAGCCACAACCCCAGCTCCATATATACTTAGTTTTTAAAGTACATTTTAGATGTACATTTGGATCAAATCTTTGAAAAAAGGAATAATAAACTATGTGGACTGGGCATGGTGGAGCATGCCTATAATACCAGCAACTCAGAAAGCTGAAGCAACAGGATGATCACGAGTTTGAGGCCAGCCTGAGCAATTTAGCAAGACCCTGCCTCAAAATAAAAAGGGCTTGGGGATGTAGCTCAGTGGTAGAGCCCTCTGGGTTCGATCCCTCATATCAAATAGCAACAACAAAAGTCTGTATGGCCTTTTTTTTTCAACCTTCATAGAACATAAGGGAATATTTAATGAGCATTAATAAGCCTGATATTCAGCTCTGATCTTTGTGGTAGAAACTAGTCTAAATGTTGTGTATATCTGTAAATCAACAACACAGATAACTATTTAATATTAAAAATGAACTATTTGTTACCTGTTGGTTTAAGTGATACTGCAGTGGCTTTCAGCTTTCAACGTTCTGGTGTGTTCAATGTGCCTTACAAGTGTGCTGTCAACCTTGAACAATATGTAAAAGGTATTTTTGTCCCAAATGTGTGTGTGTGTGTGTGTGTGTGTGTGTGTGTGTGTGTGGTGTATATCCATACTCACTTCAGATATCAGTGTCTGTTAGATTAAAAAAAAAAAACTGAGCTAAGCAGGTTGTGGGAAGTGGTATTCTGAGAAATAACTGATGAGAATAATTAGGAAGCCATACCTGAAATAGTACAGGGTCAGGCAGGTGGTAAACAGTAGGGAGTGGTGGAGATTGGGGTTAATGAGCAGATGCTGTACAGGGGCAGCCTCCTCTTGCCTTCCCTTCCATTGGGTGAGAAGATGAGTCAGTGTTTTCAGACCTGATCTTTCAAGAAAAAATACATATTAATTCATATTAATATTTATTTTTAATTAAAATATTAATATGTTTATTTTAATATAATAAAAGTTCATAATAATATTTATTTTATGATTTATTCCAGTTTGAAATTGTCAGCAATAATTAAATAAAACAAAATACTGAGGGTCAAACAAGAAGTTGCTGCAGATAAATATGACTTGTGAATGTGTAAAAAAAGAGTCATGCTTGTACAAAAAAAAAAAAAATTAATTGCCTTTTCAATGTACAGGAGTGTCCCAGAACAGAAATCAGTTTCTCCTAGATAGCGACACTGCGTGGGCAAAATGACAACAACTGTCAAAGCAAGTTTTTCAAAATGCTAAAATAAAATACTAAACTCATCAATGAAATTAAGGAATCAATAAAATTAAGGAACCAATTTAATTTTATTGGTTAAAATAAAGTCAATTTAAAGGAGAATGGAAGGAATAGAGACTTACATAATCAAAGAAATTTGCTAGTAGTTACACAGCTAGTTAATGTTCTACAGGGCAATAAAATTTAACCTTTGGAATTATTGGTCAGAAATGTCTGCGTTTACATGAAACTTCAATATCTAGACTCTATAGAAGTCATAAACAGCAAAGCCAAGTGCAGGCACACACTCGTAGGGAGTGGATGATCTGAGGGAGCCGAATGATCTTAGTGGGCCAGTTAAACTTGCCCCAGGATGGCATTGAAAGGACATTTAGCCAACTTCTTCCTTTGTTTTCCAAGTTTTGGATACTTTTCCTAATTCTGTGGATATTATGCTGTAGCTATGACTACTTTGGAATTACTGCTCACTTATTTAGTGCTTTTTAAAAATATTTTTATTTGTAGATGGACACAGTACCTTTATTTAGTTTTATGTGGTGCCTCATGCATGCTCTGCAAGTGCTCTATCACTGAGCCACAACCCAGCCTGATTTAGGAATACTTTAAGTGCTTAATTTCTTCGAATGTCTCTGCCAGAATTCTACTTTTTCAGGTATGTTCAGTGACTTACCAAAGGGTTAAAACCACTGTGAGCATTTGAAGGCTTGCTCCCCCGCCCCTGGTATGAAGTCAGTGATTGTTTTATTGAGTGTTGCAAAGATTTGTTTAGAAGTAGGCACTGTGCTTTCAATCATTAAGGGTTTTTTTAATCTTTACAGAAGTAATGTTATCTATTGGAGCAATAGCTAGATTTCATTCTTTTATGTACAGAGTGAAGTCAAAGAAGGGGAGTAGAAGGAACTAGAACTTAGCAGCTCTCCACACCCAAGTCAAGTTTGTCAGAAATACAGTACTGGACTACCTTCGCAGGGAGAGCAGGAAGCAGGGTTTCATTGTGCCATTCCTTCAGCAGGTTTCGGTGGGATCTTCCTGGATGGTGCTTGACAGACTAGAATGGTAATAGAATTCTCTAGATTTGGCCAGGCTGCTGGAGAAGAGGGGGCATCCAACTAGGCAAAGCTGTTGAAAGGAAGGCAGAACTAGGACTTAACCTTCAATCAAGCACAGGGAATAAGTGTAATTCACTTATTCTCTTCTCAGGTTACTGAGAGGCAGCCGAGTGTGGGGATGGAGGGAAGCCTGAGCCAGCCTGAGTCTGGCACCTGGGTTTAAGGTACAGTAGCTTCAGCAGCCTGCTTAGGAATATTAATAGTGCTTGTTATAATACACATCAAGGCGAATCAATTTCTCTGGTCCTGGGTGTGGGCTGGGCAGTATGTATCTGTGCATGAGGGTAGATTTTAAAGGAGATTGTATATTAGATTGTTTCTTTTTGCATCAACACTGATTAATAATTATTCATACTAGATCAAATAAAAGCTGTAACTTCTGTTGAACTTTCTTCTAAGATCAAAGGACCTTTTGACAGGTTTAGTTCTTCCTTTAGACTGTCCTTTCTTGTATCGGGCATTTTTTTCCCCAGCTCCCTAAACTTCCAGCCTCCCTCACTTATGTTTTTAAATCTTTGGTCTTGTCTGCTTAAAATACCCTTTTTGTCCACTTTGCTGAGCAAATTTTCACCCATGAAGACCCAGTCCAAAGATAGTTTTATGATTCCCTCAGTAGCATTGGTTTTGCCTTTTGTGAACACCTGGGCCCCTCCTATTTCTGGTGCAGGACCTGGGGTGTGTTGTGTAGCATATTCTTCTAGACTGAGCCCTCTTGAATTTCCTGTTTGGGGTAGTGCATGGCCGTAGTAGAAGCGTGGTAAATGTCTCGATGCATTGAGTCAAGAAGTTCCCTCCAGTTTGATTTTCTTTCCCACTGTGATTAACCAAAGAGTATCTCTCTTTTCCCCTGGGAAACTTCTTTTATCTACCTCTCTTGCCTCTGATGCTTTGAAATGCTACAAATGGAACATTTCACTGATAAAATTGCCATTATTATTCAAGTAAGAGAATAGAGACCTTATATAGGTGTTTTCAATATCCTGTGTATGGGATGTATTTCTCAGTAATGCAGTTTTTACAACAGGGTAAGACCTAAGGCAGGCTTGTAAGTTAGGTTACATTGATTTTACTCAGCATTTACTAATCATCCTTTATTTGTTGAGTGTTGTAAGTGCTGGGGATACATAAGTAAATTGTCCTTAGGGAGTCATTTTCTAGATTGCCATGTGACTTCTGAGACTTCGTATGAAAAGTCGTGGTTGTTGAGTGCTCATCGTGCCCAGCACGTGCTGAATGCCTTACAGGGTTTAACTCAAAACCAGTGCAACAAGCAAAAGAGGAGCATGAGGCCCAAAGAAGTCAAGGGCTACGACTGGTAGGAAGTGGGGCTGGACTTCCCACCCAGGAAGCTGGTGCTCCTGACCACCGTGCTGCCTGCCTTCCTTAAGAGAGTGGTTGGTCGAGTCTGATATAATGAGAACCTGGATTCCTCCACCCACTTAAGAGTCTTGAAAAGAAAGTATCATTTCCCAGGGAAACATGCAGTTGAATTAAAGTGAAACTTTTTTTTTTTTTTTTTTGAGGATTTCCAGAACCTGGAAACAAAACAAAACAGCATATTTAGGAGAGTTTAATTGAATATTTAAGCTGTCATAGAGATCTGAAGACAGACCATAACTGTCCAGCACAAATCATGAATGCTGAGGGCTCCCGGGCTCACTGACCTTTGCCTTTGAAGCAGAGTAGAATCCCTTTATCACTTCGAATTCACAAGTTCACTTGTGCCCTGGAATATAACCTTGAAATGGAAAAGTCTGATATAAAACAACTTAGCTTCTAAGTTTGATCCCTTTAACATAGGACCATCTTTAGAGAAGTCTTTATTATGTTTGAGGGCTCCTTATTTAGTTTTATTATAATAATCTAATTATGGTTCCATAATCTAACTTTCCATGGAATGGCAAGAGAATTAGTTACAAGAAGAGAGTTTCAGTTTGTTATCAAATAGTTGTGTGATCTTAGACACGTTTCAAAGAACCTTTGGGCCTTACGTTTCATCATCTGCAAAATAAAGTGATTGAGTGAAAATTAAATCCTTTCAAGTTCTAAAGTCCTTTAGACCAGCTGGGTGCAGTGGCACATGGCTGTAATCCCAGCGATTTAGGAGGCTAAGAAATGAAGATCTAAAGTTTGAGGCCAGCTTTAGCAACTTGTGAGACCTTATCTCAAAATAAAAAATAAAAAGGGCTAGGGATGTAGCTTAGTGGTAATGTGTCTCTGGGTTACGTCCCCAGTGCCAAAAATATATAAATAAATAACTAAATATATACATACTGTAGATCTGACTCAGAAAATTGAACATTAAGCCCCTAGATGAATAAGAAACATAATAATCCCAAATAAAAATTCCTAGCATTTTATGGGATTCCATAATATACAAGGTAATTTCACATATATTATCTAAGACATGTTTTTTTTCCGGACCTGGCTCCTGAAGTGCATGCCTGAGAAACTACTAAGATTTTAACTCATTCACTTCACTTTATGTGGGCAAGTCAGTCACTCAAGATAGCAAGGAACAACTTGTTTTAAAGTAATAAGTATATTGAGATCAAAAACACAGTCCATTGCTGCTTTAAGAAAAATATTTGGGTGGAAGAATTCAAGTGTATATCTGGAATGAGTTCTCTGAAAGGTGTGATCTTAAATCCATGTCCCTCATCTACGTGTAAGATTGTTACTGCACTTTCAGTTTTTATTTTATAACAACTTCTCAGTAAATGAGTGTATCTGTTGGGGTATCTCTTTTCATTTTTTTTTTTGTAATAACATACAAGTAAAATTGACTTTTTGGATGTCAGTTTTCTGAATTTTAGCACATGTACACACAATCAAGAAACACACAGTTTCATAATCTCCAAAATGCTCTCTCACGCTACTTCTTGGTCACAGCCTCCTCTCACTCCTCATCCTGACAACCTCCAAACTGTTCTCCATTGATATAGTTTGTTATCTGGAGGGATGTCATATAAGTGAAATCACACAGTGTGTAACCTTTTGAGCTTGGCCTCTGACCCATGGCCTATGTGAGGTTCATCAGATTGGTTGTATTTACAGTTTATTGCATTCTATCCTGAGAGGCAGTTCATTATGTGAACATAATAATTTACCCTGTACCCATTGAAGGTTATTTGGATAATTTCTTTTTGGTGACTATAAAGTTGCTATAAACATCTGTGTACAGGTTTTTTAAAACTTGAGATATAATGCATAACATTTAAAAGTGCACAATATAGCGGGCAACCATCACCACTAATTTTAGAACATTTTCATATCCCAAAAGGATCCCCAGTCCCAGAAGCAGTAAATCCCTACTCCTCCCCCCGCCGCCCCCCGCCCCTCACAGGCCTTGGCAATTGCTAATCTACTTTTAGTCTTACAAATTTGCCTATTCTGGACATTTCCTATACACAGATTCATATAACTTTTGGTATGCGAGACTGTCTTCCTTCACCTAGCGTGTTTCTGGGTCTGTTCCTGCTGTCCTAGCAGGTACCAGTGTTTCATTACATTTTGTTGTTGAACATGGTTGGTCTCCACATTCTTGTATTCCACATCCATGGATTCAACTTTGGATAAAAAAAATTCCAAAAAAAATCTCTGTACTGGACAAACTTTTTACTTCTCAACATTCCCCAAACAATACAGTATAACAGCTATTTACATGGCATTACATTGTATTTGGTATATAGAGGACGGAGGGTGTGTGTAGGTAATGTGGCAGATACTACACCATTTTATATAAGGGTCTTGAAATTTTATTTTATAAAATATGCTTTAAGAAAAATATATGCTTTAAGAAAAATATTTGGGTGGAAAAATTCAAGTGTATATCTGGAATGAGTTCTCTGAAAGGTGTGATCTTAAATCCATGTCCCTCATCTACATGTAAGATTGTTACTGCACTTTCAGTTTTTATTTTATAACAACTTCTCAGTAAATGAGTGTATCTGTTGGGGTATCTCTTTTCATTTTTTTTTTTTTTGTAATAACATACAAGTAAAATTGACTTTTTGGATGTCAGTTTTCTGGTGCCAGGAGTTGAAGCCAGGAGTACTTTTTTTTTTTTTTTTTTTTTTACCAGCACGAATTGACCGCTTACAGGTGACCTTGACCCAATCCTTACCCAGAAGCCAGGAGTACTTAACTACTGAGCCACATCACCAGGCCATTTTATTTATTTTTATTTTGAGATAGGGTCCCACTAAATTGCTCAGGGACTCACTAAATTGCTGAGACTGGCTTTAAACTCAAGGTTCTCCCTCCTCAGTGAAGGGAAAATGAGGAATGAGAGATGGGTAAGCAAGAAATGAAAGACATGACCAGGCGGAGATCCACACGAGATCCACACAAGAGTTTATTTGTCAGAGCTGACAAATAAAGGACATCTCTCTATAGGAGGGAGAGGCCCCAGATGTTCGGGTGTTTAGCTTCTGTGGGGTAGGGGTTTGGCGTTGCAGCTGTGGCGCTGTGGGAGAGACTGGGGATGGTTGTGGCAGAGCTAGGGAATAGCATGGGATTGGCTTACATGGATGGCACCATGGGGCTTCCCAGAGCAAAGGGGTCATGTCCTTGTGGGATTGGCTTAGGGTTATATGGTACCATGGAGTAGGTCACTAATGGGGGTGGGGGAGTTTGGGTAAGAGGAAGTACAGGAAAGCGAAACTTATCTCATAAGATGGTTAACTTTTAAGGTGGCTGCTCAGATGTTAAATTCAGACCCTATACTCAGTCTCCCAAGTCACTGGATTTACAGGTGTGTGCCACCACACCTGGCTTTATATAAGGGACCTGAGCAAGCACAGATTTTGTTATCTCCTGGGGTCCTAGAACAAGTCCCCACTGATTCTGAGGAACAACTCTAATATTCCATTGTACAGATACACCACAGTTTATTTATTTGTTATTGAATATACAGTTTATTTCTACTTTTTGGTTGTTTTGAATAATGCTGCTATAAACATTTATGTACCAAAGTTTTCATTTCTCTTGAGTGTATTCTTGGCATAGAATTGCTGGGTCATATGGTAAAGAGACTGCTAACCTGTTCCCCAAAGTGTCTATACAATTTTATATTCCCATCCGCAGCATATGAGAGTTCCAGTTTTTCCACAGCCTTGTCAATACTTGCAGCCATCCTAATGGGAGAAAAGTGCTGTCTCATGGCAGTTTTGATTTGCATTTCTCTGACGGCTAATGACATTGAGCAACTTTTTCATGTGCTAACTCTTTGTATATCTTTTAAATTTTTTTTTTAGTTATAGATGTACACACACCTTTGTTTATTTATTTTTCTGTGGTGCTGAGGATTGAACCCAATGCCTCACACTTATTAGGCAAGTAGTCTACCACAGAGCCACAATCCCAGACCCTGTATATCTTTTTTTTTTTTTTTTAAGAGAGAGAGAGAGAGAGAGAGAGAATTTTTTAATACTTATTTTTTAGTTTTCGGTGGACACACATCTTTATTTTATTTGTATGTGGTGCTGAGGCTCAAACCCAGTGCCCCGCGCAGGCCAGGCGAGCGCGCTACCGCTTGAGCCACATCCCCAGCCCCCCGTATATCTTTTTGAAGAAATGTCTGTTCAAAACCTCTTCCCGTATGATAATGTGGTGATTTGTCTTTTTATTCTTGAGTTGTGAGAGTACTTTATATATTCTATACAAGCTCCTTATCAGATACTTAACTTGCAAATATGTTCTCCCAAATATTTTCTGTAGGTTATTCTTTCACTTGATGGCATCCTTTGAAGCACTTAATAAACTTTCAATCTTGGATTAAATCTAATTATTTATTATTTTGTTGTTGTTGTTGCTGGTACTTTTGGTGTTATGTCTAAGAAACTGCTGTCTAATCAGGGTCATGAAGATTTACTTCTTTTTTTCCTACAAATTTCATAGTTTTACTTATTATATTCGGGTCTGTGATCTATTTTGAATTAATTTTGTATTTGATATGAAAAAGGGATTTCAGCTTCATTATTTGGTAGGTGGATAACCAATTGCCTTAGCACCATTTGTTGAAAAGACCCTTCTTTCCTCCATTAAATTGTTTTAATATTCTTATCAAAAATTAATACAAGGATTTACTCTGGCATTTCCATTCTCTTGCACAGATCTACATGACTATTCATATGCTAGTACCTGGCTGTCCTGAATACTGTTGCTTTGTAGTAAGTTTTGAAATTAGGAAGTGTGAGTCCTCCTACTTTGTTCTGGGTCCCTTTCTATTCCATATAAATTTTAGGACTGGCTTATCTGTTTTTGTGAAAAGATAACTAGGATTTTGATAGAGGTCTTGTTGAATCCATAGATCAATTTGGGGAACACTGCCATCTTAACAATATTAAGTCTTTCAGTCACTGAACTTAGGATGTCTTTCCATTTATTTAGGTCTTCTTTAATGTACTTTAGCTATGTTTTGTAGTTTTCAATCCCTAGCAAACCCCTCCCTGCCAAATGATGTTAACTGTAGTCTTATCAGGTTGAAAAGTTTCCTTCTAATCCTAGATTATCTTATTTTTATTTACTTATTTATTTTTGAAGTAATGAGGATTGAACCCAGGCGCAGTCTACCCTTAAGCCACTGTCCCTACCTTTATTTTTTTTCCTAGTTTTTGTTTCTTTTAAACAGGAACTTACTAAGTTGTTCAGGCTGGCCTCAAACTTATGAGCCTCCTGTGTCAGCCTCCCAAGTACCTGGGATTATAGATGTGAGCCACTGCACTCAGCTTATCAAGTATTTTTTTTTTTATCACGAAAGGTTATTAGGTTTTGTTAAATGTTTTTTTCTGTACCTATTGTGATGCCTGAGTGGTTTTTGTCCTTTATTCCATTAATATGATATATTGCATTGGTTGATTTTCATGTGTTCAATAAACCTGTGCAAAATGTATCCTGAGATAAATTCTACTTGGTCATGATGTATGTCTTTGGGGGCACTCAGGGGCACTCGGCCACTGGGCCATGTCCCCAGACCTATTTTGTATTTTATTTAGAGATAGAGTCTCACTGAGTTGCCTAGTGCATGCACCATTGTGCCCTGCACAATGTATAAGTTTTTATATGTTGCTAGATTTAGTTTGTTAATGCTTTATGAAGAATTTTTGTGTCTATGTTTACAAGAGGTATTGGTCTGTGGTTCTATGTAATGTCTTTGTTTGGCTTTGGTATCAGGGTGATACTGGTCTCATGGAATGCATCAGGAAAGTTATTCCTTTTTTTCCTGCTTTTGGTAGTAATTCTGTTCTAAATATTTGGTAGAATTCACCAATGAAGTCATTTGAGCCTAGAGTTTTCTTTGTGGGAAGATTTTTTGTTACTAATTTAATCTTGTATTGTAAGTCTTTTAAAATTTTGTTTCTTTTTCTTTTATTCATGTTTAGAAAAATATTTTATGACTAGGGAAATACTTTAAGATTGAGTGAACTGATGTGATTCTGCAGGTATTTGGGGTAAAAATGGGAGTTCATAACCCACTTGAATCTAATGTATGAAATATGATATGTCAAGAGCTTTGTAATGTTTTGAACAACCAATAAAAAAATGCTATGTTGAAAAAAAAGATTGAGTGAAAGGTGAATACGAAATGTTTATAATGCAGTCACATTTTTTTTTTTTTTTTGGTGGTGCTGGGGCTTGAACCCAGGACCTTGTGTATGCAAGGCAAGCACTGTACCAACTGAGCTATATCCCTAGACCCTTGATTTATTTTTTAATTGGAAAAGAATTATATTTTGGAAGAACATATTACATAAGGTGACAGAATTCCAAACTCAAATTACATGAAAATATACATTGCAATTTCTTTGTATAATAGGTGAGAAAAATCTCTGGTTATTGAAGAGTAGAAACAAAGAATATGAAGAACTAAGGAGAAGGGTATGAGAGCAAATAGCATTCTTAATAGCAAGCCAAGAAGTAGAAACCTTGTATTTGTGCATGCTTTATTTAAAGTTGATTGATTTTTGAATATTGAACCAGACTTGCATTCCCAGGATAAACCCCACTAGTTTATGGACTATTATTCTTTTTATATATTGCTGGATTAAATTTGCCATGTTTTGTTGAGGAATTGTGTATCTCTGTTTATGAATGATATTGTTTACAAGGGATATGATTTTTTTCCCTCATGCTATCTTTATCTAGTTCACATATTATAAGAGTGATACTACCCTCATAAAATTTGGAACTAGTTTGGAACTAGTCTCTTCCTTTGTATTTTCTGGAAAACATTGTATAGGTTGGTAGGGCATCTTTAATAAAGTATTTTTTTTCTTTGAGGTATTTTGTGGGGTGTGTGTGTGTGTGTGTGTGTGTGTGTGTGAGTGAGGGGGAGAGAGAGAGAGAGAGAGAGAGAGAGAGAGCGCACAAGACAGAGAATGTAGCTGAGTCAAAGGGATTCTAAATGTTTCTGCTTTATGTAGTTTTTTCTTAATCTTTGGAGTTAAAAAATTAAATATGATGTCAGCTTATCTCTTATTTCCAAGTCTTTTGGGGAGAACTGCAAAGATTGAGACAGTTTCTTCTATACCCTGTTTTAGTCACATTGCCTATTTCAGAGTGCTGGGATCTTTCCATTTACTATCTTTTCTTAACACTCAATAGATAACATCAGGAAAAATGCAGAATGTTTTCAGTATTTATATATAAGATGTGCTTAGTGAAAGCTTCAGAGTTATTGGTCCAGTGTTGGTGAGACAACTTTTTCGTTTGCTCTTAACTGATACTTAGCAATGTGTGTATATGAGGGATTAGTTTGGTAATTTCCCACAGGTTCCCTTTATATTTTAATGACTGTAATTCTGATTTTACAATCAGAGGTGGCACCTACAGTTTCTTTCACACATATGTATTATGTCCAGAAAAGACATGTTTGCAGAAGTTTTGTGTGCAACTAGATTAACTCTTATACCACAGGTGAAGAAATGGAATCCAGAGGGGATTGTTAAGCCAAGGATGTATATTCACAGAAAAATCTGACTTCTTAAGTCATTTTTAAAAGAAGAATTTCATTTTCATATAATATCTTTTGTGTTTTGTACTTTTTTTTTCAGAGATACACAGGAGAGTTTATTTGTCAGAGCTGACAAATAGAGGCACATCTCTCCATAGATGGAGAGAGGCCTGTGTTTTGTACTTTGTATTTTTACAAAGTTCTGTAGTATTGCCTTTAAACTGAGTTTTATTAACTACAATAATATTAAATTTAACCGCTAGGTGAAAGGAAGCTTCTCACATCATAATCCATTTCACAGACCAGTTCTTTGGGGGAAGTTTGAATGGCCAATGAGACTGTTGAATCCTGAATCATATTAGAATCCAGCTGTGGAGTGAGGCAAGTGGGAAATTCCTTGTAGACGAGGACCCCACACAACCAGGTTCAAGCTGAACCTTCTAATAAGACTCCTTTGAAGGAGGTACAAGACAAGAGCTGTCACCAGGATTCCATAGTACTTACTGTAGCAGCTTACTTCTATAATTAGAACTGTATATGACAAGTTGTAAGACCAAAAGCCCTTTTAAAGCTAAAGAGCCTTCCTGTTTTTTCCAATTGATAAATAAAGAGCTAAAATCTAAGATATATTTAGTATTTCAGCATCAGAAATTGATCATTGTATCCTGTTCAAGAGCCTTTTGTCTTCCCTCTTGTGTTGCCACAAATACTTCTGTTTCATTTTCCAGCGTGTCTCTTACCCTGCAGACTTAGAAAACACATAATTAGCTTTTCTTCACCTTATTCATCATGTCATGCTTACCCATTTAAGCTTAGGTCTTTTATGGGATAACTTCTTGCTTGATGGAGTCTTATTAGACCAAAGTGTAGTAATAATCTGTGTGTCATCTGGGATGAATAAAATGCTATTAAAAATGATCACTTTATAAAAGGAATCTTCTGAGAGCAGTGGTGTGTTTGCACGACACTTTGCCATTGAACAAAATAAGAAGTCTTGTTAAGAGGTCTGGGATCCACAGAAATCTTTGATTTCTTCTGCCTTCTTGCAGTCCAGATGCTATTCACTGTAGGCAGCAGAGTCAAACTCTGCACGTGACAAACCTACAAACCACAAAGCGATGGCAACAGGCAGAGTGGAATGCTGTAAAATTTTTTCATCATATTTGAGGTGATCGTGTTACTTGTTAATGGCAAAAATTCAGGTTCTAACAAGTGGCAGTTCCAGCCTGCACGCAGGCTTGTCACTGTGCCTTCTTTAGCTAGGCTCCTCTGCTTTCCCCTTGTTTCAGACAGTTCACAGGTCTCTTCTTTCATTCATTGAGTGGCATGAGCCTCTCGACCTTGGCCTTATCCCTTGGAAATCTAATTAGCCAACTTTAAAAATGGTCAACTGCTAGGCTTTTTTTCTCTCCCCCACCCTCCCCAAAACAGAAACGCCAGCCTGTGTAGCCTCATGCCATGGATAAGGATCAGGAAAGAAAATGTTAGGGCTGGGGCAGCTCAGTAGCAAAGCGCTTGCCTAGCACTCGAGAGACACTGGGTTGGATCCTCAGCACCATACAAAAATTAACAAATAAAATAAAAGTATTCTATCCATCTACAACTACAAAAAAAATTTAAAAAGAAAGGAAATGTTAAAAAAATATAAAAATAAATAAAAGAAAGGAAATGTTGGTGATTCTGTACTCGGGCTACATCTTCTTTATCCTACATTAGTTCTGAATGGCCTGGAATTAGAAATCCCAACAGTAAAAACAATTTATTTTTCTCTTTTAGAGAGGACTAGATTAAGGACTGTCCTTTTGGATTAATTTTTGGAAATTTGAAGTCAACCTGTGTTTTTTCACAGGAGAAGTTTTGTGTGTTTGTGTGGCAGGGGGCAATCTTAGATTTTAGCTCCTATTAAAACCCACTTTAAACATATTTTTCTTTCTAACTTTTCAAAATGTCAGAGGTGCTAGTTTCTCACTTCTGATCTCAGGACCCCTTTATTCTTCAGCATTATTAGCAATCTCAGTAGTGAAACACAGGTAATGTCTTCTTATGACAGTATTTTTGGCTTTAGGCACCAAAAAGGTATATCTGCCACCTCTTTGGGGCCAGGGTCTAGGAAGCTGTTTTTGCAGATGGCTGTTATGTCAGAGATATCAGTAGGATTCTGCCTGCACCAAGAAAATCAGGACGTCAGTCCCAGAGACTCCTTATTAGCTACAGATTGATGTGCACATGTTTGGCTGACTTCCAACTTCCTGAGTTTTTCTGATCAGAGGAGCTGGGATGCAGGGTTGTGGCTGAAGGGGAAGGAATGAAGATGAATGGCCCGGCTTCCCCCACCAATCTGCACAGCAATGTACTGTTGTGGGCTCTATGGAAAAGTTCTGAGTTACCGCCCTGGCAATTCTAGCAGTTCACCCAGTTAACAGAAAAGTTAAAAGAACAATCCAATAAACACGCTATTCCCTTCACCAAGATTCATATTTTGCTGTTTTTTGTTTATTTTCCTTCCTTGTGCTCCTTTTTTCTTTTCCCTCTCTCTTTCTTTCCCTCTCTCCTGAACCCTCCTCTCTAGACACACAAACCTTTTTTCCTGAAGTATTTCAAGTAAGTTCCAGACATCATGATCCTCACTCCTGAACACTTCAACATGTGTCTCCAAAGAACAATGATGTTCTTCTACATACACCCAATAATATCATCAAATATAATCCATACTAAATGTACTCAATTGTCCCCTGGCCTTTTTTATTGATCCAATATCTGAGGAGTTAATACAGTTTGCAGGATTATGTAGTAAGATCCCCTTAAAGAAGATGGTGGTTCAAAGGAGGCCCCTTCCCACATTAGGCTCACTCTCTTGTGGCACCCTGGGTGCCTTCAGTGTGCAGGGAGTCAGCTGTTCAACACCAAATCTTCCTATCAGTCCGATTACACATTTTGGTGCAGTTCATCCTAGTCTGTTGTGACGCATCACTTGGGATGATTCAAATAGGTGGGTACTGAGAAGTTCCTGTGTTGCCAAGGGCTGCTTCCTTCCTACAGAGAGATGACTGAGGTTTCTCTGGAGCACTTACATAACAAAGTGAGGTATCAGCTCTGTGACTGAGATCCATGCAAAGGATGACGTTACATTGCCTGGCTCTCTAGGCTTTCCGGTGGTGGAACTCATGGGTGGTACACACTTCAGCAGGTAAAATCGACTGGTATTAAGATAGGCACCTCAACCAGGCATAGTGGTGCATGCCTATAATCCCAGTGGCTTGGGAGGGTGAGGCAGGAAGATCCTGAGTTCAAAGCCAGCCTCAGCAGCAAGGCACTAGAAAACTCAGGAGCACCTTGTTTCTACATAAAATATATAAAAGGGCTGGGAATGTGGCTTGGTGGTTGAGCGCCTCTGGGTTCAATCTTCAAATAATAATAATAACAACAACAACAACAACAATAAGGAACCCTTTCCTTGAGTAGGAGTGCTCCACCCTTGAATCACAGTTCAAAGATCTTTATCTTGCCAAACATAAAGATTTAAATGAATTTATCTGTTTACTGAAATCAAAGAGAAGTTTGCTGACACTTTGGAACAAATATAATAGGATAGTGTGCAGCTTTAATATTTATGACTTAAATTTTTTTTACAAAGTTCTAAAAATGTAGGAAAAGTCATGATTAATCCTTAATCCTATATATAGCTAATATAACCATTTTGCACATCCCTTTCTAGAATTCCCATGTGCAACATTTCACATAATTATAAAACTGGGGGGCTTAGGATCTGGCATTCTGTCTCTTTTCAATTAACGTTATGTTGCACTATTTCTATTTTTAAAAACTTCAAATTGCATGCAGCCATTAAGATTACAGAAGAACATGAGAGCTACTAGAATCTAGCTATTCCCCTGATGGTGGACATTGTTTCTAATTTTTTATGATCACCAATGATGTAATGCAATTGTTGGTAATGATTAGTTAAAAAGAAGGGATTGAGGACTAGGAATAGAAAGGGGTGAAGTAGGCTGGAGAACAGGGTCAGAAGCTCTTTGCAACTTAGTTCTGGGAGGCAGAAAAGCTTCTGAGGCAAGTGTAAGGTTGTCTCTGTGTCTAGAAAGGTAATGGGCATGTTCAGGAGATAAGGAGTTAAAAGGGATGGTTTTTAAATCCACACTTTCAAACTATTCTCCAAAAAACAGTATAAATTTATATTATATACTCATTTCCATGGACTCACTCCAACATTAGGAGTTTTCATTTGTCATTTTCAATTTTGAATCTACGGATATGAAACAAGAATAGACCCTTTTGTCCAGGTTTCTGATTGCCTTTCTAATGAATTAGCTGTTCTTTTTCTTTATTCATTTTATCATCTGTGGCCCTATTGTTTTCTTACTAATTTGCTTAAATTCTTTTTTTTTTTTTTTAGGGAGGGAGGGAGCGAGAGAGAGAGAGAGAGAGAGAGAGAGAGAGAGAGAGAGAGAATTTTTTTTAATATTTATTTTTCAGTTTTCAGTGGACACAACATCTTTATGTTATTTTTATGTGGTGTTGAGGATCCAACCCAGTGACCTGAGCCACATCCCCAGCCTTTAAGTTCTTTTTATTATTTTTTTTTCTGTAAATATTTTTTCTATATTGCTACTCTTTGGTCTTAAAAATTATTATTTTGCAGTACAATCTATTGCCTTTGTTGTTGTTGGTGGTGGTGGTACCAGGGATTGAACTCAGGGAAACTTAATCACTGAGTCACATCTTTAACCTTTTGTATTTTTTATTTTGAGACAGACTAAGCTAAGTTGCTTAGTGTCTCACTAAATTGCTAAGGCTGGTCTTGAACTTATGACTCTCCTGTATCAGCCTCCTGAGCTGCTAGGATTACAGGCCTGCAACACCACACCCAGCACTCCTCTTTTCTTTTGTATTTTCTTCTAAGTTTAGAAAGTTATTGCCTCTAATATTTTATCTAGAAAATATTTTTATATAATATACATTGTTATTGAAGATCTAGATCTTCAAGATCATATGCTTTTTATATAGTAAAATATAAATAAAACAACTTTTCTTTCCAAATCATCATTACCATACAATTTCAAATGCATTTTCTCTTTATTGGTATGTGATGGATTTTTATCATAAATTATTCTGTATTTGTCTATCTTGTGTGACCCAGTCTCTTCTGTTGATCTCTATTTTTGCAAAATATAAGCATGGAGTGAGCCTATTTTATTATTATTACCTTTAGTATGAATTCTTACAACTGGATAATAGATATGTCATATATCCAAATATTGGAAATCGATCATAGGCAAAAATGTTGGGACAAAAATAGAAGAAACTCATAATCATCATTTTATCTGAGCTTTCCTGTCAACCTAGTTCTATGCATATTTCTTTGAATACTGCTTCAAATTTTTATTTCAGAATTGAGGGAAATTTTTTTTTAAAGTAAATACAAACTTATAGACAAAATTTTATTTTATTTTTTTGTAAGAGGCAGAATTTAAGGAAGAAATCTTGATGATTTTGATTAGTTGAGTACTGTCTTGCTATTTATCTATTCATCTGCATTCATCTGTTTGTATTTTTAACTTTTTTGGTAAATAGGCCTGGGGACTTAGCTCAGTAGTAAGATCAGTTGCCTAGCATGTGCAAGGCCCTGGGTTCAATTGCTAACACCACCACCAAAAAAAAAAAAAAAAAAAAAAAAAAAAAAAATTGGTAGATAGTCTCTCCCCAGTAAGATTGTAGCTTTTCTTTTCTTTCTTTCTCCCCACCCCACAGGATTTGGGCATGAAACCCAAGGTCTTGAACATGCTAGGCAAGTGCTCTTGCCACTGAGCCATATCCCCAGCTCAAATTGTAGCTTTTCCTGTTCGTAGATGATACTCCTTTCTCACACTAGCCCTCTGAGCTTAATAATTGGGTGGTACCTTTAGTGTAGATGTTATGTAAGGAATTATCACCGTCTTTTAGCGTTAGTCATCCCGTGAAATTGAAGGAGTCAGTAAGGCAGGATGGAATTAGGAGCTTGTATGACAGTCCTGACTCGGACACCAATTTGTTACCTGTCTTGACCTTGGTTTCTTCATTAGGAGAATGAATAGGTTGACCTAATGACTCAGAAAGTCTCTCTGAAGCTGATGTTCTGTGATTCTCTTTTCATGAGATGTTATCACTAGGAATCCTTATTCCTACATTTTTTTTAAATTGGACAAATAATTTAATGAGGTAGAGATAGAAGGTTTTTTCCTACATACAATAAAGTATTATTCCCACATATACATAATGACCAGTTTTATTTTTTTATTTTTTCCCCACATTTTTAATTGGTGCATTATAATTATACATAATGGGATTCATTGTTACATATTCATACATCCACACAATATCACAATATAATTTGACCAATATTACCCTCCAGTGTTTCTCGTTTTCTTCCCCTGGTCCCTTTCCCCTCTAATCTCCCTCTGATCTTCATGAGATCCCCCCACCTTTTCTTTTTCCTCTCTAGCTTCCACATATGCAAGAAGTCACATGACCCTTGATTTTCTGAGTTTGGTTTATTTCTCTTAACATAATGGTCTCCAGTTCCATCCTTTATCCTGCAAATGACATACTTTTATTCTTTATGGATGAATAAAACCCCTTTGTGTACATGTGCCACATTTACTTTACCCTTCCTCCACTGATGAACACCGAGGCTGGTCCCATCGTAGGCTGTTGTGAGTTCTGTGGCTATAAATGTGAATATGCAAGTATCGCTAGAGCATGACAATTTTAGTTCTTTAGAATAAATGTTGAGCAGTGGTCTAGCTGGGTTACATAGTGGTTTCTCTCCTAGTCTTTTGAGGAAACTCCATACTGATTTCCACAGTGGAGATTTACAGTCCTACTAATAGTACAAGAGTATTCCCTTTCTCCACATTCTTTCCAGCATTTGTTGGGGTCGGGCAAAGGTCGGAGGAAGAGACCACCAAGAGACTTGTCTCATGCAAAAGCAAAGGGTTTATTGGGGGAGGGGGAACCAGCATGCTGGGGCTCAGAGTTCTCCTGAGAGAAACTGGAGCCCGGAGTATAGCTTAAGCAGAGTTTTTATGCAGTGTTTAAACAGGGAAGTTCATATGGCAGTTAGGGTGCGAGGGTGGGATTGTTACAAAATAACATTACAGAATAATCATGTGTTTTGTCAGGGGGTGTTGGGTCAGGGTACATTTTGACATAAGTAACTGTTTTTAACATAAGTTTCGCGTTCCAGGAAGACAGAACTTAAACTTACAGAAAAGCAAAACTTAAACTTGGGAGAGAAAAACTTAAATTTAACCTTTACACATTTATTATTGTTTGTATTCTCAATGGCTGCCTTTCTGAGTGAAGTGAGCGAGACCTCAGTGTAGTTTTGATTTGCATTTCCCTAATTCTACATTGCCTTCTAACATAAGAAAAATGGAAGAGAGAAAATGAACACCAGTGTTTAAAATTTTTGACGTCATTGGTAGAGCTCTAGTCACATGTGATATTATTTTAGCCTAATAATCCTTAAGAGTGTGCATGAGTTACCAGTGGATGTTTGAAATACATGCATATGTGTCCCCATGCGTACATATGCATAAATATTTATCCTTGGGGTCATGCTTTGCAATTCTGATTGAATAGGTCAAGGCTGAGACCTAGGAAGCCAAGTTGATCCTGATGTAAAGGTGAGAGGTATTCCTCAGCCACTGGCTTACTGAAGGCAGATACTATCTATAACTACAGTCTGGTCTGCAGCAAATATAAAATTCCATTTTGGCCAGTGCAGTGCTGTGTACCTGTAATCTCAACTGCATGGGAGGCTGAGGCAGGAGGATTATAAATTAGAGGCCAGCTTCAGCAGTACAGTGAGATCCTGTCTCAAAAAACAAAACAATAATAATAATAATTTATAAAGTTGCTCTCTTGGTATCCGGTAATTAAATGGCACAGGCTTTGGTTTTTCCTTAAGAAGAAGCCATATTATTTCAGATTGCTAACAAGATACTGTAAACTGATGGCTTGTAAATAAAGACATTTATGCCTCACAGTTCTGAAGGCGAGGAAGTCCAAGAACAAGGTCCCAGCAGATTCTGTCTGGTGAGGGCCCATTTCCTTCTTTCTTTGCCCTCACATGGTGGAATGGACAGGGGCCCTGGGAGGTCTCTTGTATCATTGCACTAATGCCCTTGAGAGCCTCCTAAACACCTCCAAGAGGCCCTGCCTCCTAACACCACCTTGGAAGCTAAGATTTCTACATATGAACAGAGGGGGCACAGATTTGTACCAGAACACCCATATCTCAACATTAAGAGAACTTCTGTGTCCCTTTTCACTTTCCTACTTATACTTTAGGTATTCATAACATTTGAATATCAGGTTTATAAAAAAATTAGCATCTTTTTTTTTTTTTGAGAGAGAGAGAGAGAGAGAGAGAGAGAATTTTAATATTTATTTTTTAGTTTTCGACGGACACAACATCTTTCTTTGTATGTGGTGCTGAGAATTGAACCTGGGCCACATGCCTGCCAGGTGAGCACGCTACCTCTTGAGCCACATCCCCAGCCCCCCCAAAAATTAGCATCTTAATTGTTGATCTTGTCTCTTGACTTTGTATAATAACAGAGTTTTAAAACTCTACATATACATGAATATCCTTGGGGCCACACCTTTTAAAAACCACTTTTATGGGGCTGTAGCTCAGTGGCAGAGCGCTTGCCTAGTATGTGTGAGGCACTGGATTTAATCCTCAGCACCACATAAACAATTAAAATAAAGGCATGCTGTCCATATACAACTACAAATTTTTTTTAAAAACCCACTTTTATAAAAATAACATATTCATGGTATGAAAACACATAGTACAAAAAGGCGTACGATGGGAGGTGAGAGTCCAGCGGACTAGAGGGAACAGCTGTGGTGCATTTTGTGCTCTTTGTTTAAATAGCAGTCTAGGGGTGATGACAGCAGAACATACTGGCTAGCA